>NC_060149.1:157180881-157492548 GCF_021461385.2 Schistocerca piceifrons
AGGTAAAGAAAGACGAGAGATTTTTCAATATTTCCAAAAAAAATTATTGAATTTCAGAACTAAGCTAACTTTTCCTTCTCATCTCATTTCAGTGGTCCGAATACAGATGCTGTTCATTAAAAGACTTTCAGAGGATGTTCAAACTACAAGAATTGATGGAAGGTAAATATCTAAGTTCCTTTACCGTTGACATTAGTGGACAAAAATGAAAAGTTTCGCCGATGCACTGCATTCTGAGCTGATACCTTTCACCTAATATCTGACACTTGAGTGTGAAGGCACTGAACAAAGAAAGAGCAAAGAAAAAAGCTCTTGTCACGTCGTTTTCCCTGCTACATTTAATCAAGTTGAACATCCAGCGATCGAGTCGTGAAGATATCGGTGAGCCTATTAGGCCCTTGGGAAGACAAGGCAGTCTTGGGTTTGCTACATCGGCATCATTAGGCTGCGTTGCGGGGCTGCGACCCGCGTGGTATCGACGCGATAGATCTCCTCCGGGAGCATCAGCTTCATCCCTTCCTCGCTGAAGCACGACGCGTTTTTGCAGCCATAAATTTCTTTTAAGCGCCGGCGGTGCACTTTTTTAACCACTGTGGCTGAGACTTAAGACAGCTTAGCGCTTTATAGCTGCTCTCGCACGGCCCTGACATCATATTGTTCGCAGCGTATTGTTGCCCAGATTAAGCAGTACCCTACTTCTATTCTGTGAGATGGATGTGCAAACTCGCAACCTCGCTACCGTATAATGACACATGAAGTACCATGTCTTGAAAGACAGCAAACATTCTTGTATTTCCACAAAGTTTCGAGACAATGGCTGGAACAGAGTGTATTGTGTAGAAATAGAATGAAAGAAATGTGATAATGATACTTGAGATAATTCTACCCAGTAGAAAGATCGTTTAAATAAGTACTTAGTTAAATCTACGAATTTTCATTAATAAATAGTAAGTTATCGTATGTCTCTAAAGAATGAAGCATAATGAGAAGGCGGCCTGGGTGGCCGAGCGGTTCTAGGCGCTACGGTCTGGAACCGCGCGGCCGCTACGGTCACAGGTTCGAATCCGGCCTCGGGCATGGATGTGTGTGATGTCCTTAGGTTAGTTGGGTTTAAGTAGTTCTAAGTACTAGGGGACTCATGACCTTAGAAGTTAAGTCCCATACTGATCGGAGTCATAATTAGAATTTTCAGGTAACATTTCTTCACCACTAACGTAATTATTAATAGACATTAAATCGTGAGCTGTCCGTGACTACAACTTATAGCTTAGGAATTATTAATTAATAATACTCTGTCATCAAATTTTACTTTAAATCACTGTCGAACGTGTTCCGGAGCTACAACTCCACTGTCAAAGACTAACGCCCACGGTATCTATACAGTCCCTGAAAATGGATTTTTAGCTCCGACACGCGTTGGAATTTGTGACTAACGACGGACTGTTATTAATTCACAGTAGGTGTGTTGTCCGCAATACAGAAAAGGAGCAAAAAGTTATTATACACAATAAAATGGGGAGTAGCGGTTACTGTTGAAGAGACTCTTGGCTCCACTCTTCAGGCAGCAGTTACGATTCACACATCTCGACATTGTCTTATATTCCTAAGATGAATTTTGTTGCAACATACTACGTTCTTCGTTGGTGGTAGATATTGAAGCAGACCTCTAACCTCAACAGCAAAGAAAGTCTGACACCATAGAAAATATAGAAAATGAGCTACATTTACCGTCATTTTCATTAGACTGCCATCATTAAAACAAATGGCTGAAGACAAGTTCATATACTACAGAAAAAGATTTTAGGAGAACCTGTAACGGTACTTTTATTTCTCCTGTTAATAGGTGTTCTTTGTCGTTGTTGTTTTGTTGTTGTTGTTGCTGCTGCTGTTGTTTTAATTACAGTTTTCAGTCTGATGACTTGATGATTGCTGATCCCCATGCTTTCGAATTCAAGTCCCATAATCTCTGCAGTAACTACTGCAACCTACATCCATCTGAAGATGCTTACTGTAACGAAACCATGGTATTCCTGTACAATCCTTACACCAAACTTATCCTCCCATTTCCAGACCAAATGTTACATGGTGATCCAGCATGAACCATGTATCGATGATAATCCCAATTTGCAAGTGGCTCAGTGTGTGATGTTTCTCTGTGAATGGTAGTAGGCCTACAAGCAGAAAGTTAAATTTCTGACGACATAAGTGAAGCATGTTCTAATATTTTCACTTAATATAAAGCTTTTAATTTTTATCAGTATTTATGGATAATCAGCTACACGTACAGCACATACATGCTCATCTTTACATTACTCATACAAGTTTGAGCATATCCCGCACAGCCAACCGTGAGTAAATATCTACTGCCTTCTGTACAGTAGAACATTTCATCTCTTAGGAGATGACAGTTGAGTGTCGACGGTGCCCCAGGTCCTATTGTTTAGACTGTCTGTCAATCGAGAAATATTATTCTATATTATATGGTAAATTGCACACTGACGAGTTTCTGTTATCTGCTTTATGCTATGGTTAATCGCATGTGCCAGTGGACAGAAGACTTGTAAATCTATATCTAGTTGCGAAGCACATCCCTTTACCACTTACAAGGAAAGACCACTGCTGTTTTAAAGGTAGGAAATATATCACAGCTCACTGTTGGAACCACACAACGTTCCGTAACACACACCGTAAAGTCAAAGTAAAATGCTGTTTGTCTCATGACGAAAATTACCGCAACTGTGATTGTTTTACTGTAACATACGAAGACGATACAGCGTCTAAACGTTTTTGATATTATTTTCGTCCCTTATATGAACTGATAATGATTAGTACATATTTTGAATTCATGATGTTTTATGAAACACTTTCACGTGAGTCAAACTGATTGTGGAATTGTCTGACTTAAATAAATATTATTCTCTCGTATTTAAGGATGGTTAAAAGTCAGAAGAATTGCGGTGTGAACCATCTGATTTCGACCCACTGAATATTTCCTAAACGGTTCTAGGTATAGTTATCGAAATGAAGTTCCCAGAAAACGATTATACGCTGTCTGGTAATTTGCTTGTGTTGGCAAGACTTGTTTAATTTTTATCTAGACTGATGTGGGGGCTAGTATGTTTCTGTAACGAAACGGCTTTAAGTTCAGTGACCCTATTCGTTACCGGTCCAGTGAAAGTTTTGCAGAATTACGTAGACATCTTTGTAAATACAGGTGCCAGAGCAGCCGGCCAGAGGCTGTGCGTCCACCACAATACACTGTCTCCGTCCTTTTCAGCGATGTTTAGGCGTATATTGGATGAGAGACAACGTCTTACAAGTGCCTCAGCACTCGTATTTAGGAAACGGGTTCGCTAGATTTTCTTTAGTGTCCTGACAAATAAAAACTGATACATTTGTTAAAAATGGATAATATCGTTTACCAAAAACTTGTATCAGTATCCGGAACCACTTAGGAAACATTCTGAGTGTCCATGTTAAGTGGTTACTCCTGCATGTATTTGAAGAAAAATGTTACGTCTCCTGAAGCGGAGTTTCATAGGTATATTTCCTACTTTAATGCAAGACACCAACATGAAACATCTTTCCTTCCTTTTGAAGTAGTCTGTTCATGGCAGCATTAACTTCAGGTAAGGCTTTAAATATTTGAACAAGTGCAACATAATGAGACAATCAGCTGAAAGTATGTCGAGAATTTTGAAGTGAAGTTAATTGATCATTTTTTAAAAATAGATGCACTACATTCTTTTTTTAATGTAGCCGAAAGTAAAGAAACCGATAATAAATGGAAGTAATTCTGTAGGAGTTAAAAAATGCTACGAGCTTCTCAAGACACAAAGCGTTCGAGGCCGAGGTTATTGCCCGGGACAACGCCATTAACTCGCGCTATCTCTCACCACCCATGTGACGAAGACGGAGCAACCAATCACACAAATGATGCGATTACCCCACCATCCCTGTGTCTGTTTGTGTGTATGTATATATATACCTAATTGACATGGTGTCTCCTTTGTTTCCAGTTCAGCCGCATCAAAGACTTAGAAACAATGGCACGGTTTCCAGTCTTGTCTGTGTTGTTTGTCGCTCTACCTATTTGTTTCTCAATCTACTATGGTAAGTTTACTCTACTCAACAGTGAATAACTAGCGCAGTCAAGATTCTCAGGAGGCGTGTGTAACACATTGTCTATCAAAGAAAGCTGATTAAGTCTTTGATTTTCATTAATGATATTAAATTACGGTAAACAAGTGGAAAAATTATTCGTTTCTGTAATAATTATTTCAAAAATTGAGAACTTCTTTTTATTCAGTCCTTTAATAAATATCCGAAAGCAAAAAGAGGAAAAGTAATTTAATTTTCTGTATATCTTCCGTATTTGTTCCGCTATAATTTTTCTATAATTAACGTGTTTCGGTAGTGTGTAAAGAACACCAATGAAGTACTTGACATGTAACTTTCGACAAGTACTTTGCACCCAACATAAAGTATATAAAATAAACAATTAGTTTTTGACGTTAGCCTAATGTAGGATATTTCCATAAGCTATATTACTTGTTAGTTTTCAATGTATCACTCGACTGTAATTTATTTACATAATTTTTAATTATTTTCTCGAATAGTGTAGATCATTAGAAAGATTTCTATAATACCTACTTTTATACCGAAACTTTATCAAAAGTAAGATCTACGTAACGTTTAGTTCTCTCTGAGAATAGAGAGTACTAGTATTTTTGGTTTAAGGCATCAATGTAATTTCGCTTTCTCTGTTCTGTACTGACACTGGAAATGCTATCATTACTCCGCTAGGAAAAGGGTTACACTCTGTTGCACTATATCAGCTGCTCGCATCTGATGCTTGGTCTTAGAGTCTGTCATTGATTATGCCGTGAAGTATCACTCTCATTTCCACGCCTTCAAGCTTAATAATGTGTTATTCACTCCTTATACTTATAACAAAATATGGCGTGTCGATCATTGTCATTGTCTACCTAATTGTCATTGCGTAATTTTACACTGTAGTTTCAGTTCCTTTTGACATTTTTTGTGCACACAGTGAATAACATACACTTTTCAGCTCAAAGTATTTACTTATTGACAAGTGTAATGGGATACTTACAGCTAGATATAAATAATTTGAATGTTAAAGTTGCTATAAAACCACCTTAAACGTTACACTGACATTTTACTGGTCAGACTTGATCGCTGTATACATCACTTTATTAACAGCTATAACAGATCATTACTATAGTCACATGATAAATAATCACTGTAGGAATGGTTTCCTAAAATTCCAGAACTGCTTATATGAGGACTGGGTGGTAAGGATGTATTGGCTGTGTTACACTTGCGCCTTTCTTCGTATGTTTAACGCAGAAGTAAATATTTTGATACACGTTTCTCTACGTAAATTTTTAAATTGTTGGATTCTAATTCCCACTAAATTGTGACAACGAGTGTTTTTTGCGTGTTCGGCTATCAGGTTGCAGCAGTACAACGAACACATCGTAGCAGCTGAACAATAAAACCTCAATTGCCATGTATTTCTGTTTCGTAAAAGCGATTTGAAGTAAGTAAACAACAAGACCTTCAACGCCGTTTCAAGCATTTTGTAAAAAGAATGAATTAATGTACGTTGTAATGCCCATATTTTGCTTTACAATGGATCAGGTGGAAAGCGTAACTTAGACGGGAAAATGAGCAGGAAGAAAACCTGGAGAAAATTGGAATATTTCATCTGCTTGAGGTGTATGTGATTTAGAAACGCATTTTACAGATTTCACCGTATAACAACAACATTGAAGACATTGAATGCTATAAAATTGCTCAGAGAGTTGGTATTTTCTCAACTCATTTCTTATCTGAATTCGAGATATTCTGTACAGGAATGTAGCTATCATCTGTTCCAGTGATGAGGTACGTCCGTTTAGATACTGGGACGTCTATGAATTCATTGCAGGAGTATAGACAAACAGTCTCGAGAAGTACCTTTGAACACGTTTCCTGAAAACATCCCGCACACAATGGATATGGTTTAAACCTGTTGTTGTTGTTGTTCTGGTCCTCAGTCCCGAGACTGGCCTGATGCAGCTCTCCATGCTACTCTATCCTGTGCAAGCTTTTTCATCTCCCAGTACCTACTGAAACCTACATCCTTCTGAATCTGCTTAGTGTATTCATCTCTTTGTCTCCCTCTACGATTTTTACCCTCCATGCTGCCCTCCAATACTAAATTGGTGATCCCTTGATGCCTCAGAACATGTCCTACCAACCGATCCCTTCTTCTGGTCAAGTTGTGTCACAAACTTCTCTTCTCCCCAATCCTATTCAATACTTCCTCATTAGTTATATGATCTACCCACCTTATCTTCAGCATTCTTCTGTAGCACCACATTTCGAAAGCTTCTATTCTCTTCTTGTCCAAACTATTTATCGTCCATGTTTCACTTCCATACATGGCTACACTCCATACAAATACTTTCAGAAATGACTTCCTGACACTTAAATCAATACTGGATGTTAACAAATTTCTCTTCTTCAGAAACGCTTTCCTTGCCATTGCCAGCCTACATTTTATATCCTCTCTACTTCGGCCATCATCAGTTATTTTGCTCCCCAAATAGCAAAACTCCTTTACTACTTTAAGTGCCTCATTTCCTAATCTAATTCCTTCAGCATCACCTGACTTAATTAGACTACATTCCATTATCCTTGTTTTGCTTTTGTTGATGTTCATCTTATATCCTACTTTCAAGACACTGTCCATTCCATTCAACTGCTCTTCCAAGTCCTTTGCTGTCTCTGACAGAATTACAATGTCATCGGCGAACCTCAAAGTTTTTATTTCTTCTCCATGAATTTTAATACCTACTCCGAATTTTTCTTTTGTTTCCTTTACTGCTTGCTCAATATACAGATTGAACAACATCGGGGAGAGGTTACAACCCCGTCTTACTCCCTTCCCAACCACTGCTTCCCTTTCATGTCCCTCGACTCTTATAACTGCCATCTGGTTTCTGTACAAATTGTAAATAGCCTTTCGCTCCCTGTATTTTACCCCTGCCACCTTTAGAATTTGAAAGAGAGTATTCCAGTCAACATTGTCAAAAGCTTTCTCTAAGTCTACGAATGCTAGAAACGTAGGTTTGCCTTTTCTTAATCTTTCTTCTAAGATAAGTCGTAAGGTCAGTATTGCCTCACGTGTTCCAGTGTTTCTACGGAATCCAAACTGATCTTCCCCGAGGTTGGCTTCTACTAGTTTTTCCATTCGTCTGTAAAGAATTCGTGTTAGTATTTTGCAGCTGTGACTTATTAAGCTGATAGTTCGGTAATTTTCACATCTGTCAACACCTGCTTTCTTTGGGATTGGAATTATTATATTCTTCTTGAAGTCTGAGGGTATTTCGCCTGTTTCATACATCTTGCTCACCAGATGGTAGAGTTTTGTCAGGACTGGCTCTCCCACGGCCGTCAGTAGTTCCAATGGAATATTGTCTACTCCGGGGGCCTTGTTTCGACTCAGGTCTTTCAGTGCTCTGTCAAACTCTTCACGCAGTATCATATCTCCCATTTCATCTTCATCTACATCCTCTTCCATTTCCATAATATTGTCCTCAAGTACATCGCCCTTGTATAGACCCTCTATATACTCCTTCCACCTTTCTGCTTTCCCTTCTTTGCTTAGAACTGGGTTTCCATCTGAGCTCTTGATATTCATACAAGTCGTTCTCTTATCTCCAAAGGTCCCTTTAATTTTCCTGTAGGCGGTATCTATCTTACCCCTAGTGAGATAGGCCTCTACATCCTTACATTTGTCCTCTAGCCATCCCTGCTTAGCCATTTTGCACTTCCTGTCGATCTCATTTTTGAGACGTTTGTATTCCTTTTTGCCTGTTTCACTTACTGCATTTTTATATTTTCTCCTTTCATCAATTAAATTCAATATTTCTTCTGTTACCCAAGGATTTCTACTAGCCCTCGTCTTTTTACCTACTTGATCCTCTGCTGCCTTCACTACTTCATCCCTCAAAGCTACCCATTCTTCTTCTACTGTATTTATTTCCCCCATTCCTGTCAATTGCTCCCTTATGCTCTCCCTGAATCTCTGTGCAACCTCTGGTTCTTTTAGTTTATCCAGGTCCCATCTCCTTAAATTCCCACCTTTTTGCAGTTTCTTCAGTTTTAATCTACAGGTCATAACCAATAGATTGTGGTCAGAGTCCACATCTGCCCCTGGAAATGTCTTACAATTTAAAACCTGGTTCCTAAATCTCTGTCTTACCATTATATAATCTATCTGATACCTTTTAGTATCTCCAGGGTTCTTCCATGTATACAACCTTCTTTCATGATTCTTAAACCAAGTGTTAGTTATGATTATGTTGTGCTCTGTGCAAAATTCGACCAGGCGGCTTCCTCTTTCATTTCTGTCCCCCAATCCATATTCACCTACTATGTTTCCTTCTCTCCCTTTTCCTACACTCGAATTCACGTCACCCATGACTATTAAATTTTCGTCTCCCTTCACAATCTGAATAATTTCTTTTATTTCATCATACATTTCTTCAATTTCTTCGTCATCTGCTGAGCTAGTTGGCATATAAACTTGTACTACTGTAGTAGGCGTGGGCTTCGTATCTATCTTGGCCACAATAATGCGTTCACTATGCTGTTTGTAGTAGCTTACCCGCATTCCTATTTTCCTATTCATTATTAAACCTACTCCTGCATTACCCCTATTTGATTTTGTGTTTATAACCCTGTAGTCACCTGACCAGAAGTCTTGTTCCTCCTGCCACCGAACTTCACTAATTCCCACTATATCTAACTCCAACCTATCCATTTCCCTTTTTAAATTTTCTAACCTACCTGCCCGATTAAGGGATCTGACATTCCACGCTCCGATCCGTAGAACGCCAGTTTTCTTTCTCCTGATAACGACATCCTCTTGAGTAGTCCCCGCCCGGAGATCCGAATGGGGGACTATTTTACCTCCGGAATATTTTACCCAAGAGGACGCCATCATCATGTAATCATACAGTAACAGCTGCAAACAAACCTGACCTTACGACGGCGTCAGTATGGAGACAGGGATTAGTGACCATGATGTCTTATTAGCGACTATCGTTATTAAAGTTAATAAATCAACCAGGAAAGATAGGAGGGTATTTCTACTGGACGGAACAGATTAGCAGTTGTCAGCATCCCACTTGGACAATAAACTGACATGTTTCAGTTCCAGTATAATGGACGTACAACTATTATGGGGAAAGCTTAAACAGATTGTACATGATCCTTTGAAGAGGTAAGTATCGAGTAAGTACATTGAGGACGGGGAGGATTTAACGGCAAAATGCCTTGGAAGCTGATGAAGCTAAGGGTGATGCACTCTAGATTCAAAAGATAGCGGACAAATCACAACAGGCAAAAATTATTAGAAATTCGTGCTCTTCTTAAAATATCAATGTATGAAGCATACAACAACTACCACCGTCATAGTTCAATAGAAGATACTACAGAGAATCCGAGAAAATTCTGGCTCTAAATAAAATCGCTTTGGGGGTCTAAGGCCTCTATCATGTCGCCCGTTGATGTTGACGTTGTGGAAGCACAAGATAGAAAAAGGAAATACGAAGTTTTAAATTTCACATTTAAGAAATGGTTCACGCAGGAGACTCGTACAAACATTCCGTGGTTTGACCATCGCACAGGCTCCTATATGTATTTAGCATCCATGTCGTAGAAAAACAACTGAAAAAACTGAAGAAAAATAAGTCGCATGTTCCGGATGAAATCCCATTTCGACATTACAAAGAGTAGTCTGTGGCATTTTTGCAATGATATCAGAATCAAGTATCACGTATTCAAGCATTTCCGCCTGGTAGTGTACTGTTCACCATGTGATAACCATTAAAATACGTCCGGTTACAACTAGCCTCTGGTTGAACTCACAATGGATAATGTATACGGAAGTG
This sequence comes from Schistocerca piceifrons, assembly GCF_021461385.2. NCBI lineage: Eukaryota > Metazoa > Arthropoda > Insecta > Orthoptera > Acrididae > Schistocerca > Schistocerca piceifrons. The sequence goes on from NC_060149.1 coordinate 157,190,853, forward strand.
TAAAAAGTAAAAGATTTTAGCTGTGTAGCTCTAGACAGAACATAGTTCTTTTCTGCAAAAGAAGAAGAATTCAAGAGATAAAGGAGACAGAGACGTGGTTTCCACAGCACTTAGACTATTGTCTCCATATTACAGAATAGATACAATAATCCAAAATAATGAAACTACTCTCTATAAATGTAGCCGTGTGAAACAACCTTGGCGACCGGGACCCTGCTCTGGATCGAGCGTGCGGCACCAATTCCCAACCTCTCTCGTGAATGATTGCTGGATAGGTATACTTCTCACATATATCAATGAAATCATCAGCACTTCCCTTTCGTGATACTTTTTGCTCGAAAGTCAACTTGTGTTTCACGAATCAGAACCAAATCTTCCTCTTACTCAAATGTATGTTGATGATGCCGTTAATTCTGCCCTTGTTATCATGAATTACTCTAACAATAACCTGAGAGCCTGAAGTTCAAAATTTCTCAGTTATCTGTTGAATTCTTGTTTGTGGTCAACATGAAAGTGGCGGTTCACGTGGAAGCTTTATTTCGAACTGGTTTTATAGTTACTAATTTATTCTCATGTCTAATGAGTCAAAAAAAGACTCAAGCCCTCTATTCATCAGATTGAGTTCAGCAGAAAAATCTGCTTTAACTCTGCGTGCGGACAAGTATGTGGTGCCTATCTTCAGGTGTCTCAATGTACATGCGTTCACGCGTTTTAATGCACACATGTTCCGTGAAATCGGTCTGTTTCAAACACGCCTCGTGAATTTATGTTTTTAAATATATGCTTAACTTATGAAGTGTTTTTCTCATTATAGCCTTCAGTCCCAATACCTATTTGACGCAGCTCTCAACGCTAGTTTATCCAGTGAAAGAGTTTTCATCTCTGCATAGGAACTGAAAAATGGTTCAAATGGCTCTAAGCATTATGGAACTTAACATCTGAGGTCATCAGTCCTCTAGACTTAGAACTGCTTAAACCTAGCTAACCTAAGGACATCACACACATCCATGCCCGAGGCAAGATTCGAACCTGCGGCCGTAGCAGCAGCGCGGTTCCGGACTGAAGCGCCTAGAACCGCTAGACCACAGCGGCTGGCTAGGAACTGAAACCTCCTTCCACTTATGATGTTTACTATACTGAAAACGTTCGTTTACGTCAATAGTGTGTACCACTGACAGTTCCTTCTATGGCGTAGGCAAAACAAAACTCGCCTGGAAAATATTTATAAGACTGACGCGGAATTGACCGTTGTTGACGAATAGGAGAATTGCCCATCACAGAAAATTCTGTAAACCGTGATTTAAATACACCATTCGGTTACTGTCATATGTCTGCACATGGGCATCTTATGAATGCGGCGTCCGTAGTACTTCGCAGTGTCATTACATTTGAATGAGTGAGGGGAACATGCGCGTTTGGTGATTAGTTGAATACAACACGAAATGGTGCTAACGGTAAAACAGTGTGCGTTGATTGTCGGGTGTTATGCTAAGCACAATTCGTTCAAATGGTTCAAATGGCTCTGACGACCTAGGGGAATCAGCATCTGTGGTCATCAGTCCCCTAGACTTAACCTACTTAAACCTAATGACATCACACACACCCATGCCCGAGGCAGCATTCGAACCTGCGACCGTGGCAGCAGCGCGGTTCCGGACGCACAATTCGTGGGCAATGTCTCCGGAATCATTTGCGCAAATGTTTGAGCACGGAAGTGTTTTGGAAAACCCTCCGGCAAAGTCTGCAGTGCCAAACGTAGTGGAATAATGGCACGAAAAGGCTGTGTAGCGAATAAGGACCATAACTATCCAAAAAGAGTTAGAATACCAAAAAACATTGCTCGAGTTAAAGAAAGCATGGAACAAAGTCCAACAATATCTCAACGGGAACTTCTAGATCGTCTTGTGGAAAAATAATGAAAAGAATCTGACACCTATTACATTTTCTGTTGTCTAAGAGACGATCTTTCTCATGTTGGGTTCCTCAGGTTATTTCTGACTGGAATGGAATCAGGACTTTTGGATGCTAAGATTTCCATTCCTTCAGATGAAGCATGGTTCAGTCTGTCAGAGTCCATGACCTCACAGAACATGTGCCATAATGCACAAGAAAATCCTCATTAGTACTTTGAAGAGCCGTTGCATAGTCTCAAGAATGACGTTTCATCAGCAATGTCTTGTGTCCGCCTTGGAACGCAATTCTTTCAGCAAACTGCTAGCACTAATCACTACGTCCAAGAAACTAGTTAACCCATATGAATGTTTAATCGCAGAAAAAGAACTACTATACTAATATTTCAGCGAGAAGGAGCAACAGCTCACATGGCCTTGATAACGTCATCACGAGCGCATAACGCGTTCGGTGAGTAAAGGACAACCAGAAGCAGCAGTGCTGTCTCCCGGCCACCTATCGAGACAGCGTTAGTTCACAAATTCTGCATTTAGCCCAGTCGAATTGGGCACAGAACGGCCAAGCAGGGGAACGTTTTGCAGAAGTTTATTGACAATCTTTCTATATGTTTAGAGGTTGCTAAATCCGAATTATCAAAACCCACCGAAATTTCGTGCTGGCAATGAGCCAAAGCCGGCCGGTGTGGCCGTGCGATTGAAGGCGCTTCAGTCTGGAACCGCGTGACCGCTACGGTCGCAGGTTCGAATCCTGCCTCGGGCATGGATGTGTGTGATGTCCTTAAGTTAGTTAGTTTTAATTAGTTCTAAGTTCTAGGCGACTGATGACCTCAGAAGTTGAGTCGCATAGTGCTCAGAGCCATTTGAGCCAATGAGCCAAAAATTGAAGCAACATAAAAAGGAGCTATTGTTGGTTTTTCGCTTATAGCTCGGAAACAACGCAATTTTCGGCAAAGCTGGAAATGTTTCCAAGTAGAGAAGATAAATTTTCAAATAAAACAGGTCAGAGTGACATTTTCTTCTGCCCACCCACATGACTTGTAGCGCGTGTTGAACTTAGTGCGCCGGCCGGAGTGGCCGAGCGGTTCTAGGCGCTACAGTCTGGAACCGCGCGCCCGCTGCGGTCGCAGGTTCGAATCCTCCCTCGGGCAAGGATGTGTGTGATGTCCTTAGGTTAGTTAGGTTTAAGTAGTTCTAAGTTCTAGGGGACTAATGACCTCAGCAGTTAAGTTCCATAGTGCTCAGAGCCATTTGAACCATTTGAACTTAGTGCGATTTCAAAGCTGAGAAGAGGGCCATCTCAGGACCTACCACATTGCACCCTTACCGTATTTTGTTACACATCCATTGCCTACTTCCATCCACCAGTAGTGTCACGGTGTTATTAGACTGGTTGGTACTTAACGCTTGCCGTGATGGAGGTTTAAGATGTTTGTGAGTTGACACTGACCTCCCCATCATGTCGGGGAAGACAGTTCTATGTATTGGTCTCCTGCACCAGCAGTCGTGTACGAGCAGGCCATCGTATGGCTCCTTAGAATATTCATTCGGCCGGTAAAGTCAGTGTAAATATATAAAATAATTATAAATAATGATTCCAATGAGAAGCGTGTTCTGTGTGACGGTGTACTGAACGATAGCAGAAAAGTATTACTTAGGCCAAAGTGGGCTTGAAGAATCTCTTGAAGCAAGTAAGAAACGGAAGGATGGGATGCTGCCTTTTGTGAGGGGCAAAAACGGTGGTTGAGGTTTATGAACCATGTCGAAAAAGTACACTAAAGAAAGATTTAGGAGAACGAGCAAGCGAGAAGGTCGCACAAACACAGTTCTATAGAAACAATCTTCAAAGAAACAATGATAACACAGGTCGCTCAGGAAAACTTGCTCTCTATTTCTAAGAACAATGACCTCAGTTCTAAAGCACAAACTGGCCAAAGCAGGCATAACTTCCAAGCAAGCTGTGGTAGATATTGTTACATTGACTATCAACGCCGTACTACACATTCCACCGTCGTAGTTGTTGCTACAGACATGGAACTACCTTCTCGTCGTTCTAACAGGCCTCAATCAACAATGTACACTGATCAGCCAGAACACTATGACCACCTACCTAATAGCCTGTATGTCTTCGTGGAATGGAAGCAATGAGGCCTTGGTCGTCGCTCGAGAGAGTTGGCACCACATCTGTACACACAAGTCACCTAATTCCCGTAAATCCGGGGAGAGCGGCGATTAGCTTTGACGCCATATTCAGTCACATCCCAGAAGTGTTTGATCGGGTTCAGAACTGACGAGTTAGTGAGCCAGCACATCAATAGGAACTCGCCACTGTGTTCTTCGAACCACTCCATCATACCCCCGGCCTTGTGATATGATGCATTATGTTGTTGGAAAATGGCAGTGCCGTCGGAAACATGATCGTCATGAATGGGTGTACGTGTTCTGTAACCCGTGTACAATACTCCTTGACCATTATGGTTCCTTGCCCGAACTCCACTGGACCAATGGATGGCCTCGTGAATGTTCCCCAAAGCATAACGGAGCCGCCGCCAGCCTTTCTCTATACCGCAGTACGGGTGTGAAGAAGATGCTCCCCTGGAAGATGTAGGATTCACGCCCTCCCATCTGCATGATAAAGAAGGTATCGTGATTCATCAGACCATAAAGTGCTCAGCCACTGCGCCAACGTCCACTGATGATGGTCGCGGGCCCATTTCAGTCGCAGCAGCCGATGTTGTATTAAAATTGGCACATGCATGGGTCATCGGCAACGGATGCCCATCGTTAAGAGTGTTCAGACACATTTGTACTCTGCCCAGCATTAAAGCCTGATGTTAAATCGGCCACAGTTCACCACCTGTCTGGTTTTACCAGTATGCCAAGTCGACGTGTTCAGCATCTGTAATGACGGGTGGAAGCCCAATCCCACGACGTCTGGACGTCGTTCCACCTTGCTTGATGACACTCACCACAGCACTCCTGGAACACCCGACAAATGGTGAAGTTTCCGAAATGCTCGTACCGACCCTCCAGGCCATCACAATGTAACCTCGGTCAAGCTCAGATAGATCGTGTGCCTTTCCAATTCTACGCACGAACAGCACGCTCACTGATACCACATGCACCATTCGTGTGTCTGTCTTGATCAGTGTAATGTAATGTTGATGAAACGAGACAGAGGGAAGATCCCACAGCAGTTTTGCTCTCTTCATGGTATTGCTATCTCGTTCGAAAGAATGTCCTGGTTTTCCATGCAGTCAGTGCTTGTGACATTACTTCTGGTCTTTACAATCATGGCCAAGTTAAATGCATGACTACACTGAAGAAATATCCTGAATTTGAAAAGGACATACAAATATTTAAATATCCAGATGCAGACAAGAAGCCATTAGCAGAGTCTAATAAACGATTCCTCATTAAGCTGCATGGTGATGTGCGAGGAGAGTCTCTGATTGGCACCAGGTAAAGAAACTACATCAAATCAGCATTCAGAACAACTACCATCATCGCTTCTCTGCGACCAACTGAAGATGCTGCTGCCCAGAATTTTCTCCGGATGAATCACCAAGGACAACAACGACTGGGCAAAAACAAAAATCCTGACTTAGATCGCATGGAAATTCAAAACTGGGTGTCGTGTCTACTTTTGTAGCTGCCGAAAGTCAGGTCTCTACTGCTCGAAGCTCTGCATGAACTACGATACAATTTGTGAGAATATCGGCCACTTCGAATCGCAAGACTAAGAAGAAACCGTGTTGGAAATAGAGGAGGAACAGAAGAACGAAACGAAGATTGCTGTTATTATAATTTACTGTTGACAAGCCTCATGACCCTATTATTGTAGCAAAGACTGTACAATTTTTCTACACTAATTTTATTACAATTATAATAGGTAAATAATTATTTACCCGTTATCTGGACTGGACTCAAATTAGTCATCATATTATCTTACTTAGCTGTAACGCAGTATCAAGGAAAGACAAGGGCAAGGGGCACGAAGCACGAAGAGGATGAATAATATTAGCATAATTATTATTGTTTCCAAATGCCAAATAAAGCATAATTATTATGTCGTTTACCTTAGTTATTTGTACACCTGTTAATCGTAGGACTGTGAAAGCTATCTACGCCATTTGGATATACATCGCAGCATACTGAAGAATTAGGAGTTCGGTTTTGGTAGTGTCGCCCGAAATTACGCTAATTTCAACACGCGCTACATGTCATACGATTGTTTGACGAAAAGTTTCACGAAGACATATTTTGTGGAATATTTTATGTTCTTTATTTCCATAAATAGTCAACTTGGCCGAAAATAGTGTCACTTCCGGGCTACAAGCGAAAAACCTTAAAAGGCAATTTTTTCGTATTTTTTCCATTTTTGATCCATTTCTGACCAAAAATTATGGTCAGAGTTAGAAGATCCTGATTCAGCACCCTCTAAAACGTATAGAAGGCTTGTCAAAGAAACTTCTACAAAGCTTTCCATTAAGAATCATCGTTTCAGTGGACTGATTACCATATTAAGATTCTTTAATATCTCAGGATGTGTCCTCTCAAACTCTTTTTGTCAAGTTTGCCCGTAAATTACTTTTCTGCTCTATTCGATTCTGTATTCTACTGTCACACTACACTTCCGTATCTTCTGTTATCTCCTTCTGTCAACACTGCTCGTCGTCAACTCGTCAACTTCCACACGAGGCAATACCTCAGACTAATACTTCCATACAGAACACCTAAATTTAGATTCTATGCTAACACACTTTCATTTCTCAGGAATGTGGTCTTACTATTGTTTGTCTGCATCTGTTATACTCGTAATTTTTGGCATTGTCCACCATTCTGTTGTTCATGGAGCACATGAAGCACTCAGTTTTCTATGAAGTGAGTAGGTGCAGTAATGAAAGAGGTACCCTGTCTAGTTATAAACTGAACGTATATGATTATTTTCAGACGGAGAGGAATTTCTCCAAAGGGACCCCAAGGACCTAAGTGGCTCGGAATACGACCGACCAGTATACGCTATCTTCACTTCAGCCGAAGAATATGATAAATATACATCTTTATTGGAAGATGGAGGTATTCGTGCACTCGATTCTGAAGAAATGTCTGCACCAGAGCTGAAGGTAAAACAACAAACTACTTTCTCTATGTGATTTCTTTTTACCCTCTCTTTTCTTTTGGTCTTTAACTTTGTGATTTTTATTCTTTTGTTAAACGGAAACAGCTATGTTTACAATTTTTGTCATAGCCGATTACAGGTCATGCTATAAACGAATACAGATATTTCTCTTTCACCCCACAGAAAACAGGAAAAACTTTGCCTCTCCTTTCAGACCGTCCCCCTCCACCACACATAAGCACAAAGGTAACCACTGTAGAAACAGCGGAATACTAAGCTTCATACACACACTACAACACAAAGAAAAGACTGTCCTCTGATGAACAAAATACGAGCGTATGGAATATCGGACCAACTGTGTGATGGGTTTGAAGATTTGCTAGAAAACAGAACGTAGCATGTCATTCGCAATGGAGACATGTCTTCAGACGTAAGACTGACTTCCAGTGTACCCCAGGGGAATGTTATAGGTCCACTATTTTACACAATATATGTAAATGATACAGTAGACTAAATCTGAAGTTCCATCAAGATTTTCACGATGTTGTTTACAGAGAAGTTGCAACCCTAGAAAATTTTAACGAAATCCAGGGAAGACCTATAGAAGATAAACGCTTGGCACACGAAGCGGCAGTTGACTCTGAACGTAAACAAATGCAACGTGTCATGTACACATAGATACAAAGAGCCATGATTACATAATTACATGACCGCTGAAAAATCGCTGGAAGCAGTAACTTGGATGAAATATCTAAACATATGCTTACGAAGCGATATAGAATTTGGAAATTTGTGGTAAGGTCTTATGGGACCAAACTGCTGAGGTCATCGGTCCGTAAGCCGCCACACTACTTAACCTAACTTAAACTAACCTACCCTGTGGACAACACACACACCCATGCCCGAGGGAGGACTCGAAACTCCGATGGGGGGAGCCGCACGGACCGTAACAAGGCGCCTAACACCTCGCGGCTACCCCGCGCGGCGAAGCGATTAGAAGTGGAGCGACAGCATTAAATTAATCCCAGCAAACGCGGATGTCAGACTGAGATTCACAGGAAGAATCCTCAGGAAATGTAATCCATCTACAAAGGAGATGGCTTACAACATCCTCGTTCGACCAGTACCTCAACACTGCTCACCAGTATGGGATCTATACCACACAAGATTTATGGATCAAACAGGAATGATTCGTTACAGGTTGATCTAGTAAGGATGAAAGTATCAGGAAGTTGAAGGCAGATGCTGCAAGAGTTTTGCATCACGCCGAGGTTTACTGTAGAAAACTCTAAGAATGCAAGTTCCTTGAGTCATGAAACATATTGCTTCTTCCTACGTATATCTCACGGAAAGACCATGAAGATAAAAAAAGAGCGAATGGAACCCACACGGAGGCCTACCAGCAACTCTTCTACCCTCGAACCATTCGCGGTTACAACAGGAAAAAAAAAAAACAAGTGATAGTGGTACAACGTGGTTTGCGGATTATAGACATAGATGAAGATGTGGAAAGACGACAGAAGCAGATACTACGACACTTGGCAGTTCTACTGACAGCCTACAGAGATAGTAAACGTTCGATTTGAAAAACGCTCAGATCATAGCGTGAAGTGGATAATGAAAAATGCTCACTACAAGCCCATACCAGGATTTATCGGGCTGCTCAGACAATTAAACTCATTCCCATTTCGGCATGGATATGAACAGAGGACCATATAAAATTGTCAATATAAAAAATCTTACGTTCACTACGGTTTCCTTTTCTGCACACAAGAATTCAGTAACAGCACACTGCTTGTAACGTGAGTCGTACGTAGACGCCATTTTGAAGCTGTACTACATCTCTGCCATCTGCCAGAATGGTTCAAAACTTCACCGGTGCACAGAACAAACATCAAATGTGAAGCACCAACAAGGATGTTTGTCTGCGTATATTAATGGATTTTTAAAAGAGTGACGGGAATTACTTATTGAACGACCCTTGTAAAATCACCTGAAAACTATACCAGGAAGACACGAAAACTTGAGGCTAATTCCCGAATCGCTCCATCAATAAGACAGTGACCATGTTCTCTCGTGCCACTATCAAAATGAGCGAGAGCTGAGTCTTTAATGACATCCGGTAAAGCCTAAGAGTGCAGGACAGAGCAGAGCAGAGCATGGAAGGATCTTTTAGATGGTGAGCGCGAAGTATGAATTATGTTTGTGATGGTATCAAATCTCCTTCCCTTAATAGGCTTTTGAATCCAAAATCTTCATGATCTCCGTAACATTTCCTGTTAGTGGTGGAAACTTCTGTCCACCAATGTTATACCGGTACTTCAGCCCCATATGGAATTTTAAGAATGAAAGTGCATGTGGCAGCTGAGCAGTATAACACTGTAAACATGTCACTTCAGCTACAGACTTTCGGTAACTGTTATGAAGCAACTAAGGGAATATCCATTATAATGATACGGAGAGATTATAGATACAACTGATATCCGAAGTAAATATCCTTTCCGAAAATTTTGAATCAAACAAGCATACGAGCCTAGTCTATCTTAAGAGAATTTGTGGTGAAACCAGTACTCCTGCCACGTCATTTATCCCTCTCCCACCATTAACATGTACTCTCAACTCTTAGTCAATGACCAATCATTAAGAAAAAGGTTTCTACTGAACACTGTTTTACACGCGCCTAAAGAGGCGCATGAGTACCAGAAAATTCTAACTTTAGTGCTGTCTCTCTCTGTGTCTTAAATAACTGCAATCCTACGCTTATGATATCTACACAATAGAAGTCAGCAGTCGCGGTATTACTACAGATTTCATAAAAAGTCATGTCCTCCAAATGAATCATCGAGGCAATTTAGTTCAGTCATAGACGTCTCTTCAGGGATGAGATTCAAAGACAATTAGTCGGCATGAGGTGCCGAATTTCTACGATGCTAGCCTCTTGCACCTTAAGGATTTATTGGGTGTGTAAAGCAACCTAGAAAATAGATACCGAACATTCCTAGTTAAGATCCAGAGCTGTTCGATTTGAATTATCTTTTAGCCAATGTAGATTTCACGAATTTAGGCACCACTATTATTGCACATGCAAAACAGTTCACACTAACATTTTCAGAAGAAAACAAGCACTCAAAAGGGCTGTATTGATTCCTTAAACGGGGCGTCGTACACCATTACAAAATTACACTATCGAGAGGTTACTGAATAATACTTTAAAAAATTTGTTCAGAGTCTGCTACTCTCCATCATCACCATGAGAAACACCGTTTTCAGAAACTTGACATCAATAGCTGGATGGAGGTATCTTCCACATCTTTACATGCTTTGCGCTGTATGCATGCACATGGGTCATACATGTTTTATAAACATATAGACCCCCTCGCCCCCCCCCCCCGCCCACTCCCCTTCGTCCACAATTAGATCGTCGATGCGGTCTCTATTTATAACTCTGAATAGAGTAAAGATTATATTATATTTACATATCTGCCTACGTGTCACATATACAGGGTGTTACAAAAAGGTACGGCCAAACTTTCAGGAAACATTCCTCACACACAAATAAAGAAAAAGATGTGGACATGTGTCCGGAAATGATTAATTTCCATGTTAGAGCTCATTCTAGTGTCTACGGTATGTACTGTACGTCCTCGATTCACCGCCAGGTTGGCCCAATTGAAGGAAGGTAATGTTGACTTCGGCGCTTGTGTTGACATGCGACTCATTGCTCTACTGTATTAGCATCAAGCACATCAGCACGTAGCATCAACAGGTTAGTGTTCATCACGAACGTGGTTTTGCAGTCAGTGCAATGTTTACAAATGCTGAGTTGGCAGATGCCCATTTGATGTATGGATTAGCACGGAGCAAAAGCCGTAGCGCGGCACGTTTGTATCGAGACAGATTTCCAGAACGAAGGTGTCCCGACAGGAAGACGTTCGAAGCTATTGATCGGGGTCTTAGGGAGCACGGAACATTCCAGCCTATGACTCGCGACTGGGGAAGACCTAGAACGACGAGGACACCTGCAATGGACGAGACAATTCTTCGTGCAGTTTACGATAACCCTAATGTCAGCGTCAGAGAAGTTGCTGCTGTACAAGGTAACGATGACCACATAACTGTATGGAGAGTGCTACAGGAAAACCAGTTGTTTCCGTACCATGTACAGCGTGTGCAGGCACTATGAGCAGCTGATTGGCCTCCACGGGTACACTTCTGCGAATGGTTCATCCAACAATGTGTCAATCCTCATATCAGTGCAAATGTTCTCTTTACGGATGAGGCTTCATTCCAACGTGATCAAATTGTAAATTTTCACAATCAACATGTGTAGGCTGACGAGATTCCGCACGCAATTGTGCAATCACGTCTTCAACACAGATTTTCTGTGAACGTTTGGGCAGGCATTGTTGGTGATGTCTTGATTGGGCCCCATGTTCTTCCACCTTCGCTCAATGGAGCACGTTATCATGATTTCATACGGGATACTCTACCTGTGCTGCTAGAACATGTGCCTTTACAAGTACGACTCAACATGTGGTTCATGCACGATGGAGCTCCTGCACATTTCAGTGGAAGTGTTCGTACGCTTCTCAACAACAGATTCGGTGACCGATGGATTGGTAGAGGCGGACCAATTCCATGGCCTCCACGCTCTCCTGACCTCAACCCTCTTGACTTTCATTAAAGGGGACATTTTAAAGCTCCTGTCTACGCAACCCCAGTACCAAATGTAGAGACTCTTCGTGCTCGTATTGGGGACGGCTGTGATGCAATACGCCATTCTCCAGGGCTGCATCAGCGCATCAGGGATTCCATGCGACGGAGGGTGGATGCATGTATCCTCGCTAACGGAGGACATTTTGAACATTTCCTGTAACAAAGTGTTTGAAGTCACGCTGGTACGTTCTGTTGCTGTGTGTTTCCATTCCATGATTAATGTGATTTGAAGAGTAATAAAATGAGCTCTAACATGGAAAGTAAGCGTTTCCGGACACATATCCACATAACATATTTTCTTTCTTTGTGTGTGGGGAATGATTCCTGAAAGTTTGGCCGTACCTTTTTGTAACACCCTGTATATCCCTATTTAATTTTCAATACGTTAATTTTACTTGGTTCTATCTTGTCTTGTCCCTGATCACTCTGTGTTTTTTCTTGTCTTTTCTATTAACTCGAAACCCGAATTTTTTCCGTTTTTCTGTGTAACACCTTCAGTTTTGAATGGTTTTCGCGTTTAAAGTACACTGGAGTGACAAAAGTGATGTGTTGGCAATATGCATGTATACAGATGGCAGTAGACTGGCTTACACAAGGTATAAAGGTCAGTGCATTGGCGGAGATGTCTTTTGCACTCAGGTGATTAATGTTAAAAGTTGTCCAGCGCAATTATGGCTGCATGACGGGAATTAATAGACTTTGAACGCGGATTGGTCGTTGTAGATAGACGCATGGGACGTTTCATTTCGAAAAGCGTCGGAGAATTCAATTTTCAGAGATCCACCCCGTCAAGAGTCTACTGAGAATACCAAATCTCAGGCATTACCTCTCGCCATGTTAACCATGGCTCTGAGCGCTATGGGACTTAACATATGAGGTCATCAGTCGCCCTAGACTTAAAACTACTTCAACCTAACTAACCTAAGAACATCACAGACAGCCATGCCCGAGACAGGATTCGAACCTGCGACCATAGCAGCAGCGCGGTTCCAGACTGAAGCCCCTAGAACCGCTCGGCCACTACGGCCGGCTCTCGCCATGGACAACGCAGCGGTCGACGGTCCCACGCGACGACCGAAAGCAGCGGCGTTTGCGTAGAGTGGTCAGTGGTAACATACAAGCACCACTGCGTGTAACAACTGCAGAAATCAATGTCGAACGTACAACGAAAGTATCCGTTAGGAGAGTGCAGCGAAATGTGGCGCGTTAAACGGCCGCGGTGGTCTAGTGGTTCTAGGCGCGCAGTCCGGAACCGCGGGACTGCTACGGTCGCAGGTTCGAATCCTGCCTCGGGCATGGTTCTGTGTGATTTCCTTAGGTTAGTTAGGTTTAAGTAGTTCTAAGTTCTAGGGGACTGATGACCACAGAAGTTAAGTCCCATAGTGCTCAGAGCCATTTGAACCACTTTATTGTGGCGTTACCGGGCTACGGGAGCAGACGACGGACGCGACTGCCTTTGCTGACAGTACGACATCGTCTGCAGCTCCTGCCTTGGGCTCGTGACCATATCGCATGTCGGTTGGATCCTAGACGACTGATAACCAGGGCCTGGTCAGATGAGTCCCGGTTTCAGTTGATAGGAGTTGATGGTAGGGCTCGGATGTGACGCAGACCCTACAAAACGATGGACCCAAGTTTTCAACAAGGCACTGTGCGAGCTGGTGGACGCTGCCTAATGGTGTCGGATGTGTTGACAATGAATTGACTGGGTTTTCTGGCCCAATTGAACCATTGACTGACTGAAAATGGTTTTTTAGACTACTTGGAGACCATTTGCGACAATTCATGGACTTCACGTTCCCGAAAATATATGGAATTTTTATGGATGACAGTGCGCTATGTTACCGGGTCACAATTGTTAGCGACTGATTTGAAGAAGATTCTGGACAATTCGAGTGAATCATTTGGCCACCCAGATTGCCTAACACGAATCCCAGCGAACATTTATGAGACATAATCGAGAGGTCACTTCGTGTACTAAACACTTTGGCAATTATGGACTGCTACAGTGGCAGCATAGCTCAATATTTCACAGGGGACTTCCAACGACTTGTTGAGTCCCTGTCACGTCACCTTTCTGCATTAAGTCGGGCAAAAGAAGGTCTGGCACAATATTAGGAACTTTCACATGACTTTTGTCACTTCAGTGTACGTTCCTCAATGCTGTAAGTCAACAATGGTAACGTACACTGACTGTAAGTTTTCTTTCTCAGACAAATGCGGGACTCAGTCTTGCAAACTGTGGTTAGCTTAGTTAAAGGACTTCACGCCATTTTTACTCTTCTGTTAATATCGTTTACTGTTTATCATTTCACTGTTTTAAACTCCACGAGATGTAAAAACTTGCAGTTGGTTCTCAGTTTTTGTTTCTAATTTGTACTATTCTTTCCTACACATTCATTATGAGTTATTATAGTGCAATTGATTCTCAGACCTACTCTCAAACCATTTCTATCAAACGCTTCTGTTCGATGTTAATGTGTGTATGCAGTACAGAGAATTTGTACATTTCCATAAGCTAAACGAAGGTGCTTCACATACGGTCTATGAACAAAATATTCGTATTTCTAGCGTAACGCTCTGAAAATTTCATCTACCGTTACTGGGAATAATTTTGGTATTATGGAAATTTTCTGTCTAACTCATCTTCCAGTTTTGAATCTCTCGCTATCCTCTGAAGACTAATGGAAGCTGCAGTACTGACTTACGTATTCTTCAATGTGCTAAAATAATTTGAATAAATGCTTCTATCGCATGATCCGTCGGTACAAATTTTGTTGAAGTTTAATGAACGGTGAATCTGAGATAAATTGACGTATTCATTGCTTCGTTCTATAATTTTGTTCAAATTGTTTCTAGTGCTAATCCAATTATAAGGTTCACTTGGTCCTTTACCCGGCTGAAAACCAATGTTATTTATTATTCGACTGGGAAAGTATAAATGAATTACTTGTAAATTATGGATAGGAGCCTCACAAATCTATAGATTTTTGTCTTCTCTTTCTCTCTTCTTGCTTGTGATGGAGAATAATTACAATATTTTTCCATTTTTTGGGAGCCTGTCTTCTCTGATAAATATCCCTTAAAATTTTTGCCAGTTCAGTTTGTATAACTTTTACCCTAAGTGTGATCACATCTATTGAAATGCCATTCTCTCTTGGTGGCTTTCGTCGTATCTAGAATAGCTTGATATACTTCATGTTGTATGCCTTCCAAAATGCAATTATTTTAATTTTTAACTGCCTGTAAGCCTGGTTCATCCCCTTAAACGTATAAAATTTTGATGGAATCTTGGTATACTTGTAAAATGTTATCTCTACTAATTTTCGTAGTACATTACCGCATTCCCTCAAATGTATTTAGGAATAGTTTGTTTTGGTTCAGTATCATCTATTATGTACCTGCTGCCGCTTTCTTGCGACTATAACATCATATTTAACAGCTGCTCCGCTCCAATTTACACATTGCTTTCTTTTGATTTCTTCTTAGCTCTTCGTTCTTTATTTTTACTTCGTTCATTTTCTAAAATGTTCACCATGCTCCTTAATTTACTGGATACCTCTTCCTTCCTAGACAGATCCTCATAACCTGTACTGCTAATTTCCTGTCTGATAAGTCTGTTTCTTTCTTCCTTCGCTCCAGTTTTTGCGCTACATGTTGGGAGTTTATGATCACTTGCAATCAGAAAGCTGCTTTATGAGGCCCACGTGTATAAAATTTATTTTTCATTTCATAAAATGTCGTCACTTCAATTTTTTTCAGCTAGGCTATCTCCAAGTCAGTTTTCTGTATGTATTCTTGTTTATGAATATTTTAACAATTGAGATGTATTCCCGGGAAATTTTAATAATTTATCTCTTCTTTCATTTCTGGTATCATAACTGCAGTTTCCTAAAGTCAGCTAAAGTAATACGTCACAGGCTATTCGACATAATGATAGCACGTGACGTTCTAATTGTATGTGTTTTGGCGTGAAAGTTTAACATATTGAGTGATATTTTCCTTAAAAACGAAAAATGATGATATAGTAACTATTATAAACTTTTCTTTTCACATGCATCAGTAAGTTAGATTCGTTTACTTGCTTTGATATTTAGCCTTCCATGGTTCTTCTTAATTCTTTTTGCAAATTGACGTCCATTCCACATATGAAAGTGCTTTTCTTTGTGAAAAGATATTTTACCTTTGTTGCAGTTGTATTTATTAACTGTTCCGCCTATTCTAGGTGGAATATTTTATACACTATGAATAAAAAGCACACGACCCTGGTGTAATAATTTCCAATATTTGCATTATCCAAAGTTAATTTCATGAACTCCAGAATATCAGTACATTTTATTATGTTTCAGGAAGATCTGATAATATGGCTTATATCGATGGATTCTGTGCAACGTTTGTCTTTGAAAGCACTGTAGGCCATGGTAAACTTGTTTCTAATTACTACCCGTTTTATATTTACACGTTCATGTCTCAGTTGCATTGTATCATACCTTTCTGCAGTTGTATACGCCTGCTATACGCATGTGGACACCTAAGTTATTTTGTGCTCTTTTATACTCACATTTTATAGATTTTGTTTACCATTAGTAGACAGTCCCTTCATTTTCGCCATTGTCATTAGATGTATGTGTACTTAGGGATCTAGCCATCATTTACTTTAAATGGGAACATTTACGTTAGCCCATGACATGCATGGTATGACACATGATGAGGGTCTGTCTGCACATGTTTTGCATATTTGGACCTCTATATTCCCAATTATGATTCTTGACTTTGTTACACTTGTTTAAGGTTCATAACAAGTGCACTGTTTTTGTTCTGCTTGAGTTTAAGATGTAGTTTTCTGTGACTAGGAAAGTCATTTAAGTTCTTCCATGTGACATGTCCGTTAATATTTGATGCACATGTACACTGCCCTCCATAAGTTTGGAAACACTATGCTGCGTATTACAACGGAGCAAGATCGAAGTGATTCTTATTGGTTAGAATACGGAATAGCAAGCTCAGATAACTGTTAATAATGACACGTACAGTATTGTACACTTAATATTGTGCATATACATACATATTGGAACATACTGGTATTGCTCCGTTTTATGTAAACCGACGTTACCTGTCCAAGCAGTTCTACGAAACACGCCAGGTGGCGCGAGTAGACCGCATGGCTATGTAGAAGGCCGTTGCTTACATTTCTGTTCACATGTAGTTGCGTTTGCATAAAGGTATAGCACGCCGCGAAAGTAATTGAAAATGGCCTCCAATTAACAGATTCCTAATGAATCACGGGTAATGATAGTCAATTTGCACCGAAAAGACAATAGTGTACGACAAATAGGTAAGAAACTGATAATTTCCATCAGCGGAGTTGTCAAAACCATACACCGGCATCGAGAAACAGGCACCTATAGAGATCGTTCTCACAGGAGCACCCAGGAGAATATGAGAACGCCAGGAAAAGTATTTGGTAGTGACCAGTAAACGTAACAGATTAAAAACTGTGCGTGAATTGACTGCTGAACTAAACGCAACGAGGGATACACCGGTGAGTGAGTCAATAGTGAGACGACACCTGGCAGACAACAACCTCCGAGGTTATGTAGCCACAAGAAAACCACCGTTATACCATGTTAACAAGAAGAAAAGGCTTCACTGAGCTAAGACACACCAACATTGGACAGCGGGGGATTGGGGAAGAGTCTGATTCACTGATGCATCCAAGTTCGAAATATTTGGAAGTAAACGCCGTCAATTTGTACGCCGTTTATCCCATGAACGCTTGAATCTTCAGTGCGTAATTCCAACTGTAAAGCATGGAGGGGGTTCTGTGATAGTATGGGAATCCTTTGGAGGGAATAAAGTCGGAGATTTGGTGAAAGTAGATGGAAAAATGAACCAAAAGGATTATCATGCCATTCTCCAGCGACATGCTAAGACATCTGGTTTGCGTCTGATTGGGAAAGGGTTTGTCTTGCAGCAAGACAACGATCCGAAACATACGTCTCGCTTGTGTCAGAACTATGTGAAGTCTCTAGAGGTTCGTAAAATATTGAAGAAGATGGAATGGCCGCCCCAGTTCCTTGATTATAACCAAATCGAGCTGCTATGGGATAAATTGGACAGGAGGATCCGAAAACGGAAAATCTTGAGTGGATCACAATTGTGGGAGGTCCTGCAGCAAAAATGGAGATTAATTCCAACTGAAACCTTGGCAAAACTGACGCACCGCATGCCGAGAGTGTGCAAGGCAGTGGTGAAAGCAAAGGGTGTCTATTTTGAGGAATCGAAAATTTAATTGTAGCATCTTCCTGTGTATTATCTGAGATTATTAAACATTTGGAAAACAACAAAATGCATTTTATACTGTATTTCCTTTCCATTGTCTATAATTATTAGGTGTTTCCAAATTTATGGAGGGTAGTGTACTTCTGTATGTAGATATTACTTACTTCAGGTTTTATTCTTGGTTTTATTTGTTAATATCCTTTATATTCGATATAGACATCTGCACCATTTGTCATTTGTCCGTACACATTCTACAAACCGTATGGTACCATCTTACTCTTACCTCCACAATCTATGTATATTTACATCTGTCTCATTTTATCGCCACTGTCATCCTTCCACCACAGTGTCTACGGGAGCACTGTACTTTGCTGTATATGGTGGACGGCAGCAGAATAGCAAGGTATGTTCGAGATATAAAGGGATGCAATTTAAAGGGGCATGATCTGAAGGGACAAGTCATGTTATTTAATGGGGCGGTAGTTATCCGTTACATGTTTAAGGACAGTTTCAAGGTCACTGATGACACCACCTCCAGTGTCAGGTTACACAATTATACGAATTCTGAAGCAAATAATGCCTCCTTCCACTCCTCATATCCCTCAGGCCTGACCACACGCCTGATAAGCGCTTCTTTGACATATGAAATACAAATTACCCTGGGCATACAGGATACAAATAATCTTGAGAAGATATGTCATGTTACACAATCTCTTCCTCCTCTCCCCTGGACCAATGGGATTATAGCTCTTGTCTGGCCCTACCAGTTATACTACGAGAGGAGTTGTTTGAAATGCTCTATTCCAGGCCTGTGCAACATAGGGATAGGACCATCAAGTTTGTTTGGGGTCACCGTGTTAATATTTATTATGAACAATAATACAATGAGTTTATTACAGATAGGTTAGTTTATCCATTTGAGGTGTAGGGAGAGGACCAGTGTGCAGATAGTATTTAATAATAAATACGCGAATTTTGTCTGTTGTGGTGTTAGCAGAGACCAACCACCACCCTCAAGGCAGACATCTAAGTACTATGAGAAGTAAGTCTTTCTCCATAGCACTGATATGTAAAATATTCTCGGTTTTCCTTCAGCGTTAATTCGGGATAAAATGTCTAGCTTTCGAAGACAGCCTCCATCGTCATCGTCAGGAGCAACTGAGTGGTGGCGTCATCAGGGCAGACATTGACACCGTCTGCAACAGAGTAAGTAATCGTCGACCAATCACAAGCCGAACGATCTAAAGCTGTCCATGGGCTATATGAGGCCACCACAGCAGCAGTGAAGACGGTCAGTGGCTCCTGACGATGACGATGGCGACTAATGTCAAACAAAATAATAATAATAATAATAATAAGTGGTTCAAATGGCTCTGAGAACTATGGGGCTTAACTTCTGAGGTCATCAGTCCCCTAGAACTTAGAACTACTTAAACCTAACTAACCTTAGGACATCACACACATCCATGCCCGAGGCAGGGTTCAAACCTTCGACCGTAGCGGTCGCGCGGTTCCAGACTGTAGCGCCTAGAACCGCTCGACCACCCCGGCAGGCTAACGTCAAAAGCTCGAAATTTTAGTGCGAATTGACGAGGCAAGAAAACCGAGAATGTTTTACGTATCAGTGCCGTCGCGAAAGACTTCGTTTCCATATTACTTTCCTCTACGGAGAAGACATCGCACGCTAGATCCGTCAGCTGGAGGAGCTGCGCGTCAAATATGCACAGTTGCAGAATAATTTGGCATTTCTGCAACGCCGTCGCGATAAGCAGATTGTGCCTACGTCTGCTGTGGTTACACACCATATCAAGTCGACTGGAATGGAGAATATATTACAGTAGACCAGCCGGGCGATCGTCAAAGAAAGGTTACGACACACAAGGTGCGAACTGGATTTTAATGCACGCAATTTATATAGTTGCCATCTTTTGTTATTTACAGTTCTCTTGCCATTTGACTGGGAGTGGGTCCATATCACCATGGCTGCTCATCAAAGAGCTCATCTTAGCAATACATCGGCTAAACAAGAAAAGAAATTTGAGCGTCTTGCAGCTATGCGAAGATCGCAGTCATCGTATTAAACAGCACACACTGGCGTCAACCTGTAGGACAAGTACCTGGACAAAGGAGCCATCTCGGCCCTTAATAAAGGTTTGAATTTTGCTTCTACGCCACGTACTAGACCCATCGTGGATCTTACCAGTGGAGCAGAACAGGCATGCGGTATCTTGCACAGGACCACGCCGACGAAGTCAGACTTATTACCAGTCGCTTTTTGGCCTCAGCTAAGCCTCGAAAATCTAATATCGGTACAGAGAAGACAGAAGGGCTTCGTTTACTTCAAAGAGATGAAGATCATGTCGTATTACCAGCTGACAAAAGAAATGCCACCGTCGTCGTTAATGCTACCGAATACCACAGCAAAATGACATCACTATTGGAGGACACTACTTACAAATGTCTTAGTCGGGACCCAACTTTGACGCACATCAGAAAAACCACGGTACTAGTAAAGAATTCCTGTCCACCAGATAATGTTACGGAAAATTTCAGAGACGGAACAGCTAGACCTTCCAGGTTGTACGGACTACCAAAGATAAACAAGGATAATGTTCCCATAAGATCTATCGTCAGTGCAATTGATTCTCCTACCTAAATGCTGGCCACACACCTAACAAAGCTGATGATTCCCAAAGTCGGCCGTTGTGAACATCACATCCAAAACTCCCAGATGTTGACTGAGAAAATCAAACAGATTACAGTTGGTGCAAATGACATTTTATCAGCCTGCATGTCGTATCGCTGTTCACAAAAGTTCCTGTGGAGGACACTTTGAAAATAATGGCCGATCTTTTTCCTCCTGAATCAATAAAGTCGTTCTGGCTTGCGATGACGACCACCTACTTTTTGTATGATAGTAAATTTTGTGAAATGACGGACGGTATGGCGATGGGAACTCCGTTGTCTCCATCATTGGCTAAATTTTCTATGGAGAATTTTGAGGAACGTGCGTTAAATTCGGCTCCACTCCGTCCGTCCTTATTTTATCACACGTGGATGATACATTTATGATATGGCCACACGGCGCAGAAGCTCTCGAACTATTCATGGAACACATGAACAGTATACATCCCAACATCAGGTTCACTGTCGAAATGGATAAGGGAGGAAGGTTGCCATTCTTAGACGTTTTAGTACAATGACAGGCGGACGGGCGTCTCGGCCAGTCGCTGTACCGCAAGCCCACGCATACCGATTTATATCTCAGTGCCTAGAGTTTCCATCATCCTGTTCCGAAGAGAGCCGTTTTGAACACCTTGGTATACAGAGTGTAAATTTTAAGTTGACAAACCAGAGTAAATCGTAAAAACTTTAAAATTTCAAATGGGAACCCCCATTTTTTATTGCAGAATCAGATTCTACATAAAAAACTACTTACATTTTGTCTTAAACATCTGTTTTGATGCTTGGCAGTTGGCGCTGTAATTCAAGAAAATCCATGTTCTCATTTTTGCGTGGAAAATGGTTACGGTTAAATAAAAATACTTATTTACTTCGTAAAGTTTGATTCGCTAAAACTAAAGGAATTAGAGTTTTACAAGTGTTGACCCAAATCATTGCTGCACAGATTGGCTAGGGAGATGACAAGATTATATAGAATGTTTGTACAAGATGGATCAAATACCAATTGAAATGAAGCATGAGGAGGAGGAATGTGTGCCAGAAGATGGAAAGGTGCACAGCATCCAGGAAACAGAAGCAGAAAAACCCAGAAGGAGATGAAGAATCAGAACTGATGTGGAATCGAAAACCTTCCTGCAGAAGTGTTAAAGAGTTTGGGAAGCAGGGGAAAGAAGAAAATAGAAATATACGAAAAAGAGAAATGTTCTGATGACGTTTTTGGAACGGTAATGATACCAACTGAGAAAAAGGGAAATATCAAAAAATGTGAAGAGCATAGAACTATCAGCCTAATATCTCATATAGCTAAAGTATTGCTGATAGAACTGAATAGAAGCCCATATGACAGTTTGGATAGGTGGATGGGGGAGGAACAGCTCGAATTTAGAAGAGGAAAAGAAACAAGAGATGCTACTGGCCTGTTAAGAAACATAGAGGAAAGGAATACTGAGAAAGATAGAGAAATTTCTGCTGCTTTAATTGATTTGGAAAAAAGCTTTCGACGGAGTACAATGGAACAAGCTGACATTTTGAAGACGAAAGGAGTAGATTAGAAGGAGAGACGATTGGTACAGAACTTACGCTTACAACAGAAAGTAAGACTAAGGACTGGAAAGGCAATATCTGAAGGAAGGAGCATTGGAAGGAGGGTTAGACAATGTTGTAGCCCCACTCCTTTATTGTTCGACTTACACGTGCAAGAGAGTATTGCGAAAGGCTTCGATGAAAAAAGAGAAGTGTGAATTGCTGGAAAGAGAATAGAATGTATACAATTCGCTCATGACATGGCATAACTAGCAAAAAGCGAAGATATTAAAATAAAATGCTAAAAATTCTGAGTGCTGCTTGTATGGAATACGTGATGAGAATCACCACAGCAAGTATAAAGAGCACTGTGATCGGCAAAGGTAGGAGACTGGCACATATTAAGATATGAAAAGATAGTATCAGCCAAGTAAGAGCATTTAGATATATTGGAAGTACGATTACCGAAGATAAGAGAAATTAAGGCTCGTACAGAGGCATATAGACGGTGGTTTCTGTCCATCAGTCTACGTTTGCGAGTGGTACAAGATGCCCTCCACAACGCCCAATACAGTGGAATGCGGAGTACGTGTGTTCTAAAAACTGCAGAAGAGATGTCATAATCACATGATCAACTTTTAATCATACAGCGAAGGAGTTTGGACCAACTTTAATTAACGCAAAAATCTGTAAGATGTGTGCGCGAGTATTCATCTGATAGTAGTTCGGATATATACCCATGTAAACAATGAACTGGATGCCCATGCCCACAACAAAATAGGCTTCCATCAAAGAATAACGACACCGTTATCGTGATAATTATAACCCACAGATATTAACACAACCTGGTATGTGTTTCAGCCATTCCAGCGAATACCGTATTTTTTTTTCTTTTCTTTTCTTTTTTTTTTGCGCAACACGCCTAGAAAATCCGAAACGTTTTAAGTAACAGATAAAGAATTTTACTTTTGGTCCGACATAATGGGTAACCGTGGGTATTTTATAAGTGCTTACTGACATTAGTGTTACGTATTGCTCCAGACTGTCGATCTATTTTAACCATAGCGAGCACTACATTGTACTAAAAACATACATTTGCATGATTAAATAATATAACAACGCATTTACAAGCCATACTAATTTAGAAATGTAATTTGGTTATGACGAATAGATGCCCATCCAGTAGAACAACATATAAATCGATACTACTACTGTCAGGAACCCTGTTTGAGTGTTTGTGTAACCTATTGTTGGCCTTGATTGCCTGGAGCGCCTGTACTTCTACACAATACAGCCGAGAGGACGCGCAGCAGCAGCAGCAGCAGCAGCAGTAGCACTTCTCTGATAAACAGTAATTTATCTTAGTCTTCTGCAAATAAGTGAACTATACGTGTGTATTTTACTATGTAGACTATTGGTAAGAAAATTAATTGTAGTTTTTGTTTTTGGGCACGTCTTGTGAATATCCTTGTGTAGGGCGGCTTCCTAGTGTAAATTTTCCCGTAGCCAGAAACTCCGTCACGCAACTGTTTTAATTTTGTGCTAGTAGACAAGACAGCACACACTTTAGATCAGTGCATTCTAGTTTCAATATTTATTCGTACAATAACTTTTCGAAAGACAGGATTTCTAGTAATAGGTAACTGTAAATACATCAACTTCTGTAGAGAAATTTATTCCTGTTTAATAGTTTGCGGTCTCAAAGTACAGTGAAAACTCTTCACAGAAACTTTTAATGTTACCTTATTCTCCTTTGGAATATTTTGTATACATTTCAAACTCAGTAGCGCCATTTGAGACCTAATATCTATTTTATACACGGTAAGATATGGCTAGGGACTGTGCTTGTTGTGAGGGACACAAAGAAAGTTGGCAGCTGTCCGTAAGCAGCTGGAAGCTGCGTTGACCACCGTCGATAAGTTTCTAGCTAATGCACAAAGTTGCGGTGAGGTCGGGGCACCAGTAACGAAACCTGCGACCCTTTGGTGCCACTGGAATCCCGTCGTGACCCGGACGTCGCTGCGGCTTCTGATACGCAACACCTGACCAGACCGTCCTCGCTCCAGAGTGGGTGGCAGACACTGGTGGGTTCGCGTGTCACTGGGCGGAAGGCGGAAGAGGGAACAGGCCGTGCGGCTGGCTCCCTACGTCTTAGCAACAGGTACGAGGTGCTACCCAGTGTTGATGATAACTCTGAGCCAGCACGGGATTCCTCTCCTGTTGGGCCCGCGGTCGATTTTCCTGCCCAGTCTGGACAAGTACAGAGGGTGGGTATGCTTGTCATTGGTAGCTCCAATGTTAGGCGAGTGGTGGAACCCTCAGGGAGATGGCAGGCAAAGCGGGAAAGAATTCCATTGTGCATTCGGTATGTTTGCTAGTAGGTCTCATCCGTGATGTGGAGGTGGCCCTGCCGGCGGCTATCGAGCGCACTGGGTGCAACCAGCTGCATGCAGTGGCACATATCGGCACGAATGACCCTTCCACTTGTATTCTGAGGCCATCCTCGGCTCCTTCCGGTGATAGCTGGTTTGGTGAAGGCAACTAGCAACGCACTTCGGGTGCAGGCTAAGCTGTCTATTTGTACCATCGTACCGATGGTTGGTCGCTGTCCTCTGGTTTGGAGCAGAGTGGAGGGTCTGAATCAGAGGCTCAGACGACTCTGCGATGGTATCGGATGCGAAATCCACGACCTCCGCTATCGGATGCAGAATTGTAGGGTTCCCCTTAACAGGTCAGGCGTGCACAAGACGTAGGTGGGACTACTAAGGTAGCGGAGTACGTGTGGCGAGCACATGGTGCTTTTTTAGGTTAGAGAACCCCTCCCTTGGGATCACAGACGATTCGCCTGTTAAATCAGCCACAGTGACTTCAGAGAATCTTGGCCATCGTAGATCAGATATAGAAATGATTAATATGATTTCAGTAAACTGCAGGAGCATGCAAGGGAAGGTCCCAGAATTAGAAACGCTTACTGAGGGTTATAATGCACAGATAGTATCGGAAACAGAAAGCTGGTTGAAACCAGACGCCAATGACAACGAAATCCTAAGTTCAGATTTGAATGTTTATCGTAAGGATAGGTTAACGCTAGTGGTGGCGGCGTGCTTATTGCAGTAGAAAATTCGTTAAAATCTAGCGATGTTATCACGGATTCCGAATGTGAATTAATCTGGATGAAACTAAGTATCAAAGAACGGTCAAAGATGGTTATCGGATGCTTTTATAGACCACCCGGGTCAGGATCTGTAGTTGTAGAGTGCTTCAGACAGAATTTGAAGAACATCATCAGTAATTTTTTCTGATCATGCCGTTGTAATAGGGGCTGACCTCAACTTGCCAGGTATAGATTGGGAGTGTTATGCCAACTGGTGCCTGAGACGGATAGTCGTGTGGCATTTTTTTGGTTGTCTTGTCCGAAAATTACTTTGAGCAGCTAGTTAGGGAATCAACTCATGAGAGTAACGTCTTAGATCTCCTAGCAGCATACTGACCTGAACTTATCGAATCAGTTAACGTAGAGGAATCGTAAGGTTGTGACAGCATCTATTACGACGGATCCTATAAGGAATGTTAAGAAAGGTAGGAAGATATAGTTGCTCAGCAAGGGTGACAGGATACAGATTTCAGAATATCTCAGCAGTCAGCATCAAATATTCGGTGATGAGAACCGAGGAGTCGAGAACAAATGAAAAAGATTCAAAGGCATCGTTCAATATGCCCTAGACAAATATGTTCTGAGTAAGATTTATAGCGATGGAAAAGGTCCATTATGGTTTAATAGCCGTGTTAGAAAAGCACTACGTAAACAAAGAGCGCTTCACCTCAGATTCAAGAGAAGTAAAATCCTAGCTGACAAAGAAAAACTGAACGAAACGAAAACGAGCGTAAGAAGAGCAATGAGAGAAGCGTTCAATGATTCTGAAAGTAAGATGGCGTCAGCCGAGCTGAGTAAAAACCCTTAGAGATTTTGATGGTACGTAGAATCAGTATGTGGGTCAAAATCATTAATTCATTCTCTCAGCAACCACACCGGCACCGAAACGGAGGATAACAAACAGAAGGCCGAAATAATGAATTAGGTTTTCCGCAGTTATTCCACCGCGGAAGATCGTAACACTGTACCTCCTTTCAATCGTCGCACGAACTTCGAAATGGCAAATACTGAGATAACCGATCGCGGAATTGAAAAGCAGCTACAATCGCTTACTAGTGGAAAGGCGTCAGGATCAGATGATACACCTGTAAGATTCTATAAAGATTATGCGAAAGAACTTGCTCCACTTCTAGCAGTAATTTATCGTAGATCGCTTGAGCTACGAAAGGTACCTAACGACTGGAAAAAAGTGCAGGTCATTCCCGTTTTTAAGAAAGGCCGTAACACAGATCCACTTATTATAGACCTATTTTGTTGACGTCAGTCTCTTGCAGAATTATGGAACATTTTTTATGCTCAAAAATTATGACTTTTTTTTTTAAATGAACAACTCCTCTATAAGAATCAATATGGATACCGCAAACAGAGATTCTGCGAAACCCTACTCGCTCTGTTCCTCCACAGCGAAGTGGACAACGGCGCTCAGGTTGATGCCATGTTCCTTTATTTCAGCAACACATTTTACACCGTACCTCGTTGCCGTTTAATGAAAAAAATACGAGCTTACAGAGTATCGGAGCAGACTTGGGATTGGATTCAAGACTTTCTAGCAGATAGACCTCAACACGTCGCTCTTATGTATATGGTGAATAGCAACGGTCCCACGACACTCCCCTGCGGCAGACCTGAAATCACTCTTACTTCGGAAGACTTCTCTCCATTGAGAATGACATGCTGCGTTCTGTTATCTAGGAACTCTTCAATCCAATCACACAATTGGTCTGATAGTTAGAGATATAGGTCCATAGTTCTGCACATCTGTTCGACGCCCCTTCTTGAAAACGGGGATGACCTGTGCCCTTTACCAATGCGTTGGAACGCTACGCTCTTCTAGAGACCTACGGTACACCGCTGCAAGAAGGGGGGCAAGTTGCTTTGCGTACTCTGTGTAATATCGAACTGGTATCCCATCAGGTCCAGCGGCCTTTCCTCTTTTGAGCGATTTTAATTGTTTCTCTGTCCCTCCGTCGTCTATTTCGATATCTACCATTTTGTCATCTGTGCGACACTCTAGAGAAGGAACTACAGTGCAGTCTTCCTCTGTGAAACAGCTTTGGTAAAAGACAATTAGTATTTCGGCCTTTAGTCTGTCATCCTCTGTTTCAGTACCATTTTGGTCACAGAGTGTCTGGACATTTTGTTTTGATCCACCTACCGCTTTGACATAAGACCAAAATTTCTTAGGATTTTCTGCCATGTCAGTACATAGAACTTTACTTTCGAATTCATTGAACGCCTTCACATAGCCCTCCTCAAACTACATTTCGCTTCGCGTAATTTTTGTTTGTCGGCAAGGCGTTGACTATGTTTATGTTTGCTGTGAAGTTCCCTTTGCTTCCGCAGCAGTTTTCTAACTCGGTTGTTGTACCACGGTGGCTCTTTTCCATCTCTTACGATCTCGCTTGGCACATACTCATCTAACGCATACTGTACGATGGTTTTGAACTTTGTCCACTGATCCTCAACACTATCTGTACTTAAAACAAAACTTTTGTGTTGAGCCATCAGGTACTCTGAAATCTGCTTTTTGTCACTTTTGCTAAACAGAAAAATCTTCCTACCTCTTTTAATATTTCTATTTACGGCAGAAATCATCGATGCAGTAACCGCTTTATGATCGCTGATTCCCTGTTCTGCGTTAACTGTTTCAAATAGTTCGGGTCTGTTTGTCACCAGCAGGTCTAATATGTTATCGCCATGAGTCGGATCTCTGTTTAACTGCTCAAGGTTGTTTTCAGATAAAGCACTTAAAAAATTTCACTGGATTCTTTGTCCCTGCCACCCGTTATGAACGTTAGAGTCTCCCATTCTACACTCCTGGAAATTGAAATAAGAACACCATGAATTCATTGTCCCATTAAGGGGAAACTTTATTGACACATTCCTGGGGTCAGATACATCACATGATCACACTGACAGAACCACAGGCACGTAGACACAGGCAACAGAGCATGCACAATGTCGCCACTAGTACAGTGTATATCCACCTTCCGCAGCAATGCAGGCTGCTATTCTCCCATGGAGACGATCGTAGAGATGCTGGATGTAGTCCTGTGGAACGGCTTGCCATGCCATTTCCACCTGGCGCCTCAGTTGGACCAGCGTTCGTGCTGGACGTGCAGACCGCGTGAGACGACGCTTCATCCAGTCCCAAACATGCTCAATGGGGGACAGATCCGGAGATCTTGCTGGCCAGGGTAGTTGACTTACACCTTATAGAGCACGTTGGGTGGCACGGGATACATGCGGACGTGCATTGTCCTGTTGGAACAGCAAGTTCCCTTGCCGGTCTAGGAATGGTAGAACGATGGGTTCGATGACGGTTTGGATGTACCGTGCACTATTCAGTGTCCCCTCGACGATCACCAGTGGTGTACGGCCAGTGTATGAGATCGCTCCCCACACCATGATGTCGGGTGTTGGCCCTGTGTGCCTCGGTCGTATGCAGTCCTGATTGTGGCGCTCACCTGCACGGCGCCAAACACGCATACGACCATCATTGGCACCAAGGCAGAAGCGACTGTCATCGCTGAAGACGACACGTCTCCATTCGTCCCTCCATTCACGCCTGTCGCGACACCACTGGAGGCGGGCTGCACGATGTTGGGGCGTGAGCGGAAGACGGCCTAACGGTGTGCGGGACCGTAGCCCAGCTTCATGGAGACGGTTGCGAATGGTCCTCGCCGATACCCCAGGAGCAACAGTGTCCCTAATTTGCTGGGAAGTGGCGGTGCGGTCCCCTACGGCACTGCGTAGGATCCTACGGTCTTGGCGTGCATCCGTGCGTCGCTGCGGTCCGGTCCCAGGTCGATGGGCACGTGCACCTTCCGCCGACCACTGGCGACAACATCGATGTACTGTGGAGACCTCACGCCCCACGTGTTGAGCAATCCGGCGGTACGTCCACCCGGCCTCCCGCATGCCCACTATACGCCCTCGCTCAAAGTCCGTCAACTGCACATACGGTTCACGTCCACGCTGTCGCGGCATGCTACCAGTGTTAAAGACTGCGATGGAGCTCCGTATGCCACGGCAAACTGGCTGACACTGACGGCGGCGGTGCATAAATGCTGCGCAGCTAGCGCCATTCGACGGCCAACACCGCTGTTCCTGGTGTGTTCGCTGTGCCGCGCGTGTGATCATTGCTTGTACAGCCCTCTCGCAGTGTCCGGAGCAAGTATGGTGGGTCTGACACACTGGTGTCAATGTGTTCTTTTTTCCATTTCCAGGAGTGTAGTTTATTGTGAGAAAATCTACCTTAATCATTTCATTGTTTGTATAAAGTCACAGGTTATACAAAATGATACAAAAGATTTATACTCACACTTGAGAGACATACGTATGATAAGTATCTGAAGGTCCTTGGTTTAAGGCGTCATAGTTTAAAATATCCATAAAGTTCACATGTACCAATATGGTTTCAAAATGTCTTCGTAAAATGTCACTTGTGTTACTATGCTTTTAAAGAATAAACTCTTTCCTCTTATTCGCTTTCATTCACTTCACCACTATCACAGTTGTCAGGATAGCATTCTTTATCACCTAGCTGTGCAGTGTACTGTGGAAAGTGTGAAAGATGATGTTGACCTCTGCCACGATCACGAGGACGACCACAATGGCGACCATAACGTACTGGTTGGTTTTCTGGTGAGCTCTGAATCGGTGTTAGACTCTTATAAAAGTTGTGGTGCACTGGAGGAATAAACTGTAACAACGACGTCAAGTCATCAATTTTTGCTTGCTCTAAACATACCTGTCCACGTCGAAGTAATGGAAGTTGTACAGGTATTGTTCCAGACCTACATGGACGTGCAAGATTTACTTTTCGAAACTGTATGTCTTCATTCAATGTCTCCTTGAAGAAGGAAGCTTTTGGTTCAGCTTTTCTGTATTGCATCCAAATCAGTGTCAACCTTTTGCTTCTCAGCGGCTATTCTTCTGTTGATGAGAAGTTTTGCAATTGGTTCTGTAGATAGGAAATCATCTTGCCTTATTTCTTTCACGTGAAATGTCACCCTGTCATTTTCTGCAAGCTTCATCCAACCATATGGCACAAACATAAATCATGTTTGCTTTTTCTTCCTTTCAATATGAGAAAACTCAGCATCAGTTTGAAGGTAGCTACGTCCAGGCACGAGGAACTTATGATCGACAATTGCAATAGAAGTGTGAGCAACAATATAGATCCAAAATCGGGCGATTACTTGATTTCTGTTTTGCCCACCGCAACTATCACTGTAGGCAATAAAATATTTAATATCAGGTGGCAATCATTTTACATATTTCAGTAAGTAAGAACCAATTTCTGAAGGTCCATGTGAGGCAGTATTTTCAGACCAATCTGTTCTACAGTCATTTATTCTAAGGTTAAATGTCCAAAGGTGTCTCTTGTAGTAAATAGTATCGGTTTTTAGCATTGGAGTTGGCTATGTTTTTTCAAGATCGAAAGTAAGAACATATGTGGAGCCTCCTTTTGACTTTTGTATGTCTCCTTTCTTAGTGGCTCTCGCTTGCTCAACTTTACTTAGGTGAAGCTCTTTCTCCAGCTTCAGATTGTGAATTTTACTGGTCTCTACCTCCGCTTTGATTAAACTTTTTAATTGGTCACAGGTATTGCAGAAGCCACTCCTTAGCTTATAAAATGATAGATTAAATTCTGAATTGAACATTTTACGGTAAATGCAAGCCTTCACTGGAAAAATGTCTTCTTCCAACGCTTTTTATTATAAAGCATACACATTTTTGAGACAGATAACTCTGGCGTCAGGTATTTCCTGTGAGGATTATGTTTACGAGAATAGCGACATGTGTAATGAGGAAAGCTTTTTATGTTGTTCCTTACGGTAGTGAGGCGATCTTCTGGTACTTTATTTCCAGGAGCATCTTTACCACGTTGATCAACCGGAGATAGGCCTTCCACTCTTGTTTTGTATAATGCAGCTGTTGTAAGCCGACAATTGTTTACAGTTAAGGCCTTCAGGAAGAACTCCTTACACACTCGATTACCATACAGGATAATGACAGTACTTTGCGTTTTTCTTCTGTGAAAGTCCTGCATTCATATCAGCAGATATGTTGAAATTACTGGATGACCCTTGCATGCATAATTTTTCCAGTTGTAGACATAAATTCTTATCCCAGGTTTCTTAGCCATTTCCTTTAATCACTTTCCATGACTCCACATTCATTTCTATCTTTCTTGAAACAATGGTTTCTTGAGTTTCTTCATGAGGGACTTATACACATGACATTTCAACTGCGTTATGAATTTTTTTATTGTTATGGTTTTTTCTGGCTTGCTATTATCTTCGTTTTCATCGGAAGATAGTCCATTTGGATAGAAAAGGAAATATACCATTAAAACATCGATATAAGGCAAATATCTACACAAAAATCAGTTTCATACTTAAAACTCCTAAAACAATCTCGTCGTTTTGGTGAATGTAATCGTATCAAAGAAA
This sequence comes from Schistocerca piceifrons, assembly GCF_021461385.2. NCBI lineage: Eukaryota > Metazoa > Arthropoda > Insecta > Orthoptera > Acrididae > Schistocerca > Schistocerca piceifrons. Next base: position 157,222,701 of record NC_060149.1, read on the forward strand.
TGCTAACATACTTAAAAGATGTTAAGCATTTTAATGACATACCAGTATAAGTGACAAATTTTTTCACGTGGAACACGATTTCTGTTGACAGTAAGGAGAAGTTGTTATGCTAGTTTGATGTGTGCTTCTATATTAGAAAATAGTTTAAGACATTTCTAATGGCCACAAAAGTCACTGAAAATTTCAACACAAAACCTTATGTAGTCACTGAAACGTTACACAAAGTACTTGAACTTTAGTTACCATGAACAGGAGCATAATCTTCGTCTGCGACTGAATCATCATCGGACAAATCTTCATCAGTTGTTTCTGAACATCACTGAATATCTTGAAAGGATGAACTACTCGTTTCTGATCGAGATTTCGTCAGTAATTGAGAGCCTAAATCGCGATTCTTTGGAGAGTTCGCCATGTGGTTGTTTGTACCGTCTTGACATCGCCTGTCAATCGTGATTCGATAAATCTAGTTATTCCACATGCCGATAGATGGCAGACTTTAACAGTAGGCACCTGTATCTTTGGGCCACTGACAAGTATCCCTTGTTTCGTAGTCGAAAGTGCACTTAACTCAGTTTTGAAAAAATATCACTTATACCGTTTCGGTTTTCACCCGTTCATATTGTGGCGAGCAAGAGGGATAGCAATGCTGCTTGCAGGTGGTTCTCGACAGCAAAACAGGGGATGTTTGCTGAAACAATTATAAGTGCTTTTTACTGTTTTTAAATAAAGAGCATTTATCTCTACCGTTTCTTGTTCTGTGCCATTACTACCCCGGCCTGTGGAAAACCTCCCATATCCTGATGTTCCTTAAACCCGGTAAACCGCCATCCGCTGTCTCCTCCTACCGTCCCATCAGCCTTACCTCGGTCTTCAGCGATGTCCTGGAATCCATCCTCACCCGACGCATCCACCAACATATCCGCCAGCACCGCCTCCTTCCCGTTACACAGTGTGGCTTTCGGCCGTCCTTCTCTTCCGATGACCTTCTCCTTCACCTCACTCATCTCCTCTAAGAACAGCTTAATTTCCGTCGTTCCGCTATCTTCCTCTCCCTTGACCTTGAACGAGCCTATGACCGTGTGTGGCATTCCGGTCTCCTCTTCAGGCTCCAAACCTTCGCCCTTCCTATTAACTACGTTCGTCTGATCGGCTCCTTTCTTTCCCAACGTCCTTCCTACGTCACCATCCACAACACGGATTCCTGCTGGTGTGCCCCAGGGCTCTGTCCTCTCCTTCTTCTGTACCTCTTGTATACAGCCGACATGCCGCCGCCTTCACCTCTCATTCACCTTCTCCAGTAAGCCGAGGACACTGCCTTCCTTGCCCTTACCCCCACCCTGCAGCGCTCCCAACACCTTCTCCAATCCCATCTTGACCAGTTCACCGCTTGGTGCAACTAGTGGTTGCTTAAGGTCAATCCTGCCAAAACTCAGGCGATCATTGTAGGCAAAACCACCCCTTCCTTCCGCCTCCTCGATTTCTACATCACCATCTATGGCCATCCTATCGCCCCCACCTCCACCCTTAAGTACCTTGGTGTCACCCTCGATCGTCGCCTCTCCTGGACCCCCCACCTCCGGACGATCCAAGCCAAGGCATGCTCCCGCCTCTGACACCTCAAACTCCTTTCCAGCCGAACTTGGGGTCTGGACCCCTCCACCATCCTCCATACCTATAAATCCCTCATTCGCCCTATCCTTTGCTACGCCCACCCTGCCTGGATATCTGCTCCCCCTACGTTTTACAAATCCCTTCAGATTCTAGAGCGCCATGCTCTTCGCCTCACCTATCGTATCCGTCTCTCCTCCCCAACGAGGATCCTATACGACCTCATTCCCTTCCCCCACCTCCTCCTTTTGCTCGAATGGATACGGATCTTCTACACCTCCTGTAAACTCGATCCTCCTCACTTGCTGGTCCCTCCCATCCTCACCCGCCCCCGTCCGCTGCTGCACCTGTACTTCCATGTCCCACCTGCTCTCCACCTCTCCACTCTCCACACCCTCTCCCAAGGTGGCTTCCGCGAGCTCCCCCTCCCTGATGATGCCCTCCTCCCCTCCACCTACCCCTCCTACGAACTTTGATCCTCCCTCCCTCCTCCTGTGTCTTGTTGCTGTGGGCACCCTCTCTCCCTTCTCTCTCTCCTCCCTGTCACTCCACTCCTCCCCCTGGCTTCCCCTACCCCAATTCCTCCGCTCCTACTCACGTCTCCTCTGCCATTGGCATCTTTGCTCACCCCTCTTCCTCCCCCTACCCCTTCTTCCCCTTTTTGCAGGTTCCCGGACTCGTACACGCTACGTGGACATTCGCGCGCCGGAGATCATCGCCATCAGTTTCTTGTGTGTGTGCCGTCGTGTTTGTGTTAGTGTTCACCGTCACACTCCGACGTTCACCTGTGCCGTCGGATCATCAGTGTTAGTGCGCCGTGCCAACATGTTTCAATGTCATTTTCGTCGAGTGTGTACGGCTCCGTGTTTTGTATTTCTGTGTCTACTGTTTTTTGCCCGTCACTCTATCTATTATGTGTCTTCTTCGTATTTTTTTCTCATTGTAAACTCGAAGGCTGAAGAGCAGCGTACGATGCTTCTGCCAGCCTACCTATGTATATGTATAGGTATAGAAATTACAATAAAGGAAAAAAAAATTCTGTGCCATTTGTGGGGCTACTTGCTTACAGTGTACTCCGTAGCAAAGCAGGCAGAATTAAATAAACGGTGTGTGTTGTCGCAATGCATTATTTAATCACGAAAAATATCTTTTTGCTGCCGAGTAGAACTTGCTGCCTTTAAAACAGAGTGACTGCCGGGAAAAACACGTGGAGCTAACGTCAATATGCGGCTGTTAAATACCCGCAATTTGTCATCATGTTCGATCTAATCTATATTACATATCACTTACAGAGCAAATTTTGAATTTTTATGGTGTGCTACGAAAGAAAAACGCGGGATTTTGCCGAAAGTTTTAAGCACCTATCAGGTTGTATTAATAGATGATGTCTATAATTATTGCGAGAACTATGTTGTCATTCTTCGATGGAAGCCTGTTTTGTAGTGGGGATGAGAAGCCAGTCCAGAGTTCGCATATATTTTCGGAACTAATATCGGACAAATGCTAGCACACACATGCCACCGATTCATGTGTTATCAAATGTTGATCGAAAATCTAGTTCGCTGTATGCTTAAAAGTTGGTCACGTGATAATAACGTCTCTTCAAATATTTTTAGAACACATAGCCCCTATATCATTGTATGGTGCGTGGTGAAGGGCACCTTGTTCCACTCACATAAACAGATCCATGGATGAAAGCCACTTCCCATATGCATCTGTATGAGCCCGAATTTCTGTTGTCTTATTCTAAACGTACGCAGTTAGCTGTGACGGTCAGTTCTATAAATTTTTGCGGTAAGTATGAACTCTTCACTCCTCGGATTACGAAGCATCTCCGTAATGTTCTGGAGTTAATAGTTTCTACCGGCAGCAAATCTAGTATTGACTGACTGATTTAGAGAAAGCCATCAGCATTGTTAGCCAATACTTTCTAAAGAGTGTGTTACAATGTTTTCACATTTCCGCATACAACAAAATATGTTTACTGCTATCGAAGTACAGCCAGCAACCTTAAAAACCGCAAAGTAACATAAAGCTTAAATGCAGCGAAATAAACACATAGTTAATAAGCGTTTCCTGCCTCTTTTGAGTGGTTCTCCGTGAATTAGGGAGATATACAGGGTGTTACAAAAACGTACGGCCAAACTTTATGGAAACATTCCTCACACACAAATAGAGAAAAGATGTTATGTGGACATGTGTCCGGAAACGCTTAATTTCCATGTTAGAGCTCAATTTAGTTTCGTCAGTATGTACTGTACTTCCTCGATTCACCGCCAGTTGGCCCAATTGATGGAAGGTAACGTTGACTTCGGTGCTTGTGTTGACATGCGACTCATTGCTCTACATCAAGCAAAAATGGTTCAAATGGCTCTGAGCACTATGGGACTTAACATCTGTTGTCATCAGTCCCCTAGAACTTAGAACTACTTAAACCTAACTAACCTAAGGACATTACACACATCCATGCCCGAGGCAGGATTCGAACCTGCGACCGCAGCAGTCACGCTATTCCGGACTGAGTGCCTAGAACCGTTCGGCCACCTTGGCCGGCTTAGCATCAAGCACATCAGTACGTAGCATCAACAGGTTAGTGTTCATCACGAACGTGGTTTTGCAGTCAGTGCAATGTTTACAAATGCGGAGTTGGCAGATGCCCATTTGATGTATGGATTAGCACGGGGCAATAGCCGTGGCGCGGTACGTTTGTATCGAGACAAATTTCCAGAACGAATGTGTCCCGACAGGAAGACGTTCGAAGCAATTGATCGTCGTCGTAGGGAGCACGGAACATTCCAGCCTATGACTCGCGACTGGGGAAGACCTAGAACGACGAGGACACCTGCAATGGACGAGGCAATTCTTCGTGCAGTTTACGATAACCCTAATGTCAGCGTCAGAGAAGTTGCTGCTGTACAAGATAACGTTGACTACGTTACTGTATAGAGAGTGCTACGGGAGAACCAGTTGCTTCCGTACCATGTACGGCGTGTGCAGGCACTATCAGCAGCTGAATGGCCTCCACGGGAACACTTCTGCGAACGGTTCATCCAACAATGGGTCAATCGTCATTTCATTGCAAATGTTCTCTTTACGGATGAGGCTTCATTTCAACGTGATCAAATTGTAAATTTTCACAATCAACATGTGTGGGCTGACGAGAATCCGCACGCAATTGTGCAATCACGTCATCAACACAGATTTTCTGTAAACGTTTGGGCAGGCATTGTTGGTGATGTCTTGATTGGGCCCCATGTTCTTCCACCTACGCTCAATGGAGCACGTTATCATGATTTCATGCGGGATACTCTACCTGTGTTGCTAGAACATGTGCCTTTACAAGGAGGAGGAGGATATTAGTGGTTAACGTCCCGTCGACAACGAGGTCATTAGAGACGGAGCGCAAGCTCGGGTGAGGGAAGGATGGGGAAGGAAATCGGCCGTGCCCTTTCAAAGGATCCAACCCGGCATTTGCCTGAAGCGATTTAGGGAAATCACGGAAAACCTAAATCAGGATGGCCGGAGACGGGATTGAACCGTCGTCCTCCCGAATGCGAGTCCAGTGTGCCTTTACAAGTACGACACAACATGTGGTTCATGCACGATGGAGCTCCTGCACATTCCAGTCGAAGTGTTCGTACGCTTCTCAACAACAGATTCGGTGACCGATGGATTGGTAGAGGCGGACCAATTCCATGGCCTCCACGCTCTCCTGACCTCAACCCTCATGACTTTCATTTATGGGGCATTTGAGAGCTCTTGTCTACGCAACCCCGGTACCAAATGTAGAGACTCTTCGTGCTCGTATTGTGGACGGCTGTGATACAATACGCCATTCTCCAGGGCTGCATCAGCGCATCTGGGTTTCCATGCGACGGAGGGTGGATGCATGTATCCTCGCTAACGGAGGACATTTTGAACATTTCCTGTAACAAAATGTTAGAAGTCACGCTGGTACGTTCTGTTGCTGTGTGTTTCCATTCCATGATTAATGTGATCTGAAGAGAAGTAATGAAATGAGCTCTAACATGGAAAATAAGCGTTTCCGGACACATGTCCACATAACATATTTTCTTTCTTTGTGTGTGAGGAATGTTTCCTGAAAGTTTGGCCGTAGCTTTTTGTAACACCCTGTATGGCAAAGAATATGACAGTGTGTTTAGTAAGTGTTGTTGCAAAATGCTTTGGTTCAAAAATGGCTCAAATGGCTCTGAGCAATATGGGACTTAACTACTGTGGTCATCAGTCCCCTAGAACTTAGAACCACTTAAACCTAACTAACCTAAAGACATCACACACATCCATGTCCGAGGCAGGAATCGAACCTGCGACCGTAGCAGTCGCGCGGTTCCAGACAGCGCGCCTAGAACCGCTCGGCCACCGCGGCCGGCAATGCTTTGGTCCTTGTGGCTTTATCAAGTTCTCACTTACCGCCTGCGAGTGATAATAAATAAGCCTGGTGGTTACAGGCATCTCCAAACGCTTGAGATGTCGCAGAGAACAGACAGAACACGAAGGTGGAGACGTCCACGAGTTACAACCCGCTCGTTGCCCGATCATTAATGAGCGCGTGGCGTAGACCGTTACCATATACGCCAGAAACTGAGAATTTAGCCGTCTCAGATACAAGCGGCTCTGGTGGAGATCGCATCTTCTTGGCTGCGGGCGTATCTTTTCTCGTGACTACGTCGGAAATCGAGAAGAAATGAGGTGATTCTTTATTCATCAAGTGTGTGGAGATCTTTTTTTTCCGACAGTAAATATGCCTGTGTTTTCCGTATAGGGGTGCTTCGTCATCTAAATGGTTTGTACATGTATTGTAAAGAGCCAATTGTTTCTCAGATAGCGGTCGCATTTAACATATAGCGACACTCTCGGCGAGGTGCCGTGACCTCGGGGAGTGAATGATGTGGCACGTAGAAATACAGTGACCGAAAAAATAATCACAGTACCAAGAAGGAGTTGTGCGACATAAAATAAAGTTGGTAGGCGTGTTTCCACATCTGAAGGATGATGTCTAGTCTAATTTAGCGTCAATCGCATAAGAGTGGCGCCTATGAAGTTGCAAATTAGGTTTACATTACATAAACGCTGTAACGTTCATGAGCGTTGTTACCTTTGAGATTGGACATGGTGATTTGATGTTAGTCAAGAATGTCTTTAAGGCGTTAGAGACGTCATTGTCAATACCTCACTGACTTTGAACGAGGTCGTGTAATAGGGCCAATAGAAGCTGGATGTTCCCTCTGCGATACTGCAGAAAGACTTGACATGTTCTGGCCGATCGGTTCTAGGCGCTACAGTCTGGAACCGCGCGACTACTACGGTCGCAGGTTCGAATCCGGCCTCGGACATGGATGTGTGTGATGTCCTTAGGGTAGTTAGGTTTAAGTAGTTCTACGTTATAGGGGACTGATGACCTCAGAAGTTAAGTCCCATAGTGCTCAGAGCCATTTGAAACATTTTTAGAACTTGACGGGTACGTAGCCACTGCACATTATTTCTGGCAATGTTCGTCACAAGAATGTACTGTTAAAAGAAGCCCGGGCTACGGACGGCCACGTGGCACTATCGAGATGGAAGGCAATAGTGTTTGGTGTATGGCACTGATGCATCATACTACATCTGCACCAGGAATTTGAGCAGCTGTTTGGACCACAGTAACCCAGTGAACTATTACAGACTGATTGTTTCAGGGACAGCTCCGATCCAGACGCTCTGTAGCGTGCATTCCACTGACTCTAAACAACTGTCTTTTGCAGCTTCAGTGGTGTCAAGTTAGAGCTCACTGGAGGGCAGAGCGGAGGTTTTGATTAGGAGGTCAGGTGAGGGCCAGCGACCAACCTGTCTGCGTGGTAGACACATTGGATCTATGCCTGGAGTTACGGTGTGGGGTACGATATCGTATGGCTGCAGGAGCACTCTCGTGGTTGGCCCACGCACCCTAAGTGCAAAATTGTATGTCAGTCTGGCGATTCGGCCTGTTGTGCTGCAGTTCTTGAACAGGATTCCAGAGTGTATTTTCAAAGAGGATAAGCTCTAGCCTACATATCAACCACGCAAGTTCCCGAGACTTCAACTTAGTCCTGAAGTTAAAAAAAATTAGGCGCGGATGTCGTTACCTATCTCTGAAAGAGCTTTCTACCACCGTTACCCGTGCCATTCGAAATATGAGCAGAAACACTGGCATTCAGTCAGAGAGAAGCAGGGAGACTGTACTAAAGGACGGTAAAGACATATTGAAAAAAAAAATAAACAAAAAGAAAATCAGTGTGCATATTTATGAAATGTCCCTAGGATCTTGAACATACACAACTATCCTACTGACGTTGTTTTTACTTTCATGGTAGCCATTTGCCCCTATTATATTAGCTACACGGCTTGTGCTCGACTGGTGTGTGGAATATCAGTTGGATTTATACCACCGCACATATCTGATTTCAGCCCTTCCACTGTCCTTCACACCTTCAAAACCTTCATCCGGCCCTTACTCCCCTCTACAGTTGTACATGGATATTCACGCCACCTGAGATTTATCTGTCCCTCCAGATACTTGAAAGTCATCCACTTTGCCTCGCCTTCCACATCTGTTTATCTTCCTCGAACATAGATCCTTCAGCATCACATCGAACTCCCTAACCATCGATCAACTCCATTTCAATTATTCTGTTGTTTGCTGATTAATTTCCGAACCTAGCATGCTGTCTCTAACGACACGCCTCACGAACCCTCCATCTGTACACTCTTCACATCCTCTTGCAGCGGAATGTTAACTTTATGCCTCTTCCAGATCATGAACTCTACTCACAAATTTGCCCATCCCACCAACCATAAATCCATCCTGCCCATTCCATCTCATCCGGGAGACCATTTCCTTCACTCCCCATGTGCGCATACCCCTCCACTCTTCTTTTCCTACCGTCTTTGCAGTTCAAATTTTGGTCTTACCAACACCCCAGCTATCCCTTCCTTCCTATCGACCAGCATCCACTTCCTGTGCATCGACACTACCCATCAGTCATCCATTCTTATAGCCCCACTGTCATATCCTCCATTTCTCACTCAACAACAGACTTTCCAGGGCAGCTTCTTGAAGCGTTAGTGACAGTCAAGTCTTACATTACATTTTAATATAAGTGTTTTACATAGTGTGTTAAATGATTTAAATATGTTCTTATTGTTTGAAGTTTATCTTTTTATTATACCTGCTTCAAATTAAAAATGATGGAAATCAAGTGTACTTTATATAAAACCCTCGATTAATTCCACCTTTACAAATTTTTAATTTCTGTTATCAATATTTCAACTTTTAATTTAGTATTTCTCGTTCATCTTAGTTTTACTTGTCCCTTTGCTGAAAAGCTGGTTGAATATATCGATGTCAGACCACCCTACGCCAACCAATATGGGGCGTTGACGATAAAATACCTATAAAGAAAAATAAAAAAAAGAAATGGTGTCAGACTGCTAATAACTACTTTCCATTATGTCACAAATAAATGTTGTACAGTGGGTTTCAATATCCCATGTACGTATCCTTTTATTCTGAGTTTAAAACGTTTGCTACTTAGTTTTTCAGCCATAGCGTATTTTATTTTGTGAACCATTTCACAATACTCGAAAATGATCGTATAATCGCGATTGTATAACCGCAGTCACAATAAATAATACACTTAACAGCCAAATGCGGGATGAGTTCACTCGAATACTTACCGTTCACGGTAGCTCCCCAAGACATGCAGTCACTACACTAAGCATTCTGTGGAGACACCTAGCTAAGTGGATCCATAGACCCATGCGGTATGCTGTAAAACTGTACAGGCCTGGACATCGAGTATGATATCAGCAACTGTTCGTCAGATATGATAACCTTCTTCAATATATCAACTATGAAAATGAAGTGCTCATAGCAAAATTGCTTCTCTTTGCTGGCGAATTAGAATGTTGCGCAAGTAATGCAGTAGGTGACTGCTAAACAACCCCATTCGATGACTGTTCGTAGACAGTATGGTGTCTGGTTGGCCATAGTTGTGACAGTTTGTCAGGTACTCAACAGAGCTGCATCTCAGCTGTGAAACTTACTCAGTTGTCCACGATTGTGAAGCAAATCTGTTTTTAAATTGCCATTTGAAAGCCCATGGCTTTTCTTGAAGCACAATTAAATTTTTGGCCAACCAACATGTTCTACCGTTTCTTGACCACTGACAGATGGATATGTTATACCTCAACTGGCGAGAGTATACTAATATTCCATGTGCATCCACAGTATTCTGTGTGAACTCACTGAAGACTGGTCTAGATCCCATACAGCGACACGTTTCGAAAACCATCTCGTAATGTCGCGAAACAGTGTCGACATATCACAACTAAACACTATTAAAAAATCAGTTACAGAAAAACCATTCTGTCTACGGAAAAATGTGACTGACATGCTCTATAAACCTGTTTTAATTTTTTCTTTAGCTAGCCACAGAACTGACTTTTAGTCGTGATAGGTTTCGGCTATACATTCGCCATTGTTTGATGAATATGATGGCACTTTGTTCATCATAAGCTGCGTTGGACTCGTGGTGCCTCAAGATGATTAATTATGGCCTGACCGGTTAAGATCAGAGGCGTCTTCTGTAAGTGTGTCTTGAAACAAAAAAAATATATATATATTTTTACAGACGCTGGTATCGTAGTTTGATCAGTCAGCTGAGTCACCTGCGGCAGAAACCGATAGCTGTGGTTCATCTTACCAATTACTGCACAGTATCTTGAGCAGTTAACGTTTTCCTAGAACATGTGCCAGAAGTCAATGTAAGACTTCCTATTTTATTTTTCAAAAGAAATGGCTTAGACTAGCTGCAATAAGTTTAATATTCTTTATTAAGACGACTATTTCGACTTTCTTACAATTTTCAAGTAGCCTATCAGTACAACATTGATTAAATTGTCTACGTATAAGGTGGTTGTCGATGAGAGTAATGATAAGTTGTAATAGTACATTGGTACTTACGTCTCGGTTTATTTGACGCCCATATTGAGCCTATAGTGAACTGTCATTGTTTAACTCACAGAGAACAGTGAAATGTAGTAACTATAAGCGTATACAATATGTTTCGTCACTTATTTGATAGTTCGTTTACCTAGGGTGTTCATTTGAACTGAAGATATGGAAGTATCTCGAAAAATACATATAGGATCAGAAAAAAATTATAATTCCAACTTGTTTGTCTCGCAAGGGGACATGCAGTGATACAACACTAGACCCGTCATACCATCTTGTGCGTGGGTGACTAGGGACCACCTTGAAATTTCCCAAGGGAACCCTATTTTTTATTGCCGATCACGATTCTACTGCAAAATCTACGTACGTTTTGTCTGAAGCATTTTCCTCGTTCTGCCACAGATGGCGCTGCAATCGGAGGAATAGAAATGGGTTCAAATCATTATTTATGACTTGTTACTCAATGGCCCTGGAATATTCAGTGGCATGTGGGACCTCACCTCCATGCTTCGAGGGTAGGATAGGCCAGTACTTCAAAACCTCTAATTAGAAACCCGATTCGCAACGATGTATTCCTCCGACATATCGAACAGGAAACTACTCGACGCGCCACCATGGCTGTGTTGCGAACTACGACATATCATAGCAGGCAGTATACTGCGATCGGAAATTATATTTCGTGCAGACGTTGACCAAATATCGGATCTAAACATTATAATACTTGCGCAGTACTTATTGCCTACACACCTACCTATCATCTGGACAACAGTCGTGCAAGTGGACGATGAATGTTCAACTACAGAAGAAAACTTTGAAATGATCCTGATCTACGGAGAATGTAGGAGAAATGTTGAGGCTGTTGGTGCCTTGAATGACGAAAGCTCACTCTCGTTCGTTCTTTTACAAAGCTGTGAACGCCTTTATGTCTGATGGCAGCGTACGGACCAGGAAAAGGAAACGAAGTAAACGTATCACAGGAGGAGCTAATGAAATAGTGGTGCTAGTGGCAGTGCACCACAACCCACGGATAAGCTACCGGAGAACACACCGCGATTTAGTATGTCCGTAGGTAGTACTGTCACATAACTGCATCATCACAAGTACCATCCATTTCACGTGTCACTGCATCAAGAACTTCATGGCTCCGATTTCCGTAATAAGGTAATGTCTTGTGAATAGGCACGTCAAAAATGCCAACAATCCCACGTTCTTTGCCGAGGTGCTATTTTCCAGTGAGTCTACATTCACAAATCATTGTTGCGTTAACCGGCATAACATGCATTGCCAGAGTATACAGAATCTCCACTGGCTGCGGCAAGTATACCTTTAACGTCCTTGGTCGGTTCTACATCTACATCCGCAAGCCACCCAGCGGTGTGTGGCGGAGCGCACTTTACGGGCCACTGTCATTACCTCCCTTTCCTGTTCCAGTCGCGTATGGTTCGCGAGAAAAACGACTGCCGGAAAGCCTCCGTGCGTGCTCGAATCTCTCTAATTTTACATTCGTGATCTCCTCGGAAGGTATAAGTAGGGGGAGGAAATATATTCGACACCTCATCCAGAAATACACTCTCCCGAAACCTGGACAGCAAGCTACACTGCGATGCAGAGCCACTATCTTGCAGTCTGCCACTTGAGTTTGCTAAACATCTCTGTAACGCTATGACGCTTACCAAATAACCCTGTGACGAAACGCACCGCTCTTCTTTGGATCTTCTCTATCTCCTCCGTCAACGCGACCTGGTACGGATCCCACACTGATGAGCAACTCAAGTATAGGCCGAAAGAGTGTTTTGTAAACCACCTCTTTTGTTGGTGGACTACATTTTCTAAGGACTCTCCCAATGAATCTCAACCTGGCACCCGCCTTACCAACAATTAATTCTATATATCATTCCACTTCAAATCGTTCCGCACGCATACTCCCAGATATTTTACAGAAGTAACTGCTACCAGTGTTTGTTCCGCTGCCATATAATCAAACAATAAAGGATCCTTCTTTCTATGTATTCGCAATACACTACATTTGTCTATGTTAAGGGTCAATTGCCACTCCCTGCACTAAGTGCCTTTCCGCTGCAGATCTTCCTGCATTTCGCTGCAATTTTCTAATGCTGCAACTTCTTTGTGTACTACAGCATCATCCGCGGAAAGCCGCATGGAACTTCCGACACTATCTACTAGGTCATTTATATATATTGCGAAAAGCAATGGTCCCATAACACTCCCCTGTGGCACAAAAAAGTGGTTCAAATGGCTCTGAGCACTATGGGACTTAACATCTATGGTCATCAGTCCCCTAGAACTTAGAACTACTTAAACCTAACTAACCTAAGGACATCACACAACACCCAGCCATCACGAGGCAGAGAAAATCCCTGACCCCGCCGGGAATCGAACCCGGGAACCCGGGCGTGGGAACCCTGTGGCACATCAGAGGTTACTTTAACGTCTGTAGACGTCTCTCGATTGAGAACAACATGCTGTGTTCTGTTTGCTAAAAACTCTTCAATCCAGCCACACAGCTAGTCTGATATTCCGTAGGCTCTTACTTTGTTTATCAGGCGACAGTGCGGAACTGTATCGAACGCCTTCCGGAAGTCAAGGAAAATGGCATCTACCTGGGAGCCTGCAACAAATATTTTCTGGGTCTCATGAAAAAATAAAGCGAGTTGAGTCTCACACGATCGCTGTTTCCGGAATCCATGTTGATTTCTACAGAGTAGATTCTGGGTTTTCAGAAATGACATAATACGCGAGCAAAAAACATGTTCTAAAATTCTACAACAGATCGATGTCAGAGATATATGTCTTTAGTTTTGCGCATCTGCTTGACAACCCTTCTTGAAAACTGGGACTATCTGTGCTCTTTTCCAATCATCTGGAACCTTCCGTTCCTCTAGAGACTTGCGGTACACGGCTGTTAGAAGTTCTTTCGCGTACTCTGTGTAGAATCGAATTAGTATCCAGTCAGGTCTAGTGGACTTTCCTCTGTTGAGTGATTCCAGTTGCTTTTCTATTCCTTGGACACTTATTTCGATGTCAGCCATTTTTTCGTTCGAGCGAGGATTTAGAGACGTATGATGTGGCATCATGGGGAACAATATAATTGGTCCGTATTTTATCGGTGGCACGTTGAATGGTAGCAAATATCGAACGTTTTTTAACAGGCTCTACCAGCACTACTGCAGGATGTTGCTCTGGACGTTCGACAACGTACGTGGTTCCAGCATAGCGGTTGCCCAGCGCATTACGAAAGTGGAACACGGGGCGTATTAAGCCGTGTTTACACTGTTCGGTGGATCGGCAGAGGTGACTGATTATGTCGCCGGATTTCTTTCTGTGGGGATATTTAAAAGATAATATGTACCAGCAAGGGCCAACGGGCCGTGAAGACATGGTCAGCCGCATCAGAAAAGACTGTACTGATATTCCCGCAGATATGCTTCTGTCCTGTGTAATGTCATTTGGAAAGCGGATCACTAAGAGTACTGAAGTTTGCGGCACTGCGTTTGAACGCTTACTCTAGCTGGAAAAGTAGAGCAGCGTTCGCCTCGAGTTACAGCTACAGTGGCGCGTCGAGTAGTCCCCTATTCGATATGTCAAAGGAATATAACGTTGCCAAGGGGGTTTCCAATTAAAAGTTATGAAATACTGCCCTGTCTTACCCTCTCAGCGTTGAGGTGGGGTCCCACATGCCATTGGGTACTCTAGGGCCATTGAGTAGTATGTCGTAATTTAGGATTTTTAACCATATCTTTTCCTCCAATTACAGCGCCACCTGTGGTGGAACGAAGAAAATGCTTCAGAGGAGACGTACGTAGATTTCGCATTGGAATCATTATCTGCAACAAAAAACTCGGGTTCTCATTGAAGATTTCAAGTTTGCCCCCACCACCCACGCATGGGGCGGGGTGTGGAATCCGAGATAAACAAATTGGAATCATAATTTGTTTTGATCCGATGTGCGGTCTTTACGATATTTCAGTATCTTCAGTTAAAATGAACACAGTAAGACTGTGCACGAAATACTAAGCGACCACACAGGCTTTAAACATAAATATTATCAGGAAGACTTCACTGACACACGGAAATGCAAAAAGGATAGTGCATTTGGACAACAACACATCTCAGACCAAATATATAAGTCACAGTAAAATGCAATCAGTGAAATGTAACATTATCGTCGCTTAGCTAAATATATTTCGTAAACAAATAGCGTCGGAAACTATCAAATAAATGTAAAATCGTAGTTTATAGTGAACTAACTACGAAATTAGTGACCAAACGTATACCATTAATTGTAGAGTCACATGTCGTTTTATCACTGCAGTGGGAAATAAGGTCGTCTCAGACTGTCTTATCAAGTAAATAAACTTTTCTGCTTCTGCAGGTGAGATTTGAAATTCAAGATATTTTCAGGTCAGCTGTCTATCGAAACGAAAGTACTTCCATTCGATTGAGATTATTACCGATGATTCTAAATAATTTGCAGTAAACGACGAACAAAATTTGTTTCCAACACACAGACACTACTTTTTTGGTAAATGTCTTGAACCTATACATTTGCCAACAACAGCTACAGAGAAATGAACTGTGTTGCATGTATGTCCTGTAATATCTGTATTTACTTCAGGTCCTACAATGCAATCTGACATGATGAATGCCATTCTAAAGTAATTTTCTCTACTTGTCAGGTGATTATATCCGATGGGGACCTCCACCAAGGGCTGCGCGTTGCTGGATTCTTCAGTAACATCTATCCATCACTGGCGGCAATGGTAACTATGTTTGTGACGTCCGCGCTGAAGATCCCGTGGATGCTGCTGGGTGGAGGATCTAACAGCACCACAACTACCACCGCGGCGCCGGCAACCAAGCAGGAAAAAGCACGAGCAGCCCGATACATCCCCTACACTGACGTGGGTGACTACAGTGAGGAAAGCGAAGTCCGCAGCCTGCCCATAGACCCCCTTCCCCTGCCAAGCACCTCGAATGCGAATCGCTTTAACACACTCCTAGATGTCCTTCTAGGCGACTACCCCTCCAGAACACACACAAAAATACCCTTGCCAAGCACCTCGAGTAAGAACCACCATACCTCACTCCTAGATGTCGTTCTAGGCGGCCACCCCTCCCGAACACGCACAAAAATATACCATCTTCCAGCAGCAGAGGGTGACTTCCATTTTGTCACAAAAGTGGAACCACAATTTTCATATAAAACACATGACACAGCTGCTCGTCAACCATTAACTGTCACTGTACCAGTATTGTTTCTTGTACCTTACCCATTTCCATACCCCGTTGCCGTTCACCTACACTCAGAGCCCAGAAAGGATATGCGTCAACAAACAGATAATAACTTCCCTATGAGAGTAGCTATTGTTACAGAAAAAAATGAAACTACGCCAGCTGATAGTGATTCCAAGAAGGAAAACGTAACTCTTAACGTAACTACTCCAGCTCACAAAGCAAGCTAGTACGACCGCTCTGTAATTTAGTTAGCATCTACTTCTTATACATGAAATAGTTAAAATATTTTATTAATTGACATATTTCAATTCTGTTTATGAGGATTAGGTACGTCAAAGGTTGTATTAAAGTGGGCTCTGTTGGATGATAGTATTAAAACGAAATATGAGATAGAGAAAATAAATAAAGAAATGGTTCTGAAATAATGAAACATTTTATAGAAAGTATCGTACAACTGACATTATGCCTCAGTAAATGTTTTAAGGGGGTTGTTGTTATGAAATTGCCTTCATGCTACACAATTTCCGCAGACAACTTACGTTAATATTTGAGTTAATAACTGAAGTGCATCATTCATTATAAGAACGTTTTCACAGTGAAAAGAACAGTCTCTATTTGCATTTCTAATGCATTATTCTTATGTAATTATTGACTGAATAAATAAAAATATAGATTTTTTAAATATTTTTATTACACTTTTAACTGTGCTTCCTCGTTGTTTTATTTGGGAAACAGTAGGTGCTGGAAGGACAGCTCTTAACTACACCTTTGTGAGCATTAAGGGAACCAGACGGGATATATCCTTAGGTTCTGTCCGAATGTTCACACCCTGTGGCTGCTGTTGCCCATATGGTGAAAATTTTGATGCAGTACTCTATTGGATACAGATATGGATACCGCAGTTGCCAACCAGCTCTGCAGACAGCGTTGTGGGAAAAGTCTGCTACCATCTCTACAAAATGACATACGGGTGGCACAAAGACTGATTGACCGCTAAATGACATGACTGGCACGATGTTCTAGCTGCCTTGTTTTAGTACTCGAACAGGTCGTTTTGATCCCAGGCTCTGAGTTTTGGAATTACTCAAGATTATCCTGAGACAGCAGTGAAAATAGCTGCGCCGGCGGATAAAAATCCGCACTTGTGGCACGAATTTTCTTCGACCGCTTGCAGACTGGTGTACCATGTGTAGTGCTATTGGAAGTTCTGCGACCGCGTGCAAGTTCCTAAGACGTCGATATTCCAGCCAGGGTGAAAGTTTGTCCGGACTAAAGGACTGGCTGACCTCATTCAGTGCCTTCAACAATGGGGCTCGCCAATCCACTTCAGTTTCCGTACCTAGCTACGCGAAGTTTGTCTAAACAAACAGTAACATTGGCTTTAGAAACTCTACTGCCTTTACTTACTCCTGTTTAAGCACAATAAATCACAGAAGTTAAGGATACGGTGCTGGAAGAGGCGTTCAATAAGATGGAATGGGTCATATTTCGATTATCGAACGTAACAAGAAAAAGAGTGACTAAATACACGTGAAAATCAGAATAAATGTGTTGTTACGGAGAAAAAGAGAAGGGAAGAAACCGAATCTTTTTCGTTCCTTTAGTTTATCACCAGTTCCCGAACAAGAATTTTATAGCCTTTACTTCACAAGAATTCATGACCTTCATTTGTATCGTGATTCCCGAACTGTGAGTATGGTTAATAATTTGGTGGTTGAGGCGATGGTGAATTTCTCACCACAGGTAAAATTCACAAATTATGATTAAAATAACAACAACAACTTCCGCTGTTAGTGGCTCATCGATAAATCTTCCTTTAATATATCGTCAACTCCTGCAGGACAGCAGGTAAGCCTATTAATTTTGTATAGCATTCGGTAACAGAATCATTATGAGTAAACTCTAGTTGGCCAAACGGTTAGTATTTGTGCCATTTTGAGCAGAGTGAGAGAGCCTTCGATAAGAGATTTTCTAAAATACGTTGAGTACGTTGTTAATGACTTTTGAATTCCCAACGATTGTCGGTGGAGTGTCTATTACTCCTAGTACCACTACTGTTACTACTACTACTACCATTGTTATCATTAGTATTATTAAACATTTCTTACTTTTTGCAGCACAAGTAAATATTTGTGTACTGTCATATCGTTTAGCCGGCCGAAGTGGCCGTGCGGTTAAAGGCGCTGCAGTCTGGAACCGCAAGACCGCTACTGTCGCAGGTTCGAATCCTGCCTCGGACATGGATGTTTGTGATGTCCTTAGGTTGGTTAGGTTTAACTAGTTCTAAGGTCTAGGGGACTAAAGACCTCAGCAGTTGAGTCCCATAGTGCTCAGAACCATTAACCAATCATATCGTTTGCAAATGTCGCCTATCTGTCTACTGTTGTATCATTTGCAAATGGCACCTATTATCTATACGCTACCTTAAATATAAGCGATTATACAAAGAACTGCAACAAGTCATGCACAGGGCGTTGGTATATGATATGATTTTTCGCTGTCTTTTAGGATTCATTATCAGTTACAAATCTTAGAATCTCCAAAATTATCCAATTTAATGTCTATTAACATGTTACTCTGAATCTCAAAGGGTTTGAGAATTTTATCGCAACTAAATTTCAGTTTTAACCTACTGTTTAATTATCCAGAGTATTTTCGTAAACATTCTTCATGTTGTGTAATTCTGTCTCACTGAACAAGTGCGAAATTCTCTTGTAGATCATAAATTATACATTTCAATTTTTTAACGGTTATAGAAAGAGTGTTATTTCTCAAAACCGCATTAGGAATGGAATTACGAGAAAAGTAATTGAATTTAGCAATTTTCAAAGTCAAATGCGAAAAAAATAAGTGTGGATATATGGACAACACTTAATAGGAAATACTTACTCAGTGGGCGAAACATTGCACAGTGATCAGGGACACCCATTACAATACTGATAGGATGTGTTAAAAACCTGCTAAATTGTCTAGAGGTCAATGACTGCAAATACAGGTGACACTTATAATTTTTAAGTGGTTGAGACATATTGTTACCATACTTGATTTGGCAGTTTTAGTATAACTATGTCTACACCTGATGTTAAATTATCAAAAATATTGAAGAAATAAAGAACGCTATCTATCTTTTTATAGCATACCCTCCACGAACCAAATGCCTCATCTGTTATAAGATTCAGTATCGCGTTATCCAATCATTAAATATGGCCATAGAATGATAAAACACCTGGAATAAAAACACGGCGAAAGTAAGATGTTCATACTGTTTTAACATAAAAGTGTTAATTGGAAGGACAGAACTGTAGAGTTTTCCTCTCATTGTTCTGATTATATTAGATACAAAGCGAGCCCAACTTCCTGTACAGTCATAAACTCCAATATTTACCTTCTCGGAGCGACATTTCTACTGCTAATTTACAGTGGCGTTGCACTTTAGCCAACTGATTACGTTCGAATTTGCGTTCGTCTACAATTATAGCCAGCCTGGCCGCAAGCCCTGCTAACCACCAAGCGCAAAAAGGAAGGCAGCAAATACTGAAATTTGAAGGAATATTCCGCCGGTTTTAGGGGCTGGTATCACATATAGTTTGTTGAACCATTTTTCTATTGGGTTCTTTGGAGCAGAGCGTATGCAAGCTACCTACCCAACTGCTATGAGAATGCTTTTTTGACTTCGCGTACATTCGACCGTATAAAACTTTCACAGTTACATTATTCAGCACACTCCTGTTATACTTCTTCATACTCAAATGCAGTTCATGTGTACCATACATGAAGGCACTGACTAGCAGAGCAGGTGATTTCTCAGGTTGTTTGGCGTCTTTCACTTTCCATCTGTTCTACGCTACAGCAGAAAAATAATTAGATCAGCTTGATATTAGTCAAACAGACTACTTTGTGGATGTGTTGTGTAAGCTCAGTCATCTTACAGGCACGCATCATGTAAATAATTTATACCAATATACGCTCTTAGCAATCTTTTTACTATCGCTTTGTTCCTGGAACACAATATGAATAATCAGGTAGCTAAAGTTCAATACGAAAGTTGTCATTAGCGTGATTCAGGAGCGATCCACCTCGTATTATTTTTTTGCTCTTATTGTTCATTGCTCAGCATCCAACGAACAAATGAGATTTCGAAAACAACGTCTCGCATTTATGTTAGGCGTTGTAACGAGGAACATTCCTTACTTTGTTCAAAGATTCAATAAGTGAACCATGTCTTTCAAACTCCTATTCGTTCCTTTACTGATGCTGTACCTGCACCACAAGGATGCATACAAGGAGATCTCGTTCCTTATGCGATTAGATGCGTTATAAAATGTCCCTAATGATAATGGAAAAAGGAAAACGATTATTAATCACTTAAATGCCAGTGGCAGAAATACAGAACGATATTCATATTTTTATATGATACACTTACGAACAACGTTCGAAATAAATTTAAATCGTATTTGATACTTTTATATTTTCTAATAAGGAAGATGTGATCATGCCAGTGAACTTCTATTGCTTCCAGTTTTACTTTTGATTATTTCGCTTGTGCTTAGCATTATCGTATTATGAAATCATATTTTTCTGTGGATCTCCGTTGCGGAGTTCATCTATGCTAAAAGTATAATAATATTCTGAAACAACTATTCAGGAGTAATATCAAAGTACTTGCCTTCTTCAAGTAAATAGAGAAGACTTTGTATTCAGTGATAAAATTAATTCTAATAAGACATTTAACGTATACTTCGAAATGTGTAAACAGTCATGGAGTGTAACTGATTACAAGTACTCTACATTAATCAAATAAACAAACTAAAAGGCCGTTATCGTAGTAAAGTGACTAACTAAATATATAGGGTTTGGACCAAAGATGGAAACACCGCTACGAATGAATGCTTCAACATAAATACAGATGATAGCCAAGCCTGCTGGTTGCGCTGTTGTGTCTGACCATGAAAACCACCTGTGGAACGCCCTCAGTACTTTGTGTCACACGTAGTCAGAACAGTGTTGTGTATAATGGTGAATGGTTTATGTCGGAGCTAAGTGAATCTGAATTTGAGAAACAATTGGCGCTTTCATGGTGAGTGTTTCCGTAAGCAAGGGAACCGAAGTGTTTCGTGTTTCAAGAGGCAGTAGGCACTGAAGGCTTATGCCGCGTACAGGGAATGCCGAAAACGTCATCCGATAAGTAACAACGCGGACGAAAGTGTATGTTGAGTCATAGTGGCAGACGGTCATTGAAGAGTGTTGTTGGCGAAAAATAAACGGACGTCAGCTGCAAAAGTCACTGTAGGACTGAAAGTCACATTCGCGAAAAGCGTCACCGTCAAAACGACATGGAGAGAGACCCGTCTGTTGGGAATTTCAGGGTAACCTGGACTTCCAAAGCCATGATTGAATCCCCTATCATAGAAAAGCATGGTGCCGAAGCCGTAAAACGTGGTGAACTATGGAGAAAATGAAGAAAGCCATTTGGTCGGATGAGTCTCGTTTCACATCGTTTCCAACTTCTGGTCAAGTATACTTCCCCAAGAGTGAAGCATGGCAGTGGTCCGGCGATGATTTCAGCAGTCATATTAGCGTGGTATTTCATGGGATCGATAGTTACTGTGCAAGATCTTATTATTGCCGAAGATTGTGGGGCTATTTTGGCTGATCAAGTCCATGCCATGGAACCATTTTCGCTCCCAAGTGGTGATGCTAAATTCCAAAACGACAGGGTCCCTATTCAAACAGCTCGCTTAGCCCAGGGCTGGTTTTGTGAGGACGAGGTTGAACTGTCGTATCTCGCCTGACCACCATAGTCACAAAACCTCAATAGTATTGAGCGTTTGTGGTCTACTTTGGAGAGACTGGTACATGATCGCTGCCTACCACTACAATCGTTACCTTATACTGACGAAATTTTGAATGGAAGGCTGTTGTAAGATTCCAGTATAAACGGCACAGGCCCTGTATTTATTCATTCCGAGACGACTGACAGCTGTGAATGCCAACTGGTTTCCAGCACCGCATTATGTATACCTCTGTATTTTTGTCTTTCCCCTGCATATGTAGTACACAAAAAGTCTGAAATAATGAGCATATAATAATCATCTTCATCTTTCAAGTATTATGAAACATTCCATTTTTAAACTTTATTAACTGTCGTGACTCTTTCAAAGTAGATCAGATGTTTCCAGAATGAGATTTTCACTCTGCAGTGGAGTGTGCGCTGATTTGAAACTTCCTGGTAGATCAAAACTGTGTGTCGGACCGAGACTCGAACTCGAGACCTTTGCCTTTCGCGGGCAAGTGCTAACATCTGAGATACCCAAGCACGACTCACGCCCCGTCCTCACAGCTTTACTTCCGCCAGTACCTCGTCTCCTACTTTCCGAACTTCACTGAAGCTCTCCTGCGAGCCTTGGAGAACTAGCATTCCTGGAAGGTCTCGAGTTCGAGTCTCGATCCGGCACACAGTTTTGATGTGTCAGGAAGTTTCAAAAAAATGGCTCCAAATGGCTCTGAGCACTATGGGACTTAACATCTATGGTCATCAGTCCCCTAGAACTTAGAACTACTTAAACCTCTTAAACCTAACTAACATAAGGACAGCACACAACACCCAGCCATCACGAGGCTGAGAAAATCCCTGACCCCGCCGGGAATCGAACCCGGGCGTGGGAAGCGAGAACGCTACCGCACGACCACGAGATGCGGGCAGGAAGTTTCAGATCAGATGTTGTTCGAACAGTAGTTTCCCACAGCAAGATTCAACATTCGTCTACAGAGAACATTGAGATCATGAAAGGATGAAAACCCTGAAAGAATGGTAGCTCTGAAAAAAGAAAAAATCTTGTTCGAGAGTAAATTGTAAAAGGCAGTAACCTGTTTCCCAGTCACTAACACGACTGATGCATGAAAGAATGCAGTTTTGGGAAAGAATCATAAAGATGACGTAAAAAAAAAATAATACTCTCGCCGACATTATTAACAAATGTAACGTCAATGAAAAAACTTAATTTCCAAAAGAAGAAGTAAAAACAACAAGGAGATGAAGAGACAGAATAGATAGCTGCAACAGGGACTACTGGCAATATGGTGTCTTTGAATTACCACAAACCACTGAAAGAAACTCGTGATGCTTTGTAATATGCCAGATTTGATGAAAAGACTACTGATTTGGTACTTGTAAATTCGTTAGTAAATGTTGATGACGACGATTTAACCAACTGCAATGCAGAATGTTCTGGAAATCGAGAGTTTGTTGCACCAACACACTTGCTAGCAGACTTCACAACCCACAACGAAGCGTTCCTGCGTGCTGCCTCTGAAATTCCTCGGTCAGGGCCGGAATAATGCTGCAGTGGACTGGCGCATGAGACCAGCCCGTCGCAGAGGCCAGCACAGTTACGTCAAGCAGAGCCCTGAGTGAACCGCCTTGCCCCCCTAAGTGAACAGTGACACGGCCCGGTCATAGCAACGTTGGTCAAATTTTCTATAAATAATCACCACCCGGAACTAACTTGGTATGCTGCCTACCCACAGATGTATTCCATACCAGCCAGTGGGCCGATATGGGTCACTCAGCCTTGATCACAACTGACCACTGTCTGCTCTAGCAGCTAGGCTGTGAGCGGCTCCTATACTTGATACTGCCAATGTATGAACGTCCGGCTGAGGTCTCGTCCAAGCTGTCAATAACCAAGTCCTGGGCAGCTGCAAAGGGTTCTTGATTTGCATTCTGTGTCTGTGATCTCACAACTAATATCCCGCCAGAGCTGCTAGCTGACCTGGTCATACGCTTACTACCCAAGAACGCCTGACGCAGCCACATACACTGCAAGGCCGCTGACGCTTCAACTCTCCTGACATCTTCCTTACAGGCGTTCTGACGCCGACCGCCACAGATAATGTCGCTTTGTGTTTTATACAACCGGAGTCTGGCATCTAGGATCATCGCACGCCACCGATACCTCCTCCCCCCCCTCCCCTGCGGCTACTGTACGAGTTTTTACATCCATAAATTTCAGATTCAACGACCGCCTCGGAACAGATCATTCTCACCCAACGCTCTGCTCACCACTCTAGGCCTGCATCCTGGCATTTTACAGTTTCAGTGGCCAGCTGACCATTCTGGCACCATAAAAAGTTTCATAATCTGCTCTTCCAAGCAAAACGTTATAAAAAAGACATGCACAAGGCGTGATAGTAATTGTCATCCCAAAATTCACATTGTAACCAACGCTTCTACATAGCATCAGCTGTCCTAAAAGCCTAGTAGAGTATCAAATACATTACCATTTGTGAGAAGAGGAGCAGTAGAAAATGAAGAAGACTACAATGAAAATAAATTTGAATGTGAAGTCAAGCTTCAGAGGGTAATACAAGAAGATAGGGTAGTATTTTAGTGAAAGATGAGAATGATGATGGAGAGAGGATTAGGATTAAAATACGTCAACATATTGTGACTAAAACCACTAGAAAAAGAAGAGAAACGAATCAGCGAAACATTTTTCTTCCACTCTCATCGAAGGCGCAGCCAACGATCAGCCGACAATTTCTCAATACTCAGGTAATTTCTGTTAAAGATAAACTTCATAGTGCTTGAAATGGACAACATATATTTTTGACATTTTGTTTTGATATACTACTTTTTATTATGTCCTCTCACTGTACGTACATTATATTATCCTGGAAACACCTTTAGATGGTTCAGAAGCGAAAAACTATAAAGAAAACAAAATGTCAAATGACAGAAGACACTGACGAGAGAGATAGGAATTAAAAGTAAACGAAAGCAGAAGACTGTGATTAATTAGTGATCTAAATAAAACTATTGAGAAACGTTCCCTAGAATGCGTCAAAATGTATAATGAGACGATTATGAGGAATGCAATTGAAAACAACTGAAGTATGAAGAAAGAGAAACACCCACTTATCGCAGAATAGAATTCTGACAAATAATCAGGGTGTCCGATGATATTGTGACGACGAACTAGGAAACCACACTGGACTCTTTCAAGGTACTCCGAAAATACGAGGGTTGCACTTAAATAGTGGCAACTTTTTATTCACAACCGATCCAAAAGCGTTATATGTTTTTACATGTTTGCACCTGTTACTGCCCTTCAAAGTAGTCTCCAGCGTTGTGTAGAACCCGTTGCCAGCGATGTGGGACGTGTAGTATACCGTTAGCAGAGCCTGTTCTGTTGATGGTGCGAATGGAGCGGCCTAAAGATAATATGATTCTCGTAAACGACTGTGATGGTGTTATCCTAACACATTACGTTCTTCCACGGCAGACCGTCAATGCGCAGTATTTCTGTTCGTTATACGAGCATCACCTGCGACCAGCTTTGCGAAAGAAGCGGCGACACTTTCTGCACAACCCACACATCATTTTGCGCGACAATGCGCGGACGCATACAGCACAAGCTGTGGCTGCTCTGTTCGGTCGATGTCACTGGGAAGTATTGAACCATACAGCATACCCCCCCCCCCCCCCCGACTTAAGTCCTTGTAACTTTGATTTGATTCCGAAGGTGAAGGAACTGTTCCAGAGATTCGACAGGCAGTAGACCGCTCTATTCGTACCATCAACAGAACAGGCTCTGTTAACGGTATACTACGCATCCCACATCACTGGCGACGGGTTCTACACAACGCTGGTGACTTCTTTGAAAGACAGTAACAGGTGCAAACATGTAACTCTTTTGTATCGGTTGTGAATAAATAGTTGCCACTGTTTAAGTTCCAACCCTCGTATATTAAGTACACGTAATAAAACGTTCACATAATAGATTGCGAGAATGAGTGCATTCTGGAAGTACCGTCAGGAGTGCAGAGAAAGCTATTCGCACTTGGAAGGGGCAAAAGCTCGGGAATGATACGAAAACTGTAGAAATTATGAAATACAGGAAGAGGTGTTGAAATCAAAACCTGCGCTGTTATTGACGTAATGAGTCCATAAGAGGACGAAACTAGAGCGTCCGAACAATGCTGTAATTGACAAGGACCCACAACAGCAGTATAGAAACAAGAATTCTAGCACAACCCTCAGCTGTAGGCTCATATCTAGAAGTCCCAACATCAGGACCCAGTGAGGCCAGTTTCGCCAATATCCATAGGTTGCCGAGACACAGGGGTAGGGCAATACAATCCAAGATGGTTGAATTCAAGACGGCACTTGTGGGAAATTCAAAAACTCAAAATAGGGCCGGCGAGAAATTTAAAAATGCAAGATGGCCCTGGTGGGAGATTGAAAAGTCCAAGAAGGTGGAACGAAGCCAGTTGTGCTAGTGGGAAATTCAAAGAATCCAATATGGCGAAATTAGCCCACTTTTGCTAGTGCGAGCTATGACTTCATGTTCAAAAGGATCTGAACCATCTGAATTATTTATCGGAAGTACATAAACACACACACATACATACACACACAAATACACACACACACACACATTTAGATTTACCAGTTTTATGATCTGAATTTTACGTGTATTGGCGCTGGGTTCAGAAGTGTCCAAATGATCTGAAGTCTGTAGATGAAACAACACATCAGTATGTAGCCCAGCAGCTGGCCATGTTCAAAAGTATTTGAACCACATGAACTGTGCAGTTGGAAAGCATCCTGAGCCTTCATCTTTACTTCATTCTCGAAGGTATCTGAATTACATGAATTGTATGAACGATAAAGCCACTTAGTAACATGTACACATGATTGCTGAAAACAAACTGTAGCAGGTGGAGACAAGGGGATCAGTGTAACGACCACCCAGTGTCATGTGCAAATTCTTATTAGGTGTTTTCCTTGTGAAGGCAAATTCATAAATTTCAGAAAAAAGTCGAACAAGGACACAACGCCAAATGAAACATACAGCGAATTGCAAAAGAAGGTCGTGCTTCAGTGAGGAAGATCATTAATAAATACGGAATAAATTTCAATACCCTATAGCAATTCTGTCAAAGAAACGAAAAAATATTTACAGTTACACACGATTCTACTGTTTAATTAGCTCAGAAAAAGGTAAAGTAATTGAATGAATATGTTAACATGAATTAATCATCAAACTTATCCCTATCATCCACAAGAAACACGATGAATCAACATGCCAAACAAGGTTAAAGACAATATTCATATAGTATCTTACCATCACTTAATCCTAGCAATAGCAGCATATTTTCCATAATGCATGTTATCAAGGGGGTTGAGAGGGATACTTTATGCCCACCATAAAACAGATAAAATAACACAATTCATTAATTGTTGTTGACTTATACTAACAATTTACCTTTTAAATTGATACTGATGTACAAACAGGATCCAGAAGCTGAAAATACCTTTTAGCACTCTCTTAGCAATAGCAACGCATTTTCAATAATGTGTATTACCTAAAACAATTTCAAAGTGAAAATTTCCTTAATTGTTGTCACCATTTACTCCCAACACCCATTTTAAAGAAATACTGATGGTAAAATAGGTTGCTCAACTTTAAAATACTGAATACGACATTTTTAGTGGAAAATGACATCTACTAATAAGACTTAAATTTTTCATTTGGGTATAAGTGAGAAATTTATCCCTATCTTCCACAAGAAACACTATGAATCAACATGCAAAACAGGGTTAAAGGCAATATTTATACAGTCTTTTACTCCTTATGGAGTCAGGTAGAAGAGGACAATGAAAACAATAAATACTAATTTTCAAAATTGTTAAATAAAAAGTAACTGACTAGATTACAGTATTTTCTAAAGGCTGGCATAAAGTATCGCCCATCCATCCACCCATGGTATTGTGAGGGTTGATGGAGAGATATATGAGATATAATATTATTCTAAATTTCAGACCCTAATCCTGCTGTACCTAATGGTGGGTAAAACAGATGTTGTTAGGTTTCGTCAGAGGAGAAAATTAGCACAGTGTATTCGACGATGAGGTTCAAGAAGCATGCACTTAAACGTTTGACCAGTTTCCTTTCTGATGAAACTCGGTTATGAACGCAAAATTGCAAATATGTCAATCCTTTTCCGATATAACTGCATGCATTTCATCTGGTCCTCCTAGCTGTGGATAAACGAAAGTGATTTATTAACTTCCCCTTCATAAACTTGGTCTCAAGTTTAATTCACAGGACAAGTATATCAACATTTGAGTAATACTGGGTATTTCACATTTTCAATTAAGGAGGATGTCACAGAGCCTCATAAAATACTACCATATCCGTTTTTTGTTTTTTATTACATTTGTTGTTGCAAGCAAGATTATAAGAAGGGATAATTTCCTATGCATCACCATTATGGCATAGACAGTTCTATGTACATCAAACATTATCAAAATTCTGAATTGGTTAATCAGAGACAATTGTAATATGATTATTCTTTGTAAACAAGGTGAACACAATATTGTCCATGTATTCAGGTGTCACATTAACACTAATAAGTTTTCTAATGTATTTTTCAAAACGTGTAAACAAGCATGAAGCACGAATCCATATATTTTTCTAGCTGTAAGCAAAGATGATGATTTAAGTAACGTGCATTTTCGTATTAATTGTAGTAACTATGTTTGTATTTAATAGTGTAATAGAAAAGTGGAAGGTTGAAATTGTAATCTGCATATTACAGGTGTATTATAAAGTTGTGACTATTAACTACTAGATGTACATATAGAAAAAGTCATAACTTCAGATGTAAGCTAATGTTGCAGACATAGGAATTATTTTAAACTGAAAGTGTAACCAATATGTTGTAAATTTATTATGAAACTTAAATTGTGATATGTATGTTGTATATGTATTATAAAATATAATTATAGCCTACTGGACAATC
The DNA here is from genome assembly GCF_021461385.2 of Schistocerca piceifrons. NCBI lineage: Eukaryota > Metazoa > Arthropoda > Insecta > Orthoptera > Acrididae > Schistocerca > Schistocerca piceifrons. The sequence goes on from NC_060149.1 coordinate 157,251,367, forward strand.
TAATGTTTCATATTATATTGAGCTACATCTCTGAGTGTTTTTCTTACGATCTTTACCTAACGCGTTCTGTTTGTAGTTGCATAACGGAGTACTCCATCTTCTTGCATTGCCTAGATCATATCACATAAGAGCGTCCATAGTAACGATTGAGCTGGATGTCGACAACCACGTGCATATGTTATTCTGTGTGTGTTTTGGACAGGGGAATTTCTGCTAAGTCTCACAAGTCCAGACTTGATAATGCAGCTGTCAAATCCACCTCATTGCTCTCCTTGCCTCAATCTGCCACAGTCAGCTTTCACCAGTTATTTGCAGCAGTTTCTCGCAAGCAATTCAGTTTACACAATTCAGCTCATTGGAATACATTTGAGTTTGACGCCAAGATGGAGGACGTGGGGTGGCTGTTTCGATTATGCAATTCAGGTCGTTCAGGTATATTTGAGCATAGCCATCATGACGGGTCCTGGCTACATGTTAACAGGCTGCTTCATATATGCAATTTAAGTCATTTGGATACTTTTGAACGTGGCGCCACTTTTCGCAAGAATCAGACCGTTTGGATTCTTATGAGCACAGAACCAATTTACCTAAAGTTGAAATGTTCGGATACCTTTGAACATGACGCTGATTTATGAAATATTCATATCGTTTGAATATTTTTGAATATGGTGTCAGTTATGCTAAATTCAGATCTTTTGAGTGTATATAAGGTGGCGCCAGTTTACGCCAAATTCAAGTATTTCGTATACTGTAGGACAAAGCACTAATGTACGTAAAGAACCGGTCGTGAGGGTATTTCATAACATCGCGTAAACAGAGAATTCAGTTCGTCCGGATTTTATACGAATTTTTGATAAATCATTCAGATCTTTCTGATGCTTCTGAACATGATGCCACAAGGCCTACTAACACCAGTGGGCTAGTTTCGCCACCCTACTGAATTCCTGACGTTGCCAACCTGCACTTTTAAATTTCCTTCCAGCGCCATATCGCATTTGCAATTTCCTGACAGCAGTATATTGCAGTTTTAAATTTCCCAGAAGCATCATCTTGGACTCGACTGTCTTGGATTTTGACATCGACGCTCTGCCCTTGCATGCAGGCACTGAATTGATTTTGTCAAAACTCTCCCCATTGGGTCCTGAGCCCGGAACCTCTAAATCCGACCCAGGGCTGAAGAGGTGATGGAAGACCTGTAGCTATACTACTTGCAAGGAAGGGAGTAGGGAAGATATGTCGGTGGTGTAGAAGTTTCTTGCTATCACCCTTACTACTAGCCTTTAAATAGTGTTAGACTTTAACCAAGGAGATGAGCATCTTGGTTTTAAAAATGGACATAGCATAATGGAGAATTTACATTTTATCGAATTTATAGAAAGAAGCAACGAGTATCAGTTACAGTTTTTATGGTCTTTACAGAATATGAAGAAACATTCGACTCTAACAATGAAGAAGTTCAGGATGCACTAGAGAATGAAGGAATAGACTCTACCTACATCATTTTGTTGAAGAATTTATACAATAAAATTACAGCTTCCATTCGATTACATCCAGGGAGTGAAAACGTTCAGAATTAAGAACGAGGCTAGACAAAGTGAGTCCATCTCACCAAAATTACTTTCATCAGCTTCGGTAAACGGCTTATAATTATTGAACTAGGATGAAAAAGGAATACGAATAATTGGATCTTACCTCAACAATGGTCAGTATTGAGATGACGTTGGATCCAATGCATCCAGAACGCCTTCAGGAAGCAACAGAGACTAGAACAGAGCATTGAAGATATTAGGACTGATAGGAAACTGGGTTAGTGGAATGAAAACATTTAAAATTAAATGAGGGGCGACAGAGGTGTTGATCAACGTGTCTAGGAGTTCGATGCTAGTGATATCACAAGAGAAGATGTAGAGCATGCCATAAAAATGTCAAAGAGTAGGGAAGCTCCAGGTCCTTACGAAATGCACTTTGAAGTACAAAAGCTGGTCGAGGACAAACGGCCTCTTTTCCCTCCTGCTTGATTTGTTCAACAGTTTCTATCGAAGCGGAGTCACACCACATGGCTGGTTCAAGTAAACGTTTGTACAACTTCCAAAAAAGCCCAATGCAAAGTGAACAATGATTGTAAAATGATCTCTTTAAAATTTCGGACCCTCCAGCTCGTCTCTATAAAACTGCATTTGAGAATATGCTGTAAATATTAGGGGAGCGTTGGAAATTTTCAGTTCGAATTCGTGAGTGGTTTCGGGACTTAGCTTGTGTGACCCAATCTTTTGGTACTTATTCAACCATTTAGCTAGGCTTATGGCGATGTTTATGCTTGATTCATCGATTATGAAAAAGCATTGACATGCCATAGTTCTGTTGAAAATCTTGATCTAATAGCAAATCTATAATTCACTTGAGTCACATCAGTGGGACTACAGTATATTGTCATCAAGAACGAATTATTCATAGGGTATGTCGTAAATACTTGAAATTTTACCAGAACATTCCATCAATGCGTAAGAGTTCGAGTAAGCATCTAATTTATCACCATAGTTAATAGAAGTCAAGAACAGAAATTACACTTACCATCGAAGCAGTGTAATGGTTGAGGAACTGTAATGATATTGGGGTGAATCGGATTCAAATGTCCGGGAAGACAACGAGTTTCAATCCCCACCGTTTTCTAATTACAACCATGTGAACAATATGATAGTTTCTTGGAATGGATCAGGGACATTTCATTCCCCTTCGTTTTTGAAAGGAGCTGACATAAATACCGAAATATACTACCAAATTATTATCACTGATACTATATAAGGGTGACTAATGCCTGTAGCGATGGACAAACGTTATAATAAAATATAAAAACTTTGCACATAGCGAATATAAATACCAACTGCATATATTTCTCACAAAACGTGCACGACATACACTAATTTATCACCATAGTTAATAGAAGTCAAGAACAGAAATTACACTTACCATCGAAGCAGTGTAATGGTTGAGGAACTGTAATGATATTGGGGTGAATCGGATTCAAATGTCCGGGAAGACAACGAGTTTCAATCCCCACCGTTTTCTAATTACAACCATGTGAACAATATGATAGTTTCTTGGAATGGATCAGGGACATTTCATTCCCCTTCGTTTTTGAAAGGAGCTGACATAAATACCGAAATATACTACCAAATTATTATCACTGATACTATATAATATGCAGTGCTCATCTGCTTCAAAGCATATGGGTTCACCTTTGCAAAGCAATACGTCAGCGATTATCGTGGCGCGGATTAGAGAAATCCTTGGAATGTTGCACGAAGCATGTAGCAACAGATGTCTACTCATAGGTCACGCAATTTCCATACATTACGGACCGGTCGTTCGTGGGCGTGGAGCTGTCGTTGGATAGCGTTCCATATGCATTCCATAGGGCTCATATCGGGCGAGTTTGTTGGCCAAGACTTCAACGCGAGTTTACTAGCACGCGTTTCAGATCACTGTTGCACGATTCTGGCGTTCTGACAAGTACAGTTACCCTGCTGGAAGATGCCATCCCTGTCGGGGAAGACATCAAGCAGGAAGATATGCAATAATGTTCACGCAGTCCGTGTCTGTAGTGCTGCCTTCGGTGTTTACCACAATTCCCATGTAAGCCCATGTGAATGTATCACATAGCATAATGCTGCCTGCACAGGCCTGCGGCTATGGAGCGGAGCATGTTTCGAGCAGGCGGAGTGGCGGTGTATCAGGGCGCGACTATCGGCTTGGTGTCAAAAGGAACGTGATTTTTCCGTCCAGGTGACACTTTTTATTTATCGACGGTCCAGCCTGATCATCTTTTGTCCACTGCAATCGTACCTCACCCTGTCATTGGATCAACATGGGAACAAGTAGCGAACCTCTGCTGCGGAAACACAAGTTCAACTTTGTGCGCTGAAAGTTGTGTTCCAAAACACTTACGCCGGCACCAGCATCGTATTCTGTCGTCAGATCAGCCACTGATCACTACCTTGCCTGCTTTATAGAGCGGATAAGCCTCCGAACACAGGCCGCTACGGTCGCAGGTTCGAATCCTGCCTCGGGCATGGATGTGTGTGATGTCCTTAGGTTAGTTAGGTTTAATTAGTTCTAAGTTCTAGGGGACTGATGACCACAGATGTTAAGTCCCATAGTGCTCAGAGCCATTTGAACCTCCGAAGACAATGTTTGGCGTGAACAACCATTAGTTGTCGCCTACTCGTGGTTCCACTCTCCTTCAAGCTCTTCCAATAGATGCTCACAACACTAACTCGTAGACAGCCGACCAGCTTCGTCGTTTCCGTGATGCTCGTTCTCAGGCGCTTATGTAAATGGATTTCCACATTTGCAGACTGAACCTTAGCTAGAATGATGAATCATTCGCATCTTCTCCGCATATATGCTTTACCTACAACGCCACGTGCCCGCAAACCTACCGTGACTTTCAATCTCGTTGTGCTCAGCGGTCATAATACACAATGTGCAAAACTTAAGGACGATAGTAACTTTTCATGATGAGTCATTACCATGTAAAAAAGCTCGGGGAAAACTTGGACCATACATAGAAACAACTGTTACAGTATAGTACTGAAAGTAATTCAAAGAAATAAGCAAATGAGACGAACATAAGTAGCACTTTTAGCTAAAGACAACAATTACAATGAAATTACTGCGATTCGTGATGCTCATTTGGACATTACGTAAATTGGGACATGGTTTTTAATACTGTGTGATCACCACGGACAGCAGTGCATGCTCTGCATCCTGCTCCAATGATGCTGGACACGAGGTTGGTAAGGAGTTCTTGTGACAAAGTTTCCATTCCTTCAGCAGTGTTACTGACAACTATTGGATGGTCGTTGGTGAATACGCACGTGCTGGAAGAAGTCCCCCAAAAGTATCCCTTATGTACTCGATGGGATTTATGTTGGGGCTCGGACAGGCCGGTACATTCCCCAATATTCTTTCGTTGCAAGTGCTCCTTCACTTCCGCTGTACAATGCAACTGCGCATAAAAATGAGATCAGGGCAAACGGACCGCTGAAATGGTGCACATGGGATACGAGTACAGAGTGACAAGAAGTTGACCGGTGAGTGCAGCGTGTTGTTAGATTTGATAGTCAGAATACCCATGCATCATGTCTCCCCTCACCATAACACGTAGTCCACCATAACTATCATGTTGTCAAGTTCATTGGGTGTATTACACGCGGTCTAAGGCGCTGCAGTCATGGACTGTGCGGCTGGTCCCGGCGGAGGTCTGAGTCCTCCCTCGGGCATGGGTGTGTGTGATTGTCCTTAGGATAATTTAGGTTAGGTAGTGTGTAAGCATAGGGACTGATGACCTTAGCAGTTATGTCCCATAAGACTTCACACATATTTGTATTACATGCTCCAACCTCTCGACATATGGCGGCACGTCCAGCATTGTCGAAAATGATCGTTTTGATGGTCCATGTATTTCAGTGTAGGGACGCTTACGTTGCCTGACCTCCAGATCTTTGAACAATCTACAACCACTGGCCAACGTTATTGTGACACTACTCACTAAGGTTTGTCTCGTTGCGCATTTCTCCCCATTACCTTCTCTATTCTACAGTAGCAGTTCTTCCTATGCACGGTCCTGGTTTCTTCCAGCTGTTACTTGGCTATGACACATCATGCAGAAGCTATTTTCATCCTTAAGTTTTGCCACTTGCAACTTTGGGTTACCACTGTAGCTCTTTTCGGTATGAGTAACACGAAATCGTTTTTGGTCACCAACCTGGACCACTAACTCGGACATGTCCATTACTCATGCGTCTTGTGGATGTCGAATGATTGCCACTCAAAGAGTTTGAGCATGCATTGTTGCTTCGAATTTCCGATAGTTGTTCATCCTCGGAAAGGATATGTACTACCGTTTGCCTGTCTAGAGTCATTGACATGTAGGGGCGAGCCTGGGCAACTAACGGGGCTAGGTGTGTCATCTTCTCGTGGCACTCCTCACGGCCGCCAGTTCTGAATTTTACCAAGTTGTCGCGACGACCTGCCGCCTGCGTCACATGCCGTCGTCAACACATACGACTGTCCCTATTGTTTGGTGCTATCAACAGCGACCGTACCGTCCTCAGAGAAGTCTTCTCCATTTTAAGGTCACCGTCTTAGACCTGCGTCTTTCAAACTGAAAACACCAGTTTCTTCACCTCCACTTCTGACTTCAACTTATCTGATCATTTATTTAGTTACCTATGGTTCATTCCGCAACCACATCATCAGTCACCTACACGAATATCTCCACCACCTCGGCATGCATATTACTTTTGCTTCAACTTAATTACCCCTGCCATTCATTACCCCGATCTCACAAACCCACTACTCGTTTGGACCCTCCTTTCTTTTATTCTACACCTTCGGAATCACCAGTCACACTTGCCCTTAGTTTTGCTGCAACTGTAAATCCAATGCTTTCCATAGTTCTATTTCCTCTTTCAGTTCCCGTAGAACAGGATCTACCAACAGCATCAACACTTCCATCCTGACGAGTCGCATCCGCAGTAGTTTCAACTGCAATAGTTATTTTATCAGCAGTTGAAGCGCCATGAACAGTTGCATGGGGGCTTAATTACAAAATGCAATAATTTTAGTAGCTGTATGTCGGGCTACGAAGTCTCGTAACCGGTTGGCCCTGAGTAGTATTAGTACGCAATCTGACTGCATAGAATAACAATAAAGAATGAAAGGAAATTTCCGTTAAGACAATTGATTAATTAAGTCCCCAGCAACTATAAAAGCTACGAAACAACAAAGCACAAGTGTAACTGTTCTGTGCGTGGAAGTGTGATTCAACGTACACATCTGGCACGGTTCTTCCTCAATACGACAAGATATTTTAAACACCATTTACAATGAAGTAATTAAAAAACCAGAAAAGCTATAATTGCAAAAGGAAACCAGAATTACAGTCCAATACATGAATAAAAGCCAGATGCTTTGTTGACTGAACCTGTGACCAAGAGGCATTGGTATTTAGGAAATTAGAAATAAAAAACCTTTTGTTACCTTCATATATATTGACGAAAAAATACACTGTGACCATTGCAACATCCCCAATCGAACAACATCTGCTGTCTCGCCCAACAGAACAACTGCACACGATACGCCCTCAACTAGTGCTACAATCGACATCCTCTCAACAAGCACTGTCCACGGCAACCTCTGAACTACAACTGACCCAATGGAGGCGGCTGAATAATACTCTTTGGCGCAATCTCAGTGTAGCCACCTTTCATATGCCCCTTCTCCACGGGCTAGAATTTGATGGTATTTTTGCCAGCATTGGTGGTGAAAATGCGACCAAATTTGTCCAAAAATTACAGAAAAAAATAAAAGATAATATTAATCAGTAAATATCACATAACTAAATAAATTTTGGCTTTGCACTGACCCTTCAATAACCTAATATATATAATACAGTAAGGAATACAAATGCTTGCATACATGTGATTTTACATAACAGTTTACGTAAGTATCATTCAATCAATGGCACCAGCAATGACGCATAGGTGTAGGTAAAAGTCTCATTACATTTGATATACAGTAAATACACAAAAAATCTGTGTGTACAAATATTCACATAAAATCTTTTGAATAGTTATATAAACCAGTAGCACTACACAGAGAGGTTGACAGTTCCACCAGTAGCACTCAGCAATGGTCAAATGGTGCAAATAGCAGTCTAATAACATTTCATAAGCATTATTTAAACAGTTCCAACAGTGGTACCCAGAAATGTTGAACAGGTGCAGACACCAACAAGTGACATCATTTCAGTAGAAGCAGTTCCATCTGTGGCACCCAGCAATGTTGAACAGGTGCAGACACCAACAACTGACATTATTTCAGTAGAAGCAGTTCCATCAGTGGCACCCAGCAGTGTTGAACAGGTGCTGACGCCAACAAGTGACATTATCTCAGTAGCAGCAGTTCCATCAGTGGCACCCAGCAATGTTGACAGGTGCAGACACCAACAAGTGACATTATCTCAGTAGAAGCAGTTCCATCAGTGGCACCCAGCAATGTTGAACAGGTGCATACACCAACAAGTGACATTATTTCAGTAGAAGCAGTTTCATCAGTGGCACCCAGCAATGTTGAACAGGTGCAGGCACCAACAAGTGACATTATCTCAGTAGCAGCAGTTCCATCAGTGGCAACCAACAATGTTGAACAGGTGCAGACACCAACAAGTGACATTCTTTCAGTAGCAGCACTTCCATCAGTGGCACCCAGCAATGTTGAACGGGTGCAGACACCAACAAGTGACATTATCTCAGTAGCGGCAGTTCCATCAGTGGCACCAAGCAATGTTGACAGGTGCAGACACCAACAAGTGAAATTATCTAGGTAGAAGCAGTTCCATCAGTGGCATCCAGCAGTGTGGAACAGGTGCTGACACCAACAAGTGACATATGTCAGTAGTAGCAGTTCCATCAGTGGCACCCAGCAATGTTGACAGTTGCAGACACCAACAAGTGACATTATCGCAGTAGAAGTAGTTCCATCGGTGGCACCCAGCAGCGTTGAATCGGTGCAGACACCAACAAGTGAAATTATCTCAGTAGCAGCAGTTCCATCAGTGGCACCCAGCAATGTTGAACAGGTGCAGACACCAAGAAGTGACATCATTTCAGTAGAAGCAGTTCCATCAGTGGCACCCAGCAATATTGACCGGTGCAGACACCAACAAGTGACATTATCTCAGTAGAAGTAGTTCCATCAGTGGCACCCAGCAGCGCTGAACAGGTGCAGACACCAACAAGTGAAATTATCTCAGTAGCAGCAGTTCCATCAGTGGCACCCAGCAATGTTGAACAGGTGCAGACAGCAACAGTGACATCATCAGTAATAGCAGTTCCATCAGTGGCACCCAGAAATGTTGAACAGTTGCAGGTAACAGTCCATAATATTCACTATCACTAATCAGACATTTCATCAGAGTTTATCATCAATGGTCAAATGGTGCAAATAGCAGTCTCATAACATTTCATAAGCATTATTTAAACAGTTCCAACAGTGACACCCAGAAATGTTGAACAGGTGCAGACACCAACAAGTGACATTATTTCAGTAGAAGCAGTTCCATCAGTGGCACCCAGCAATGTTGACAGGTGCAGACACCAACAAGTGACATTATCTCAGTAGAAGTAGTTCCATCAGTGGCACCCAGCAGCGTTGAACAGGTGCAGACACCAACAAGTGAAATTATCTCAGTAGCAGCAGTTCCATCAGTGACACCCAGCAATGTTGAAAGGTGCAGACAGCAACAGTGACATCATCAGTAATAGCAGTTCCATCAGTGGCACCCAGAAATGTTGAACAGGTGCAGGTAACAGTCCATAAGATTTACTATCACTAGTCAGACATTTCATCAGAGTTTATCAGCACAAATTAAACATATCCAAGTGGCACCCATCATGTTGAACAAGTGCAGGTAACTGTCCATAATATTCACTATCACTAATCAGACAGTTCATCAGAGTTTATCAGCAGAAATTAAACATTACCAAGTGGCACCCATCACGTTGAACAAGTGCAGGTTACAGTCCATAATATTCACTATCACTAATCAAACAGTTCATCAGAGCTTATCAGCAGAAATCAAACATCTCCAAGTGGCACCCATCATGTTGAATAGGTGCAAGCTCGAACAACATCTGCTGTCTCGCCCAACAGAACAACTGCACACAAGATGCCCTCAACTAGTACTGCTATCGACATCCTCTCAACAAGCACTGCCCACGGCAACCTTTGAACTACAACTGCCCAGTGTGGGTGGCTGAATAATAATCTTTGGCGCAATGTCTGGCGCTGTGACTCAGTGTAGCCACCTTTCACAGTTTCACTTGTGTGTATTTGATTTTCACAGACTGACGCTACCATTCATTACCCTTGCAGAACCTCTAATAACGCCAACAAAAGACATTCTAATCCATTACAGAAGTCCAAAAGGTCGAGAACAAACATGACATTACTGAAACAATTGATATCGCTCCCACCTATCATTCATTCATTCTCTACTGGTGTAACTCCACATCCAACATCCCTTGAGATAAAAAGTTTCTTCGTAGCCTCAGCATAGCTCCCACATAATCCTCTTGCTCTGATTACTACACCCTCCTGCTGCGACGCAAAACTCCCAAGCGTAATCTTAGGTGCCATACATATCGCTCTCTATCAGTCCAGCGCATCCCAGACTAACTTAGCTCCCCACCACCCAATGAAACTCATTCTGTGATCAAGAGGTTGACCCCGAGATCACAGGGGATGCAGTGAAGTAGCAAATGTGTTGCAACGCTGACACGCAAATAGTAAACATTTTTCAATATCTGAAACAGCTATGGTTCCAGATTCCATGAACTCATTTGCCTGAATCATTAAGGTCCACTGATAACGATATCACCCATGGAGTCCTAATTTTCTATCAGTACTGAACGATACCACTCTGTATCACCCTCACATGAAATGTCTGATGTAATGGGTGGTTATAACTGAAGTTCAGGTACTCACGGAGGTCCAGCGTAGGCTGTAATTTTCATATGGAATCGAGGTTTGGTAGATATGTTAATGCGGAAACGATCAACGTTGGAAAACCATTATCTCCAATTTTGGCTACCAGGAGCAAACGCGGCGCAGTACAGCATCTCGTCGACGTTCCCGGTGCTAATATTGAGCAAATTGTGTAGTGGCGATTAGTAATAAAACCGACTTTCAGCCTTTCTCACTTCTTTGATCTTTTCTGTCCACGTTCTGTTCCTAATCCATTACATATGGGAACATTTATGTAGCCTCTCTTGCATTCAAAGCCCCAGATTTGCACCTGGTGGCCAAAATCGGAAATAACTTTTTTCCTCCGTAAATCTGTTCCACATCAATGCATTAGAGTGTCTACGATGTTACGCTACCATTCGATAATTACAGCCGACGCTGGAGCTCTGTGAGTAGCTGCACTTTAATTATAGCCACACGGTACAAGAGTATGAAAACGTAGCCATGTGGTCTAACGCACTGCTTTCCGGGCGGGAAGGTGAGCCGGTCCACGGCACGAATTCGCCCGGCGGATTAGTGTCGGGGGTCCAGTGTGGTGGCCAGTCTGTGGATGGTTTTTAAGGTGATTTTCCATCTGCCTCCGCGAATGCGAGCTGGTTCCACTTATTCCACCTCAGTTACACTATGTCGGCGGTTGTTGCGCAAACACCTTCTCCACTTAAACGTACACCATAATTACTCTACCACGCAAAAATTGGGGTTACACTCGTCTGGTGTGAGACGTTCTGAGGGGGTCCACTCGGTGCCGAACAGCACATAACCCTGGGTTCGGTGTGGGGCGGCGGTGGGGTGAGTGGACTGCTGTAGCCTGTTGTGCGGTTGTGAACCACTGAGGGCTACGGTGGGGACGAAGCCTCTCCAACGTTTCTAGGTCCCCAGTTCTATATAGTACAATACAATACAATGAGAGCGTAACACTCCTTTGACACAAACACCTCCTGCAGTGACAATAATTGATTAGCTGTACACATCCGCATGGTGTTACAGTTTGGGATTAGACAACGACTTTGTGAAGTTTATGAAACAAGTGTTTTACTCAGACACTATTTATCAATCAAGAACGCAATTTTCTTTATCACATAAATAAAAATGCATTCATTATGACTGTTACTGTGTGCCACAATTACACTATGTAGTTATTAAAGGAGAGAGTAGCTATATGTAATTCATAACCAGTCCGTGATTCACACAGAAGTGGCGCGTCTGATCTCTTTGTCTGCTGTGTCTTCTGCAAAGTGTGATGGCACTGACTGTATCCTTATAAGTAGTGGACCTTTCTCCCACTTGTCCACATTGTAAATATAATCATCACATTGTAGATCCCGGCTTTTCGTTTAGTTTTGATTTATTGGATGGAAATGAGATATTCTGCATGCTGCTGATTCCCTCTCAGCAGATAAAAACCATCTCACCTGCTAATCTTCTGTTCATTCGACCGTGGATACATCAACCTTCATCACCTGCATCAGAGATTTTTCTTGCCTGGATAAATGATTCAGTTAATGAAGTGGACAGGGGAAAACCACAGATTAGTAACAGGCAGTGAAAGTCAAATTGTATCAAATATATTCACGATAAGAAAAACGTAAATGGGAGGTCACAAAGAACAGAATTTAGCCAACCCACAATTCAGGGCTATATGTCAAGCTACCAACTTCCTGTAGAACGTGACAAATACACTTGAAAAACAATAGGAAAGAAACGAGAAACAGCGGTAACTTGTCCAGTGGCTAGAGAGAGTGGTAACTGGAAAAAAATGATATAAATTTTGGGAACTGGAAATGACGAAAGAAAGTAGTTGGTCGTGAGAACTCACGCAATACGAATCCATAGACAGAGGCAATGCCACAAAGCGGCACGCCTTTATCATCGATGGAATCGTAATCCCAGTTACTCGTGGTGCAGATAGCGTATTTGCATATTAATCAGGGTCGAAATTGCCACTAGTGTTCTACCGCGGAACATCTTGACTAAAGCTGATTTGAATCAGCACATGGTTGCTTCTAAAGTGATGGAATCCATCATGTGTACACTAAAATGGCGGCATCTTCCGCAGTGGCACTAATAACGAAGTAAAGTTGACCAAGAACTGCAATGTGAGAGCGCCTTTCCGTAGTTTTATGATCTAGGATGTAACGCAGCGGTGTGTTTCCTCCGACAGAAAAAAGTCCCTATAGCCAACTTGACTGGAGGAGGAAATGCAAACGGTTCCTGGTGCTTTCAGCCGGAGGGGCAGTTCGGCATCCTGACGCTCAGTTTGGGGATCCTGTGCTTGCGTCAGTTCCCTGAACGCGGGAAAGGCTGCTTGTGTTTGGAAGTAACGGCCCAGAACTTCTACAGGTTTTCACCATCTTGTGAATTTCCTGAACTGATTGCTGGGCATGAAAGTTGCTTTGCCCCCCATCGTTCGTTGGTCCTCAGCTTAAGTGAGCCATCGGTAACTCCAGTCCGCAGCTCTTGGCCTAGCAGCTTGCGTTACTACCTCTGGGTCACGGGGCCCCGTGTTCGATTCCCGGCCGGGTTGGGGATTTTCCCTGCCCGAGGACTGTGTGTTTGTGTTGTCCTCATCACTTCTTCACCATCATCATGACCATCATTCGCGACAGTGGCTAGACTGGATTGTGTAAAAATTGGGATTTTGCACGGGCGCTGATGACAACACCCAAACAGAGGAAACTGATTTAATGTGTAAATTGATTGATTCATTTCATTGAATGTTTTAATTATTTGATTTAATGACCCGTGACTAATGTCATACAACTCATGATTACTTTAGAAATACGAATCCATAATTGTAAATGTGATTTTATCATTGTAAGAGAACTGGACTCGACCGTGCTGAGGCTTCTCCGCGTGTCTTTTACGTCTCAGGAATGTCTCCAGGTGACAATATACTATAAAGTTTCAGTCTCCTTTCTCTAATTTTTCCGATTCTCTACGACATGCTCCGCCTAACCACGTCCTATACGAGTAATACAAATATTGTTAGCATCAAAGCAAAGTAAACTGTCTCATGGAGACACCACTCTGTGTAAACTAGTCCTCATCTTTTAGTCCCACAACTGAATACATTACGTGCTTTGTTTCTACCACTTTTCACAACGTACGTATATCCTTAAAAAAGTCATACAGGCTGCTTATTTCCTATGTCATTTAATTAACACTGACGCATACTGCCAAAACCAACTTCTTATCTTGTTACCTATGTATCCTTTGTCTAATCTTACCTCCATTTTAGCCTGCGTATTTGTATTTATTCAATAATTCATACCTATCCTCATAAGCACAGCACATTATGTCTAATTTTCAAAACTTTAATAAATCTCTCAGAAAAATTGCACTTTTTGAATAGACGCTGCAAAAATCATTCAATTACATCTTCTGTTTTGTGCCTATCTCCACTAAATCCTCCCGATTTACAAACTCATAGCTGACTATCGAGCACAAGGAAATCGCATCTATTCGACTCACAAGTGCAAGGAACTCAACACAAGCGACAGAGACACATAAACACCTTGAAGATCGAATTTATATAAAATAACCTCTTACAGCCTAACTCTTTTAAGGTCAATTTTAAATAATTTAATTATATCCCGTTCAGCACCTTATTTTACGTAAACCTGTTTGGATGATTCGTAGCTTACATGGGGATTTTAACTACATTAAAGTAAAAAGTATAACGCGCCACGAATAAATTACCGGAATAGGACTAAAACCACTAGATGTGTTCGATATGTGCCGCAAAACAAATGATTACAATTTCAGAAAATTTGGGTGATTGATTTAAGGGAAAGAGCTTCAAAAATAGAGCAAATCAATAATGCGTTCGTCCACCTCTGGCCGCAACGAAAGCAGTTATTTGGCTTGGCATTATTGATAGAGTTGTTGGATGTTCATCCGAGGGATATTGTGCAAGATTATGTCCAGTTGGCGCGTTAGAACGTCAAAATCACGAACTGATTGGAGGGCCCGGTCCATAATGCTCCGAACGCTCACAGCTAGGGAGAGATACGACGACCTTTCTGGGCAAGGTAGGTTTTGGGAAGCACAAAGACTTTCGTCATGTGCGGGCGAGTATTATCTTGCTGCACTGTAAGTCCAGGTTGACTTTCCATGAAGGGCAATAAAACGTCGTGTAGGATATTGTCAACTTACCGCTGTGGTGCAAGGGTGCCGCAGATGACAGCTGAAGGTGTCTTGCTGTGAAAATAAATGGCACCTCAGAACGTCACTCCTGGATGTCCCGCCATGTGGCGGGTGGCAGTGAAGTTGGTATCCCACCACTATCCGCAGGGTCTTTTCGATGGTCATCGAGGCTTATTCGAAGCGGAACTTATCACGGAGGACAGTTCTACTCCAGCAAACGAGATTCCAGGCCAAACACGTGTCTCAGTCCCGTCCTATTGGAAAAAATCCTTTGGCGTGTGTGGTCTGTCTCTGTGTGTGTTAGAGAGTAGATGCGTCGTGTAGAGCAATATTATATCCCCAGCCGAAATCATCTCCATGCTCGCTACCAGCATCAAAAGCTGTTATGGTTCTTGCTCCGGAGTTCCAGATTGTAGTATCTGATTTCATTGTATTTAACTTCCATGTAGAACACTGTCAGTCCCTATCCCAGTTTTAAGTATCTCTTGGTTTTTGGATGTTACCTTTTTAAATCAAACACTATGCCTAAACCAATTCATATCTGTCTTATTCTTGATTGCGTTTTTAATTCTCGGAAATATTTCTTATGGATTTTAGGTGAAAACAGAAAAATGAAATTTTTTTCTCCGCTGCGGAACTTTGTCTATCGGTTTATGGCAGATTAAAAGAAGCTGACAGTGAGAATATCGAAATATGACACCTTTGTTACTAGATTCAGTGATAAGTTGAGTCGGATTCACTTTCATAATCGAACAGGTCAGTCCTCATCTCTACGATTTCCAATCGATTTATAGACAGTGCCACGTCCAGAACAATGTGTGCATACAAAAAGAAGCAGCCCATGATGCACGATTCATAGATGTGACTGTGAAGAACTAACAGGCTTGACAGAGTTTCAGCCGGCCGGGGTGCCCGAGCAGTTCTAGGTGCTACAGTCTGGAACCGCGAGACCGCTACGGTCACAGGTTCGAATCCAGCCTCAGGCATGGATGTGTGTGATGTCCTTAGGTTAGTTAGGTGAAAACTCATGAACCTATATAAATAAAACGAACGTTGTTGATGTTATACATTGTTATTCTTCATGGTTACATGTTTATTTCTCACCTTAGTGGCGAACACATTTCTCCCACCCACATACCAGTTTCTTGATACTGTCTGTGTAAAATTTCTGCCTTTGTTGACAGAATCACTACATCATCTCAGCTTTCACTGCTTCACCACTATCAAAGTGAAGTCCTCGAAAGTGTTCATTAAATTTTGGAAGCAGATAAACATCGGATGGGGCCGAGTTGGGACTGTATGAAGGATGGTGGATGACAATGAACCCAAAGCACTGGATTGTTGAAGATGTAGCAGCGCTCGTTCCTGGTCTAGAACTCTCATGCTGAAGGAGAGGGTGTTCCATATGTGGACGAAGTTTTCGAATTCTAAACTCAATGATAACACGTTGTTTGTAACGCACTGGTATAGTTACAATACAAACCATCATGTTACACGCTACAATTCGGAACCTGCTACCAGCAGAGGGCTGGAAATGTGTAGACATGAAGCTTCAAGAGCTTTCATATAAAAAATTCGAAGGCATCACTTTTCAGTAATGCCCAGTAGTATCCTCAAGTGATATAGAGGAAAGATTAGTGCCGTTCGATGGAGATGTCGACTGGAACGATGAATCAGTGATCCTAGACGTCTCCGAGACGACAGGATATGATTCTCGCCCTATATGTCAATCTTCTGACCTGGTGCAACGGGAGGACGACGGTTCAATCCCGTCTCCAGCCATCCTGATTTAGGTTTTCCGTGATTTCCCTAAATCGTTTCAGGCAAATGCCGGGATGGTTCCTTTGAAAGGGCACGGCCGATTTCCTTCCCCATCCTTCCCTAACCCGAGCTTGCGCTCCGTCTCTAATGACCTCGTTGTCGACGGGACGTTAAACACTAACCACCACCACCACCTGGTGCAAAAAAGACGTATGTAATCGAGTTGTCTCAGTATTGTGTAAAAGTACTAACATGTGGGAGTCACAAGTTTAGCATTCTGCTACCAAGTTACTTCATAATTTCCTTCTCCCGATGAGACGAGGACTTGCATTTTAAAATTCAGCTCTTCGGAGATGAAGTGAACTCGAAGAAGGAATAGCCGCCGCAGCCATGTCAGCATTGTTGTACAACGTTGTTGTACAACGCCGCACCCCAAAAAACTATACGATTTAACATTCAAGCAATGTTTTAGAATTGCCACTGTAGTGTCGTGGCAAGACAGCCAAGCCACTCGGAGGTAGCCGAAAGGCACGCGTTAAGCTCACGCAGATTGGCGTGAGGTCTGGAACAAGGTAAAGTAATTATCCTATAAAGAAAAGAACGTAGTTCTTGGAATACTTAACTTTAATCCACAATTGGAGAACATGTCTCTGGACTGTACATCATTTCCATATTAATATAAACTGGTATTGGCGCCTTGCTAGGTCGTAGCAAATGACGTAGCTAAAGGTTATGCTAACTATCGTCTCAACAAATGAGAGCGTAGTTGTCAGTGTAGCATCGCTCGCAAAGTCTGCTGTACAACTGGGGCGAATGCCAGGACGTCTCTCTAGACCTGCCGTGTGGTGGCTCTCGGTCTGCAATCACTGACAGTGGCGATAGGCGGGTCCGACGTATACTAGCGGACCGCGGCCGATTTAAAGGCTACCACCTAGCAAGTGTGGTGTCTGGCGGTGACCCCACAGCCACAACGTTCCTAACACGCACGTATCTATACCTGTGTGCGTTTCTGGGAAGACAATTTTTGGTGCGACTTCCCGATAACTGATGCATATATCTTTCTCCCCAACCAGTATGTCTGGCGACCTACATAAGGACATCGTCATCGGGAGAGAGTTAGCACGTTTGTAATAATTTAAAATAATTACATAATTTTGTAAATTTTCTATTATAATAATTGTGATATCTCTCTGATTTATGAATGGGATACTCTGTTATCGCAGTGAGAAAAGAAAAGTAAATCACACAATGTGCAGAAGACAACAGCAACCAGCCACATTTTATAATGGTTTTTATTTATTTAAACAGCGCCGTTACCGGTTTCGAACCGAAAGGTTCTTCTTCGGATGGCTAGTTCACGTTAAATTACATTTTATATTAGCTTTCACTTTCTGTTTTCCTAGATGATGAAATTTCCTTGGGATGGTGGTGTCGTTGACAAAACCACGATATTACGTTCCAGTGCTGAGCGCCTGTGATCATACAGCAGGAAGACTATATGATGCACTTTTTCCAGGTATACTTATACACATAATCTGAAGCACCACTCCACTCACACACAAAGAAATTTCTCGGAAGATGAATCTTTCGGTTCGAAACCGGTAACGGCGCTATTTAAATAAATAAATAGCACTCTAAAAGGGGCTTGTTGCTGTTGTCGTCTCTGTAAGAGTCGAACAATATTTTGTACCCAACAACGAGATCAGAACGTTAGTTTTCGAAAAAACAGCATAATCAGTGGGAGAACTGATTCCGAAAGGACCGAGAAAGCCAACGAAAAGGTAGGAAAATTCACGATCTATTGTGTGCATGACCGTGCTTAGTAGCGTTTCTGCGAATAGTGATCGTAGTACCTTTCCTTATCCAATTTCCAAATAGAAGTATTCTCGTAAAATTCACAGACAATTTGACAGAAAATAAATTTAGGAACAGAAATCTGTGCATACAATTCAGTTACGCTGGCCATGTAGTTTGAGTAAATGATTAGCGAGGCACCACTGAATGGATTTCGTAGTGGTATCCTCACCATTACAAACAGAATATTTCATTCTCAAAAATATTCATTTATTTTATCATTTTGTAAAAGTACCAAAAAATGAGTACACATTTGCTGGATAGTGAGGCACAAGATGTCGCCGAAATGGACGTGGCAACAAATTAAATCGAAACTGAAAATGTCGGTCGCAGTGACGACAACAAATCAGATTTTTCAGTTAACATGGACACAGATCATAGTGACATTACCATTTGAAATGACACAATGATGACCGTAGATGAGACAGGGTTAAAATTTTCTCCATGAAGTATTTTTTCCCTTGGTGAAAACGTAACGCGTGACAACGCAAACTTATTCAATCATTCGTTGCCTGCCACACTTACGCATAATGCAAACGTGACTGGACAGGGTGCATTGTTCACACCGGAAATCCCGATCACGATGCAAATGTTACAACAGTTATTTAAACAAAGTTTCAATGATTTTTCAAAACAACAACACGAAAAATTTAATAAGTTTAATGAGTAAAATCAAACACTTAAGCAAATTACTAATGAAAAATTTAATGAGTTTTCAAAACAACAGACAGAGACAGAAAGGGAATTACTTGAAGAGCAAAAACAAACTCTTCATGCTTTCAAAACCGACATAACTCAACAGTTGAATGACCCGGAAAAAGATTTACGTGCTTATATTTCAAATGAATCATCGGATAAACTTTTAAGTTTGGGGAAACACCTAAAAACACAATTTCTCAGTGATTTGTCACAAAATATAGATAATTTAAGCTGAAAAGTGTCATCAATAGGCAAGACACCAGAACAGTTCGCGGAAAAGGCGAAGGAAGTATCTCAGGGTCAGACAAAAATGCAGCAGGAATAACCAAAATTGTGCCAGAATACGAGTATAAACACACTATTAGGTACCATTGACAGGTTGCAAACAGCGTACAAAGGCCTCCCTCAACAGGTGCAAGACCTGTCATTGTAACTAAGTTGCATACACTTAATACTCATTTCATGATAAAGGAGCCAAAAATGATAGATAAAGACATTAAAGAAATAAAAGATAGAGCCGAGGCTTTTATGGTAGACCGGGGCAGTACCCTGGCGCAGAAGGAGTCCAGGAACGTAAGGGTTATGCAGATGTAACCGAGGAAGCAATAAAGGCACATAAGGCAGAACTAAGAGATGAAATAGATCAGAGGTTGACAACAGTTGACGAAATATCGCAGACTAACATCGTTAGTAACATTGAAAAGGAAAGGGAATATTCAACCTGAAGCTATCAGGTGTCAACTGACAGTACAGATAATCCGAATATCCATCTGCACTTAAACCCATCAGCTGAAATAGATCGCTGTTATAACATGCAGCACGTGCTGTCGACTTTTGCCCCTGTCACGCAGAGGTATTCGGAATACGATCCGATACATCATAACAATGACACGCCGACAATCGACGGAAAAATGTAACACCTACGAACAGTTTGAAAGGGTATTCTTAGACAAGTTCTGGTCCATCGCAGTAGAAAAGAGATGTAGCCTCAAAATGTTTAACCGGGCGCCATTCAGCTGTAAGCACGGAGCGCTCAGAAGAAACTTCGAGAATTAGTAGATAAATCCTGTTTCTGGACAAACCCGATATTACATGAACATGTACTAAAAATGATGAAAAGCCAACTACTGGCTAATATACGGGTGAAATTTATCACCAATTCTGAACACATTTCTCGATTACAATAGTTAACTTTGACAATTACACAGATGTGTCGCAAGCAAAGGGAGACATGCAAAATAAGCAATGTTCTTCAGTAGAAACAATCCTGTCACTGCTGTACAAGTGCCTCATCTTGAAGCTACTATTCAACTAGGCCGCGACCAATCAGGGCCGCGCGGTCCCTCCCGCCGGAGGTTCGAGCCCTCCCTTGGGCGTTGGTGTGTGTGTTGTTCTTAGCATAAGTTAGTTTATGTTAGTTTAATTAGTGTGTAACTCTAGGGACCGATGACCTAAGCAGTTTGGTCCCTTAGGAATTCACACACATTTGAACATAACAATCTCCGACAAAGCTCAATCGGCTTTACTCCTACGTAATTACTGTTTGACACAAGACAAGTAGACGACTGGGATAAACCTCTACCCAAGGCCCCTGGGAAGGATATATCAAATAGTTCAATGGCTCTGAACACTGTGGGACTTAACATCTGAGGTCATCAGTGTCCTAGAACTACTTAAACCTAACTAACCTAAGGACATCACACACATCCATGCCCGAGGCAGGATTCGAACCTGCGACCGTAGCAGTGGTGCGGTTCCTAACTGAAGCGCCTAGAACCGCTCGGTCACAGAGGCCAGCGCACTTGAATTTGTTACTGTGGCAGTTCTGTTGAGCTGCACATGAGTGGGCTACAATTTCACCTGTTTACCCAAAGTCAATACAAGTGTTCATCCCATTGCTGCAACGTGGTGTGCTGGGACCTACGAATAGTGGGACCACTGATGATTTGGCGAGGGGCTTCATCATTTATGGCTCAGGCATTTGTTCCTGTCGTAACCCACATGTTTCAGTGGTTGAACCAGGCTCACGCTATTCAGCATCCCGAAGACCCTTCAATGAGTTTTAGGCAAATCTCCAATGCCTTTACCCCATTCCATATCCTCTCTGTGGTAGTATGTCTTGTCATTACCCGAGTCCACCGAGGATATAAACGTTCGTTTTCCGGTACTGATAAAATGTATTTGCATATCACGTTATCACAAGATGTGCACAAGTTTTGTGTTCATACATTGCACCTTAGGTTGGTTAGGTTTAAGTAGTTCTAACTTCTAGGTGACATTAAAAGCAACGGTGGTAACATTAAGAGTGCAACGGGAATTCCACTGTTAAATGCAGAGGAGAGAGCAGTTAGGTGGAAAGAATACATTGAAAGCCTCTATGAGGGTGAAGATTTGTCTGATGTGATAGAAGAAGAAACAGGAGTCGATTTAGAAGAGATAGGGGATCCAGTATTAGAATCGGAATTTAAAAGAGCTTTGGAGGACTTACGGTCAAATAAGGCAGAAGGGATAGATAACATTCCATCAGAATTTCTAAAATCATTGGGGGAAGTGGCAACAAAACGACTATTCACGTTGGTGTGTAGAATATATGAGTCTGGCGATATACCATCTGACTTTCGGAAAAGCATCATCCACACAATTCCGAAGACGGCAAGAGCTGACAAGTGCGAGAATTATCGCACAATCAGCTTAACAGCTCATGCATCGAAGCTTCTTACAAGAATAATATACAGAAGAATGGAAAAGAAAATTGAGAATGCGCTAGGTGACGATCAGTTTGGCTTCAGGAAAAGTAAAGGGGCGAGAGAGGCAATTCTGACGTTACGGCTAATAATCGAAGCAAGGCTAAAGAAAAATCAAGACACTTTCATAGGATTTGTCGACCTGGAAAAAGAGTTCGACAATATAAAATGGTGCAAGCTGTTCGAAATTCTGAAAAAAGTATGGGTAAGCTATAGGGAGAGACAGGTCATATACAATATGTACAATAATCAAGAGGGAATAATAAGAGTGGACGATCAAGAACGAAGTGCTCGTATTAAGAAGGGGGTAAGACAAGGCTGTAGCCTTTCGCCCCTACTCTTCAATCTGTACATCGAGGAAGCAATGATGGAAATGAAAGAAAGGTTCAGGAGTGGAATTAAAATACAAGGTGAAAGGATATCAATGGTACGATTCGCTGATGACATTGCTATCCTGAGTGAAAATGAAGAAGAATTAAATGATCTGCTGAACGGAATGAACAGTCTAACGAGTACACAGTATGGTTTGAGAGTAAATCGGAGAAAGACGAAGGTAATAAGAAGTAGTAGAAATGAGAACAGCGAGAAACTTAACATCAGGATTGATGGTCACGAAGTCAATGAAATTAAGGAATTCTGCTACCTAGGCAGTAAAATAACCAATGACAAACGGAGCAAGGAGGACATCAAAAGCAGACTCGCTATGGCAAAAAAGGCATTTCTGGCCAAGAGAAGTCTACTAATATCCAATACCGGCCTTAATTTGAGGAAGAAATTTCTGAGGATGTACGTCTGGAGTACAGCATTGTATGGTAGTGAAACATGGACTGTGGGATAACCGGAACAGAAGAGAATCGAAGCATTTGAGATGTGGTGCTATAGACGAATGTTGAAAATTAGGTGGACTGATAAGGTAAGAAATGCGGAGGTTCTACGCAGAATCGGAGAGGAAAGGAATATGTGGAAAACACTGATAAGGAGAAGGGACAGGATGATAGGACATCTGCTAAGACGTGAGGGAATTACTTCCATGGTACTAGAGGGAGCTGTAGAGGGCAAAACCTGTAGAGGAAGACAGAGATTGGAATATGTCAAGCAAATAATTGAGGACGTAGGTTGCAAGTGCTACTCTGAGATGAAAGGAATTCGTGGCGGGCCGCATCAAACCAGTCAGTAGACTGATGACCAAAAAAAAAAAAGTTCTAGGGGACTTATGACATCAGATGTTAAGTCTTATAGTGCTCAGAGCCATTTAAACCATTTTGAACTTAAGTGCGAGCGAAGCATGCGTCTCGTGAGGTGCGCGTACTAGACAATGCCGCAATAGCAGTGGTTAAATTCCAATAACCAAACTAGACTCTGAATTGAAATGCGACTGATGACGCAGTTTTTAAGAAACTTTTGTAAATAGTAGTAGTAATGATTTTTACAGTGTAAATTAAACAAAATTACATATTTGTTTTACGTAACCACACGTTCCGGGAGTAAACGAGGTACACTTGACCACGTATAAAGGTTTCAACACCCTGGCACGCTGAGAGATTTAAAGATGCAAACACAGTAATGCATCACCACTGTGTACTGAAATCCAGTGATATGGATCACGCCAGTATACGGTGGGGATGGCTGGCAGTTGTGTAGGTTCTTTAAATGGCCTACACATATAAACAAATTTCACGCCGTCCCCGTAAGGAAATTTGTGGTAAGGTTCTATGGGACCAAACTGCTGAGGTCATCGTTCCCTAGGCTTACACACTAATTAAGCTAACTTAAACTAATGTATGTTAAGGACAGCACACACACCCATGCCCCAGGGAGGACTCAAACCTCCGACGGGGGGCGCCGCGCGAACCGTGGCAAGGCACCTAGATCGCACGGCTAACCCGTGCGCCTCCCCGTAAGGCAAAGTTATCGTAGGGATGTATGATTATATCTACGGTGACAGCAAATTGATGAACTGAAACAGCAATTTTTTATGTAACTTATTTCTCTTTTATCACTGATCTCGGTGTCTGTCTGTCTTCTATGCCAGTGCGAGGAAGACGTATGTAATGGAATTGTGTCAGTATTGCGTTAAGTAAAAGTTCTAATATGTGGGAGTGACAGGTTTCTGATTCTAATACCAAACTACGTCCTAATTCCCTTCTCCCGATGCTACGAAAAGTTACATTTTAAAATTCAGCTCTTCGGAGAGGAAGTCATCGCGAAGAAAGAAAAGCCGACGCAGTCATGCCGGCATTATTGTACATAATTTGGGAAAAAAGGTAAATACCAAGCCGCACACCAAAAAATCATAGGAACTAACATTCAAGTAATGTTTCAGAATTGCTACAACGTTCTTATTACGCACGCATCTATACCTGCGTGCGTTTCTGGGAAGACAACGTTTGATGCGGCTACCCGACAACTGATGCACATGTTTCTCTCCCCAACCAATATAGCGTCCGGATATTTTTGATAAAGTAGTATACGTCACTGCCTCCATTTAGTATCTTGGAACCGAGTGGGCTTCGTCTCGCTGTCTTGGTTTGGGACTTGTCTTCGGATATTCTAGCTTGGGTGACGACGACTTGTGCATCGTACTGCTTTCTGACTCGTGTGTTGTTATCTTCGGCAGTCAGTGAATCATCCAACCGCCTATGCCGGTCGCGCGCTTGCTGGTAGCCACACCTGCCCGAACTTTCCTATTTACGGTACCTCCAGTGGTTCGTGTGCCAGTACCCACGCCGCTGTCGTTTCCGACCACCTCCGTGTGATGCTGTCCTGCCAGATAATACAGGAAAGATAGCTGAGAAGTGGTAAAACTGGTCGATGGAAACCATTACACGGTAAGCAGAAAAATTAAACCAAACAGGGCAACATATAAATTATAATAGTATCAATATCTGAAGTATGTGCAATTATATTAATAGATCAAAAAATAACTGAAATGCGGCCTTCCTCGACTAAGTTCGGTGGTAAAATTTCTCGACTTATTAGCTGATTTCCACTCTGGTATTGACGCAAAATCGCAAACCTGTTTCCTGCTCTTCACGTTTTACTGATAAGAAATAGGACTCCGTTCTCCTTTTTCATCGAAACACAGATTCTTCTTAAATTCTATGCCCAAAAATGTGGTAACACATCCCTATCAACATCATTGAATTCTTATTTTTGTTTAATGTGGTAACTACTAGTTTGTTTCTGTCAGATTTTGTTGAGTAAACATGTAATTTTTTTCAAGTTATTAACTTCATGATCATCGTAAGTGAGAGAAAACGAAGACAGATGTATACAGCATTCGACTTTTGTTAACGATACTCTAGTCTCATAGACGTTACATTCTTCAAACGCCACTTTCACATGCGTCTGAGCACCACATATATGTGTTTCAAAGTAGGTTCTGGAAAGCACACGTCGTAACGAATATACGTGGATTTGAAATCATATCGATCGAATTACAGCTGTGATTTGAAAGGAAACCATAATGCTTTCTCGTACGATTTGGACAACTATTTCTGAATATCATGTCAAAATTTTTGCCCTTTTGCGTGTTATAATGAATATTTGATCAAGATCCCACACTCGCGACTATATCAAGCAAACACGACGTTCCTTATGTCCTAAGCCCACAACAGAATTACAGCTAGTGTCTACCACTTTTCCAGTCGCATAATAAAACCATACAACGAATGAGCCAGCTTTTATGAATAGAATTGAATACAAGACACAGTTTAGAAACTGAGGAAATGAAGAGCCTATGGGAAAGCCATCACAAGAAGTGACAGAAATCTACTGCAGATTAGTGACAGTAAATGTAACTGGTAATCATAGCGTTCAAAGAACTTACTGCAATGCAGACTGGTGACGTCTTCGACAACTTTCTGTGTTTCAATGGGTGCACACCGTTATTTTCAAGAAGCAAATGCAGCCAGGAAGGTCGGTTAGCAGAATATATCCTGAAAGGTAACACACACACACACACACACACACACACACACACACACAAACACACACACACACACACATCTGCATCGACAGACACACACCGTTTGCCACCGTACGGTGCGTGGCGGAGGGTACCCTGTACCAGTAGTATTGATTTCGCCGACCGGGGTGGCCGAACGGTTCTAGGCGCTACAGTCGGGAACCGCGCAACCCCTACGGTCGCAGGCTCGAATCCTGCCTCGGGCATGGATGTGTGTGATGTCATTAGGTTAGTTAGGTTTAAGTAGTTCTGAGTTCTAGGGGACTGATGACCTCGGAAGTTAACTCCCATAGGGCTCAGAGCCATTTGAACCATTTTAGTATTTGTAAGTAGGCTGTTTAGGTTTTTTTATTGGTAACGCCACCTCTGTGTGAAAATCACTGGCTGTGCTGTGTGCATTCTGTGTCTAGTTTGCATTGTTGTCTGCCATTGTAGTGTTGGGCAGCGGCAGCTGGATGTGAACAGCGCGTAGCGTTGCGCAGTTGGAGGTGAGCCGCCAGCAGTGGTGGATGTGGGGAGAGAGATGGCGGAGTTTTGAAATTTGTTATGAACTGCTATATTTATATATGATGATATCAAGGTAAATACATTGTTTGTTCTCTATTAATATCTTTCATTTGCTAACTATCCCTATCAGTAGTTAGTGCCTTCCATAGTTTGAATCTTTTATTTAGCTGGCTGTAGTGGCGCTTGCTGTATTGCAGTAGTGGGAGTAACGAAGATTTTTGTGAGGTAAGTGATTTAGTGATTTGTGAAAAGTATAGTTTAATGTTAGTCAGGGCCATTCTTTTGTAGGGAATTCTGAAAGTCAGATTGCGTTGCGCTAAAAAAAAAAAAATATTGTGTGTCAGTTTAAGCACAGTTTTGTATAAATTGTTCAAAGGGGACGTTTCATATTCATTTCTTTTCCTGTTCCACTCTCAAATATAGCAAGGGAAAAACGATTGTCTATATGCCTCCGTATGCCTCCGAATTTCTCGTTTCTTGTCTTCGTGGTCCTTACGCGAAATGTATGTTGAGGCA
Source organism: Schistocerca piceifrons (assembly GCF_021461385.2). Classification (NCBI taxonomy): domain Eukaryota; kingdom Metazoa; phylum Arthropoda; class Insecta; order Orthoptera; family Acrididae; genus Schistocerca; species Schistocerca piceifrons. The sequence continues at coordinate 157,278,151 of NC_060149.1, forward strand.
GTAGAATCGTTTTTGAGTTAACGTTAAACGTCGGTTCCCTATATTTTCTCAAGAGTGCTCCTCGAAAGGAACGTCGCCTTCCCCAAGGGATTCATATTTGAGTTCCCGAACCATCTCTGTAATCCGAGCATGTTGTTCGAATCTACCAGAAACATATCTAGCAGCCCACCTATGAACTGCTTCGATGTCTTTCTTTAATCTGACATCGGGTGGATCACAAACACTAGAGCCGTACTAAAGATTGGGTCGTACGGACTCCTATATGCGGCCACCTTTATAGAAGAACCAAACTTACCCAAAATTCTTCCATTACACCAGAGGCGACCATTCGCCTTCCGTACCACAATCCTTACATGCTCATTTCATTTCATATCGCTTTGCGACGTTACGCCCAGATATTTAAACGGCTTGACTGTCTCAAGCAGAACGTTACTAATGCTGTATGCAAACGTTAAGGGTTTGTTTTCCCTACTTATCTGCATTAGCTTACGTTTCTCTACATTTAGAGCCAGCTGTCATTCATCACCTCCACTAGAAATTTTGTCTAAGCCATCTCGTATCCTCCTGCCGTCACTCAACTTCGACACCTTCCCGTACACCATAGCATCATGAGCAAACAAACGCAGATTTCTGTCCACCTTGTCCGCCAGATAATTTACGCGTATAGAAAATAATAGCGGTCCTATCACGCTTCCCTGGGCTACTCCTGACAGTATCCTTGTCTCTGATGAACACTGGCCTCGACGACAGCATACTCGGCTCTATTACTTTAAAGGTATTCGAACCACTCACTTATCTGTGAACCTAAACATACCTTCGTTAATAGTATGCGGTCGGGCACCATGTAAAATTCTTTTTGAAAAGCTACAAACATGAAATCTGCCTGTTGCCCTTCACCCGTAGTTCGCGGTATATCATGTGAGAGAAGGGCAAGCTGAGTTTCTCACGAGTGATGTATACATAAGCTTTACGGTCTAAAGGAAATTTATTATATTCGAACTGCGAATACGTTGAACAATTCTCTATCAAAAAGATGTTAAGGATATTGGTCTGTAATTTTGTTGGTCCCTTCTTTTGCCATTCATATCTATGGGAGTCACCTGTACTTTTTTCCACTCGCTTGGAACTTTGTGCTGGGGAGAGATTCGTTATAAGTACAAACTAAGTAAGAGACCAGTGCCTTAAAATACAGTTTGAGAAAGCAAATGGGACTCCCTCCTGTCCTGGTAATTTATATGTTTTCAACTCTTTCAGTTGATTCTCTACACAAGGCATGCTTAATACTTTGTCACCCATATGGGAGTCTGATCGATGATCGAATGACGGTGTGTTAATGCCAGTCTCCTGCGAGAACGATTGCTTAATCGCAAAATTTAAAACTTTTGCTTTCGTTTTGCTGTGTTCGATGCCAAACCAGACTGGTCAACGAGTAACTGGATGGAAGCCTTAGACCCTATTAGTGATTTTACGAAGGACCAGAAATTTTTGCTCGTTCTCTTTTGAACCTAGAGTGCAACAGCCTTTGATTCCTTAGCATTTTCTGAATTTCGTCGTTAAACCATGGCAGGTATTTTCTATCCTTATTCCACTTACTCGGCACATAGTCCTCCAGACCACGGTTACCAATCTGGTTAAATTTTGCCCTTAATTCCTTTACGTCCATCTTGCTGGAACTAAGTGATGTGAATTCATTGTTAAGTGAGATGTTAACAGCTGCTTACCTGTCTCTTGTTGCGAAACACTCATCTAGTTTTCATGACTGATTTATTACTCTTCGTAAGTATAGTCGTTATGATGGATGACATCATGATCACTAATCCAAGTCACTATACTGACGCCGTAGATAAGGTGCAGCCTGTTTGCAGCTACAAGGTCTAAGATATTTCCAATGTCTGTGGGCTACCGTATTAGCTGCTCAAAACTGTTTTCGGAAAAAGGGTTCAAAAGAGTTTCGCTAGACAGACTGCCTTTACCTCCCCCCCCCCCACCCCCCGCCCCGTAAAAAATCCATAGACGTCCAAATATATGCTATTTATGTCAAAATCGCCTACAATAGCACTGCATAATGTGGGTATTTAAGTGCCACTGAGCGTAGACTTTCTTTGAAAGATTTTAGATGTGTCACAGTGGAATCATGTGGCCGGTAAGAACATCCATCAATTAACTCCATTTCTCCTAGACCGTTACACCCAACCAGGTAACTTCTCTGTCACACAAAATGTCGACTTCAGTAGAGACAATACTTTTGTCATCTGCAATGAACAGTTCTCTTCTTACGGCGTCTAATCTTTCTTTCCGATATACATTCCATGACTCACTAAATAAATATCTTGGAGCTTACCACTTCGGGTTTCAGCCAGCTTCTCTGTCCCAAGAACAGTGTGAGCACTATATGTTTCCTGGAGGGCAGTAAACTCGACAACTTTGTTATGAATGTCTCGACAGTTTACTGACAAATTTTCGACAAAGTGTCTTTACTCTGAACGCGGTCTGACTTCGCTATCTGCGTATCAACTGGCGAGTGTTCATCAGAGTAAACACACTTTAAACACTAATGCCATCACACACGCAACGATGACCGACGCCAGAAGTTATCAATAGCGAATATTAATGAGCAGCAGGTGAGGTATGATTTACTCTGACCCTCTGCTTTTTGTCGAGAGAGAGAGAAAGAGAGAGCAAGATGCCGCACAGAATTCAAGCAGAAACCTCGATCTTTATTTACAAGGACATTTCCTAATTCAATTTCAACTGCTTACTTAATAACACTATTTCAGTAGCTGAAAGTGCATGCCAGAAGCTCAGTGTAGCATATTTCGTAGGATTACCGGCAGTAGCAGATTTACTCGACAGTCACATCAGCGTTATCATCAATTGCCTGATGCAAGGTTGGTCGAAAGTGCAACTGGGCTCTGATCTATCTTTCGTTATAACTCTTCTGACGAAAGATGACTTCGAGATGGGCTAACTCGGTTGCTAGACTTTTAGGGTATGAGATGATGTGCGCCCCGTGAACCTCGACCCCGAGCCGTGAGGTGACAACTACCAAACAACAGACAGAGGTCGATGTGAGTTGGCTTCCTATAAATGGAATGTCCGAATGTACCATCAATCTTCCTCCTGACTAACACATCAAGAAACGGAAAGCAGCCTTCTTTCCCACCTTCATCGTGAGACGAATATTCGTGTGGACATAATTAAAATGTTACAAAAATCTGTTTAAATTTTCACTACCAAGAGGCCAATTGTCTACATATTGAAAAAATCACTCAGGCTTCAACCATGCACCGAGTGAGAGGTGATAATACCGAGGTGGCATCAAATTCCACGGACTTTTTGCCTCTCACAGGAAGCATTACCAGTGTAGATTGGTTTTATGTTGCGGAAATATGACGTTAAATGTGTTTTTCGACCAACAGCTAAGATCTTGGTTTGCGTAATGCGGGTGTCGATAACTTCTGACGTCCATCACTTCTGGCTGCGTGGTGGCTCTAGTGTTCACAGTGAGTGTGTGTGTTTTATTCTTCCTGATATGCTCTCCAAACCGAGCGCTTCTTTGCCGCATTTGTGCGTTGAAAATTACAGGGTGTGCGTACCTGTCGAAATACCGGCGTTTGTTTCAGATACCACCCAGCTGCATTCCCTGTAAGTTACTTTAACATTTAATACGAGAAGAACTCAGGTTTCTCGATGATGACAGCAATAGATTGCAATCCCAATAAACTGGTGACGATGCATTTTCGAATTTCCATAATACTAAATGTTGAAACTGCAGCATATGTGGACAAAGGATGTATAGGTTCCTTCAAAAGGGTTGCTATACGGGTTGTAACGAGTAGAGTGCTGATGTTTCTATTGGTGGCTGAGGACGGTGCACTAAACAACATCTCAACAGGATTTACTTCATTTGGAGACTAATAATTATAGATATTACAAGTCGTACGTTTTTAGGTTGTGTAGTGCCTCCAAGTACATGTGGCAAGAGCAAACCATTAATGTTTATTTTCCTTGGGTAGCAGGTCATGTGTTCAAGTGTGGTCGCGTGGACGCAAATCGGTTAGTCTATATTGACAGACACAGTCCTGTTAGTGGTGGAGTTATAACCACACAGAAAATATCAGGTAGTGAAGTATGTAACGTGTTTGTGAGAAGTCTGTTCGACGCAGAGAAAGAACAGCCAACACAATTATGCGTGCACATAAGGTATCTCTTTCAAGAATATCGGCGCTTACACTCGATACATCCAATATATTGTGTTGTTTGTATGTGAGAGATCCACTACACAGTAAGAGAAGGTCGCCAAGCAATGGAACCACAGGCAGGCATTCTCCTCATCTTTTGCCAGCTGCAGTAGTGTCGAAACGCACTGGGCTGGCACCCAAAACGAATTTTCGTGGGCAGAGGAAGCTATTAGACGAAAGAGATAATGTAAGGTAGCTGACTTACTAACGACTCAGCTATTTATTTTTATACAGGAAAGTTTACAGAGAGGAACGTTCTTGACGAGTGTGTGTTTGCTTCATCGTGAGGAGAGATAGCTCTATTGTTGTTGTTGCCGTTGTTGCTTTGATGGTGTTCAGTCCGAAAACAAGTTTGCTGCAGATTCCCACGTTAGTCTGTCCTGTACTAGGCTCCTCGTCTCTGCTTAGCTATTACAACTTTCATCCTCTTGACCTACTGCAATCAAGCTTTGGTCTTCCTCTAGAAACTGTCCAACCGACATTATGCTTCATTAGTAAATTAACTAATACTCCATATCAGCGACCTCAGTAGTCATTAGACATCGTGAGTGAGCAGAATGGGGCGCTCCGCTTAACTCACGGACTTCGAACGTGGTCAGGTGATTGGGTGTCGCATGTGTCGTACGTCTGTACGGGAGATTTCCACATTCCTGAACATCCATAGGTCCACTGTTGCCGATGTGATAGCGAAGTGGAAACGTGAAGGGACACGTACAGCACAAAAGCGTACAGGCCGACCTCGTCTGTTGACTGATAGAGACCGACGACAGTTGAAGAGGGCCGTAATGTGTAATAGGCAGACATCTATCCAGACCAACACAATGGAATTCCAAACTGCATCAGGATCTACGGCAAGTACTATGACAGTTAGGCAGGAGGTGAGAAAACTTGGATTTCATGGTAAGCCACACGTCGCGCCGTAAATGCCAAAAGACGCCTCGCATGGTGTAAGGAGCGTAAACAGTGGACGATTGAACAGTGGATAAACGCTGTGTGGAGTGATAAATCACAGTACACAATGTGGCGATCTGATGGCAGGTTGTGGGTATGGCGAATGCCCGGAAAACGTCGTCTGCCAGCGTGTGTAGTGCCAACGGTAAAATTTGGAGGCGGTGGTGTTATGGTGTGGTCGTGTTTTGCATAGAGGGGTCTTGCATCCGTTGTTGATTTGCGTGGCACTATCACAGCACAGGCCTACATTGACGGTTTAAGCACCTTCTGGCTTCCCACTATTGAAGAGCAATTCGGGGATGGCGATTGCATCTTTCAACACGATTGAGCACTTTTTCATAATGCAGGGCCTGTGGCGGAGTGGTTACAAGACAATAACATCCCTGTAATGGACTGGCCGGCATAAAGTCCTGACTTGAATCCTGCAGAACACCTTTGGGATGTTTTGGAACGCCGACTTCGTGCCAGGCCTCACCGACCGACATCGATACCTCTCGTCAGTGCAGCACTCCCTGAAGAGTGGGCTGCCATTCCCCAAGAAACTTCCCAGCACCTGGTTGAACGTATGCCTGCGTGAATGGAAGCTGTCATCAATACTAAGGGTGGGTCAACACCATACTGAATTCCAGCATTCCCGATGGATGGCGCCACGAACTTCTGCTAGGTGTTCGGACACTTCTGATCACACCATGACTTAATTTGGTCCTCATATACCAGAACTCGTCTCCTAATCTCAGTGTCTCATTTCCTAATCTAACTACTTCAGCATCACATGAGTTAATAGGACCATAGACCACTAACTTCGTTTCACTTGTTTTGGCGTTCAGCTTATAAACTCTTTTCAGAACTCTAAACTCTCCGTTCAGCTGATCTTCCAAGTGCCTTCCAACATCTTGTAAACGCTTTTTAGGACCCTAGACACTCTGCTCAATTGATCTTCCAAGTTCGCTGCCATCTCTAACAGAATTACAACGTTATGAGCAGATCTCTTTTTTTTATTTATCCTCCATGAACTTTTAGTTCCGTTTCTGAGTTTCCCCTTGGTTTCCTTTAATGCATGGTGAATGCACAGACTGATGAAGATGGGATGCATCTAACAATCCTGTCTCATTCTTTCCTCTATTACTCCCTTCATTTTATGTCCTGGAGCTCCTATAATTACTGTCGTATAACTTACAGAAATGCGTCCCCGACAACAGCCGATATTTCAGCAGGTGAACACCTCGTCATTTTCAAGGCACGAATGAAACGAGAGATCGCCCTTTATAGTAACTCGGTTGTCGGGCTATGGCAATCAGAAACTGAACAGCTTGAGTAGGACGTTAACACTCACTGTAGGTAATTCACGGCATCATATGACAAAAAATTATCTGCGTCTCACGTTATCAACAGCAAAATATTATTTAAAACCAAGGGGAGTAGCTCCGATAACTCCGTCCGTCTGTAGCTTCACCAGGGAGACAGAAGGTTTCGAAGCAGAATGTAAGCAACATATCTTTGGTGTAGTGGTTCTAGTTGTTTTACATGTGTGTTATCTTTCTGCATACGCCATCGTTCTATTCCTGGTGTGCGTAACCCGGCCAACAGAAGACTTAAGATGCCATGCACAGCGACGTCTCCTTTCATTCCTGCTTTGATAACGACGAGGTATTCACCTGTCGAACTTTGGCAGTTGTCGGTGATGTTACCTGGGGTGAAGGTTCGATACATCGGGAATTGCTTAATTTGCTGTCTTGTCAATGTACAGGTTGTAAATAACCTTTCGCTAACCTTCTTTTATCTCTGGTACTATCAGACCATCAAAGAGTATTTTCCGGTCAACATTGTCATAAACTTACTCTGAATCTACAAGTTTCACACTCGTAGATTTGCCTTTTTCATTTTATGTTCTGATCCGTAGGGCCAGTATACCCTCACATGTTTTGTACGTAACAGCAATGAAATTAGACTGGTAAGACGAAGGAACCGCTCTAACCAATCAGGTTTAGTGACTTGCGCACAAAACGTTTAGCAGAACACTGACGGATTGATCTTGCTACTGTGTACTGAGCCGCTGCTACGCCAGATGAAAGAAACTTCAACTAAAGCGTGGAGGTTACTCTGTACTTTGGTTCTGATCGTAATGATTATCATTACTATATTCTTTAGAGTCCTACTCATAAACAGCTCATGCTTGTCCAATGCACACAGTCACTGGCCGAATGACATCGCATGGTAAAGCTCAGCACATGCAGATGTTCTGTTTCTCTCAAAATAATCAATAGCAACGAAGTGGTTGTGCTGTTAAGCTAGTGACGTCTATCACATTTGATTTTAAAGACGCAGAGCACGTCATGTACACAGGGTATCCCAGGAAATATTCAGTGATACGACAGGAACGCTCATTTGAAGTAAAAAACTTCATATGGATATATGCCCTACCCCAAAAGGTTTCCAAAATTGAACACATTTAATGTACATTTGGTTTTGGGCTAGTGCCGCGCACGAATGCGTTTAACCCACCCAACCTCTTTCAAGTTGTATTCTAGCCCAAGCTAGTTCGTTGTTTTCAGCCTCTTGGCTAGGGATGTCTTTCTGCCATTAAACTAGCCCTTTCGACGGGCAGTTGTCCATGGAGTGTTATGAGTGAAGACGGGCTGACAGTGCATCAGAGAGAAGCAACGGATAACTGTGTACACGCGCTGAATTAAATGCCACAAATCCACATTAAAAAATAATATGTAGATATCGTCTATGTTTACGGCTTCTGCGACGGTAGTGCTCCTGCTGGTGTCAAACACTACCGTCGGTGCTTTTCTAAACGTCGAATTCCTGTTCGTGGAGTGTTCACCTTAGTATGCAATATATTGTGTGGAACACGTATTCTTACAAGTTCCGATATTTCTTCTGAACTTGTAGTTCATCAACCTGTGCAGGAACAGCAACATATTGTTGAAATGGTGCAGCGTAGCCCTAACACCAGCACACGGCAACTTTCAGCATGTACGTATCAGTTTCCCACGAACACGTGTGTGGGAAACATTACATGACAAAAACTTGTATCTATTTCTTACAAAGGTTGTCCGCAATCTTCCCATTAGTGCCAATGACACACAGTTGACAAATGGTTAAATGACAATAGTAATTTGCTTCCATTAATCGTATTCACTTATAGAGCCGCATTGACATGGAACGGAATCAATAACCTAAGTAATAACCATCAACAGTCACAGGAAAATCCGCACTCTACAATGGAAACCAATTTTCAAGTTCGTTCTGAGATCAATGTTTGGTGTGGATTCAAATGTAGCCAAGTTGATAGCTTCAGTCATTTTAGACGAGCGAGTGATGGGACATAATTACATTCATTTTTGGGAAAATTCGTTAGTTAAAAACCTTGAGGAGGTTCTTTTGTACACGCGAACTGCATGACTGAGCCCCTCCACATTTCGGCAGAAGTGTGTGGAAACACCTCACCCACACTTACCCTGCAATTAATTGGTGACCAAGATCACCAAACCATAAGCTATTACATTTTTGTTTATGGGGAATGGATGGTATCCCAGGTGTATGTACAAAAGGTGATTACGCAAGATGATCTACTTGGTTGCATCATAGACGTTGCTGCCTTCATTTTCGGCAATGTGCTGTGGCACACAGACAAGCAACATAACATGTTCTCCCAAAACTGGACAAAAACAATGAAGCTGACTGTGTGATGTTCGAATATTTATTATAAAACGTACAACTACAGTAATGTGAAGCGTACGACAACGCTTATAAGTGAATGTGTTAAAAACAGGTAATTTTCAATTGATACTTCGTAAAATACATATTTTAATGTTTACGAACTGTTGTACATGTGTAAAATTTATTGAATAATACAGAAAATTAATAGCAATGTACATAGAATGGGTTCTGTTTCGTAAACCACTCGGAATAGTGTATATGTACATATCAAGTGTTCTACTTCAAATGGTCATTCCTCCCATATCCCTGTATATTGATCATTTCTCCTGGGACCCCCTGTATAACTACATAAACAATATTAATTTTGTAACGTAATGGAAAAACAAGGTATGGAAGGAGTTTAATTAGTTATGTGTATCTTTAGTGTTTAGTTCCAGAGATTCTACTGTACATCAGATTTATTACAAATGTCATAGTTTTTTTATAAAATTATAAAACAAACTTCAGAAACAATTGTTAGAAGACACGGAAGATGTCTCAAGTATTTGAAAAATCGTTTTCAAAGTCTCCTAGAAGACTAGTACCCATAGTTCCACAATTCTCTTGCTGATAATGGCCGCTCTAAGGCACTAGGTAGAAGCTGGGTGAAGCTGATAACAGTGTCTGGCAGAAAGAATGTCCAGCTGGTGGTCCACCACTTCTCCTGAAACCAGAAACGCAATTGTAATCACGTGGATGAACCAAACTTATTTTAAAATGGCATGACACAACAATATTCAGAGACATTAATAATTTCGGAAAAAATTATCAAATCAAAGCACATAAATTTAAAGTTGATAGGTTTGATGCATGTTCAGAAGAGTTCATTGATTTCTTCACTAATTATTTGGAGCTGTGAATTCAATGAGTGATATTTCCGAATGCAGGATAGATATGGTGATATAATAGGTTTATAAGTACCTAAGTACTGTAGTATCGCAACTTATTTATCAGTAAGAAATTGATTAAACAAATAAAGATTAATGGAAATACGTATAAAAAATGAATCCAGAGAAAAAGACACAGTGACGCTTGTGCTTACATTGTTTCATCCAAGAATTTAGTTCATTCTCTCAGTACCTGAGCACTCTAAATCTTTTAATCTCTGTTTTATTAAGGTAGTCACTGATATTTGGGTAAGATGAACATAATGATGAGCAGCCGTACGAACCACATGAGCAATATGAGTATCAAAGACCGGAATCTGTTCGTTCTACTTGACTTCTGTGTTATGGGTCTATGAACTTGAACGATGACGGTGAAACCAATGTAATCTGTGTTGCTAGAAAAGGATAAAGGATGAAGAGGGTTTAGAATCGACGTGTGCTATGGTTGGAAGATTGATGGTGTAGAACGCCCCCATATCATTGCTGAAGAATGTTACCTCTCTCGATGTGATGATCTCAATAAAAGTGCTCCAGAGCAAAGTTGTAGATGTAGATGTAGATGTATAATGTCTCTGTGGTGTATTTCGTGCATTATAGCTCCTTAAATAGTTCTAAGTTCGGAAGAGCTCTATAAAAAGTTCCTTAAAAGTCTCTCGTTCTAAATCATAATAGCCGATCACCACAGGTGTCAAAATTACTCCATTGTGAGTATTTACTCTACAACAATATCGGCCGGGCGGGGTAACCGATCGGTCTCGGGTGCCTTGCCACGTTTCGCGCGGCTCCCCCCGTCGGAGGTTCGAGTCCTCCCTCGGGCATGGGTGTGTGTGTGTGTGTGTGTGTGTGTTGTCCTTAGGGTAAGTTAGTTTAAGTTAGTGTGTAAGCCTAGTGACCGATAACCTCAGTAGTTTGGTCCCACAGGAACTTACCACCACCAACAACAATATCCTTCTGTAAAATTGTGTTAAGTGGGTGAGGGGTGCTCTAACCGAGAGTAGTCGGATATCAGCGCACGCGTCAAAACGCAGGAGACAAACACGTGAAGCCACAACACGGAAAGGCCTGTGGAAGAGGACACGACACGAAACGGCAGCCGAGCTAACACTACTAACTGCCGGCGAACAGGACACAGGTAAGGACAAGACCAAAACAACCTGTGTAAACAACGAAGTGCAAAGTGGAAACTTCCACCACAACAGTGTCAGCAGTCTTGAACAAAGAGAGACATAATCCGAATCGTGGCAAGAGAGTATGATCAAGTTCCAAGGGTGGTTGCTTTCCAGTAGTCTCTAGGAGAGTGATGATGTAACTGACAATATCGGACGCAAGTACAGAACTGTGTGACCGCTAGCCCGGCGGCCCTATATGTGTCGGCCGCTAGGAACACTACTGGCTGGTGTATTTACGTGGCGAGACAAGTGGCATGCTCACTCTACGAGCGCAGCGCTGCGGTGAGACTGTGCCCTCTAACGCTCATCTAGGTCCGTTATATCTCACGGGCATTGAACTTCCACGGAGTCAGATACCAGAAGCAGTGAGGTGACATACATGTTTGACAATATGTTCGTTCCTCTCGTAGCTCTCGCCCCACTCATCTTTATATCTCTGTGGAGCCTATAACGTTACTATAATAGCGACAAAGATTTTAAAATGTATTGATGGAGGGATTCAAAAATGGTTCAAATGGTTCTGAGCACTATGGGACTCAACTTCTGAGGTCATTAGTCCCCTAGAACTTAGAACTACTTAAACCTAACTAACCTAAGGAATCACCCACATCCATGCCCGAGGCAGGATTCGAACCTGCGACCATAGCGGTCTCGCGGTTTCAAACTGCAGCGCCCAGAACCGCGCGGCCACTTCGGCCGGCGGAGGGATTCGATTCTGTGCTCTGAACAGTGAATGAAAATAGGAACATTTGTGGTTTCTTTTGCTGGTAATGTTTTATATCCACTGTGTGACGTACTTCCTGGAATATATTTTCCTCCATATACAATGCCTTTAACAAGACGAATCAACAGTGATGAACATTAGAAATAATTTCTGGAAACATAGTGGCAGTCTATGGTGTTGAGCGATGAGCCTCGCATCTGTTTGTAGCCCAACGAAAACATGTATGTACACTACATGGTGAAAGGTCACAGCCGGCTTGGGCGGCCGAGCGGTTCTATGCGCTACAGTCTGGAACCGCGCGGCCGCTACGGTCGCAGGTTCGAATCCTGCCTCGGGCACTGATGTGTGTGATGTCCTTAGGTTAGTTAGGGTTAAGTAGCTCTAAGTTCTAGGGGACTGATGACCTCAAAAGTTAAGTCCCATAGTGCTCAGAGCCATTTAAAACATTTGAAAGGTCACAAGTAGCGTCAGGAGCAACGAACCTTATATTGAATGTATTGTATGTTAACCGGGGACCTAGAAACGACGGAGAGGCTCCGTCCCCGCCGCAGCCGCAATGGTCCACAACCTCACGACGACTACCGCAGTCCACTTCACCCCTCCGCCGCCCCACACCAAACCCACGGTTATTGTACAGTTCGGCCCCGGTGGACCCCCCCCAGGAAACGTCTCACACCAGACGAGTGTAACCTCTATGTTTGCGTGGTAGAGTAATGGTGGTGTAGGCGTACGTGGAGAACTTGTTTGCGCGTAACTGAGGCGGAATAATGGGAACCAGACCGCATTCACCGAGGCAATTGGAAAACCGCCTAAAATCCATCCACAGACTGGCCGGTTCACCCGACCTCGACACAAATCCGCCGGGCGGATTCGTGCCGGGGACCAGGCGCTCCTTACCGCCCGGAAAGCCGTGCGTTAGACCACACGGCCAAGCGGGCGGGCTTGACTAACCTTACTGGCCCCCTGATTTGTCACCTATAAAGCATGTCTGTGATGTTATAGGAAGACTTACATTTCCATACCATCCTCTACTCAGCTAACTTTCCGAACTGATGCATATGTTTCACGCATTGCATGACACTCCTGAAGATGAGATCCCGAGGCTACTTTATTCCATATCAAATCGAAGACAACAGACTGTTCATGCCTATGGGAGGCACAATTCAGACTGATTCTCGTAATGGACATCAGTGTCAAAAGGAAGTAAAGTTTAATCAAACGTGTTACGAAGTTTCATAAGTGCGTCCAATTTCCGTTAGCGTATGTCAGAAACGAATAATTGTCGAGATATGGGTCGTTTTACTCATATCAAGAACGTTACATACTAGGTGTTGTAGGCTGTCGTCCTACAGATGTTCATTGACTATTTCTCGGTTCTTCGTTCTCTGATTATGATGTTTTGGTCATGCGCACCGCTTACAACTGCCTCCTGTCTCATCCAATCCGTACTCATATTTTTCAGTTGATGTAATGAAGATCCGCAGTGCACAGCTTGCATTTTCTTACCGGACATAATATATTGCCACAAAAGCCACTAGTGGACACATTAAAATCCCTGAGTGATCATAGAGGGTGGCAATTACTGAACTATATGAAATAAAGTTCCCATAACTTCTGAACGGTTTGCGTAAGGACGTTCAAACTGCACGGTTGGCTGTGAGGCATGATGGAAATTAGTATTCACATGCGCACTCAGCTTGTTGTTGACGGTCTTGTTGTTCGTCAGTAAGCAAAATTGGAGGATTTGAGGGACAATCCGCATTTCATGACCGAAAAGTCTCTTCACCCTCAACGGTTGACTGTTTGGTGTGCAGTGTCCAGTCACGGAATATTCGGTACGATATTTCTTGATGGCACGGTGACTACTGAACGGTACGTTAAGATTTTGCAAGATGATTACGTCCCCATTACCAAAGTGACCCAGATTTCGACAAGATGTGGTCCATTCAAGACGGAGCTCCCCACCATTGAAGCAGCAGGGTGTTTGATGTCCTGAAGCAGCACTTTGGGGATCTCATTCTGGCTCAGGGGTACCCAGAGGCCACAGACGTGGACCTCGATTTGCCACCACATTCTCCGAACCCAAACACATGCGACTCATTTTAGTGGGGTATATTAAAGAAATGGTGTACATTAATTGCTGAGCTGAAAACAGCCATTCATGAGGTTATCGACAGCATCGATGTTCCGACACTTTAGCGGGTCATGCAGAATTTCGCTATTCATCTCCGTCACATCATCGCCTATGACGGTAGGAATATCGAACATGTCATAAGCTAAATCCGAATATCAATAGTGACGTTTACATGTTGAATAAAGTGTGTGCACGTCGTAATCTGTCGCCAATTTACGTTTTTTGTATAGTTTAATAATTGTCATCCTGTAGAAGCGTGGTATCAGGTTTTTTTAGCATCAGTATAAGGGCAGAAGGTTTCATTCTCCGGGGTCATATAATTTACATCACAGTTTAACATTTGACGTTTGTCACTGATTTCTGTGCGGCAAATTACACGTGCTAAGGAGACAGTCGCACTTGGAGAAAGATATGTGATATGCCAGTATGAAATTTTCACTTTTCTGTGGAGTGTGCGCCGATATGAAAGTTCCTTGCAGATTAAAATTGTGTGCCGGACCGAGACTCGAGGTCGGGACCTTTGCCTTTCGCAGGCAAGTGCTCTACGATCTAAGCTACCCAAAAGCGACTCACGACCCGGCCTCAGAGCTTCAGTTCTACCAGCACCTCGTCTCCTACCTTCCAAACTTCACAGAAGCTCTCCAACTGGAGAGGTCCCACATTCAAGTGTCGGTTCGGCACACAGTTTTCATCTGCCAGGGAGTTTCATACGTTATGTTGTTTACGCACGATTGGTTAACAACACATTTTCTATGTCTCGTACGACAGTACGCATATCAAACACTTTATGAGCATGGAGCAGGGAGTGGCAGGGAGTGGCAACTGACCCTTAACATAGACAAATGTAATGTATTGCGAATACATAGAAAGAAGGATCCTTTATTGTATGATTATATGATAGCGGAACAAACACTGGTAGCAGTTACTTCTGTAAAATATCTGGGAGTATGCGTGCGGAACGATTTGAAGTGGAATGATCATATAAAATTAATTGTTGGTAAGGCCGGTACCAGGTTGAGATTCATTGGGAGAGTGCTTAGAAAATGTAGTCCATCAACAAAGGAGGTGGCTTACAAAACACTCGTTCGACCTATACTTGAGTATTGCTCATCAGTGTGGGATCCGTACCAGATCGATCTGACGGAGGAGATAGAGAAGATCCAAAGAAGAGCGGCGCGTTTCGTCACAGGGTTATTTGGTAACCGTGATAGCGTTACGGAGATGTTTAATAAACTCAAGTGGCAGACTCTGCAAGAGAGGCTCTCTGCATCGCGGTGTAGCTTGCTCGCCAGGTTTCGAAAG
Source organism: Schistocerca piceifrons (assembly GCF_021461385.2). Classification (NCBI taxonomy): domain Eukaryota; kingdom Metazoa; phylum Arthropoda; class Insecta; order Orthoptera; family Acrididae; genus Schistocerca; species Schistocerca piceifrons. Next base: position 157,293,267 of record NC_060149.1, read on the forward strand.
GGTGCGTTTCTGGATGAGGTATCGAATATATTGCTTCCCCCTACTTATACCTCCCGAGGAGATCACGAATGCAAAATTACAGAGATTAGAGCACGCACGGAGGCTTTCAGACAGTCGTTTTTCCCGCGAACCATACGCGACTGGAACAGGAAAGGGAGGTAATGACAGTGGCACGTAAAGTGCCCTCCGCCACACACCGTTGGGTGGCTTGCGGAGTATCAATGTAGATGTAGAATGTAGATGTAGATGTAGATTGGTCTAGGAAGTTCAATAGCGTGACCTCCCTGTGTGTTTGACTTTAATCTCTAAGTCTTCTGGCTCTGAAGTTATTTAAAGGTAATGATGCATTCCACGCCCACGATATTGTGCGCACGTCATAGAAGCGTGAACTTCATTTATGTGACCAAACCCAATGTCATTTACGTGCGTTCACAAGGGCTAGTGATTTTCTGAGAAGGATGTCTGAAAAATGTTTCAGAATAGGTGATAACGACACTGAGCACCTCCTGTAGAGTCAACTGACTGATCACTGCCATAGAACATAATGGCCCACACCTAATCAGTCTGTATTTACGGTCATTTTTTGATCATTTGATAGTTTTGACCAACACTTCTCCAGGAAACGTGTTTGACGCTAGCTTAATCATATCGGTGGCTATCACTTAAGCGTTCCTGCTTCATGTGCAGCTTCACCACATCTGACAAGATCTGTAGTCATTGCATGACGTGGTTATGTGAAGTTAATCCTGATACACAAAGCACATTAATGATAATGAAAAATAAGGGCTATCTTTACGAAGGAGGAATCACGCTGTTACGTAATACACACTGAAGTGCCTAAAAGACTGATATAGACATAGACATTCAAATACAGACATATGTAAACAGGCAGAATACAGCGCTGCGGTCAGCAACGCCTATATAAGACTAAATGTGTCTGGCGCAGTGGTTAGATCGGTTAATGCTGCTACAATGGTAGGTTATCATAATTTAAGTAAGTTTGAACGTGATCTTATAGTCGACGCACGAGCGATGGGACACAGAATCTCTGAGGTAGCGATGAAGTGCGGATTTTCCCGTACGACTATTTCACGATTGTACCGGTACTGTGAATATCAGGAATCCGGTAAACATCAGATCTCCGACATCGCTGCTGCTGGAAAAAGATCCTGTAAGAATGATACAAACGACGACTGAAGAGAATCGTTCAACGTGACAGAAGTGCTAGCATTCAGCAGATTTTTCAGATTTCAGTGCTGGGTCATTAATGAGTGTCAGCGTGCTAACCATTCAACGAAACATCATCGATAATGGCTTTTGAAACCGAAGACCCACTCGCGTACCCTTAATGACTGCACGACACAAAAGCTTACGCCTCGCCTGGGCCCGTCAACATTGACACTGGACTGTTGATGACTGGAAACTTATTGCCTGGTCGGACGAGTCTCGTTTAAAATTTTATCAAGCGGATGGTCGTGTACGGGTAAGAAAACAACATCATGAGTTCATGGACGCTGCATATCAGCAGCGGACTGTTCAAGCTGGTATAGGCTCTGTAGCAGTGTGGGGTGTGTGCAGTTGGAGTGATACGGGCCTCCTGATACGTCTAGATATGACTCTGACAGGTGACACGTGCTTAAGCAACCTGTCTGATCACCTGCATCGATTCACGCCCATTGTGCATTCCGACGAACTTGGACAATTCCGGAAGGACAATGCGACACCCCACACGTCCAGAATCGCTGCAGAGTGGCTCCAGGAACACCCTTCTGAGTTCCAACACTTCCTCTGGCCACCAAACTCCCCAGACATGAACATTATCGATCATATCTGGGTTGCCTTGCAGCGTGCTGTTCAGAAGAGATGTCCGCCCCCTCGTACTCATACGGATTTATGGACAGCCCTCCAAGATTCATGGTGTCAGTTCCCTCCGGCACTATTTCAGACATTAGTCGAGTCGATGCCACGTCGTGTTGCGGCACGTCTGCGTGCTCGTGGGGGCCGTACACGATATTAGGCAGTTGTACCAGTTTCTTTGGTTCTTCAGTGTAGCAGGAGTGGAGAGCTCTAGTTTCCCATACACTCTCTTGGTAATACTGTGCGCATCGTTGATTCTTCCTACTTCAGATTATTCGTAAAGCTCCAATAGGTAAATAAATCGCAGCAGCACACAACTAACTTACCAATAATAAGAATAAGAATACTTTCATGTGGTTCAGTGGCCGAATGAAAGTCTTTCGACTGGACGCCAGTGCGGCCCTAATCTACTCCAGTTACAATACTGTGGAAAGGGTATCTACAGCTTAACCTGAAAAGAAACCACATATCGTTCCTGACAACTCACATCGTTGACAGATTAAGTATAGATTGAAGGCAGACTAAGTATTTCTGTGGTCCTACCGGGATACGATCCCATGATCTCTGAGTTTCTTGGTATGCGCTTTACCAATTTTGATTATGAATTAAACGTCTTCTTTGATGGTAAATTGATAATAAATTAAATAATGACGATCCCCCTGTCATCCATTTCTTAGAAAAATATATTTGAGGCTTGACGTAAATAGGCACGGATATTATAAATTCCGCTTCTTGCCGTTTTAATGAAGAAACAAGCTAGTAACTAGTATAGAAACAGTACTTGTGATTCTGTAAAGCCGCTCACTCAGTTCATATGGAATTGAATGTATCCAGTCATCCTGAGCTAGGTACACTAAGACCAATTCTCTTCTTGTGATAACATTACAATAAATATCTGTCGTGGTATTTGGTATGTTGGACAATACGGTGGCGACTCTCCAAATTGTAAGCTATATTTTTTTCAGTTTCAACATTTTGTTGGCAGTGTACTATCAACTTTATGAACTTTCATAAAGCGGTTATTAACGAATCTGTCAACACTTGTAGTACTTGTATTTGGCGGCTAGTTCCAAATCTTACAGGTTCATCTAAAAGCCTGGCCTGCTGAGTGAGGCTGCTCTGAAAGTACCTGATCTTAATAGTGAGCATCAAAATTGCAGCACATCTTTTATAAAATGTTTGCAGAACAAATGTCACAATCGACACAAGCCTCTAGCAAGTCAGAATCAAATTTGAATTTGACTTGCTAAGAGGCACGTGGGGATTATGATATTCATCCTTTATGTAAGACACGAGTTGAGTTTCAGTATTTAGGGTCATGCATTTCCAGAGCAGACTCAGAAGACCAGGCTTGAAAATGAACTCGTAAGGTTTGAAACTAGTCGCCAAATATAAGCACTGCAGCTGCTGACAGATTCGTTACTAATTGTGGCGCCTCTTTTGTCATCACATAATTAAAACGTAATTTTTACTCTTTCTAGTAATGTATAATTTATAGTCGGATTTTATATTTATTTATTCGACCATTATTGATGCCGCCGATGTCCGATTAATAATCCAAAATTTTTACCTAATCCACTTCGGCATACGGCTGCCATCACTGCATGTGTAGGTGTTCGCTAACATAACGACGAGGTGACGCTTTTCGCAGTACGATTTCGGCTTGAGGCTCAAGTTAAAGTTTTTCACCTGTGGGAACTACCTCGTTTACTACGTCGTAGAACAGTGCAGTGACACTAGAACTTAGAGTGAGATTGTTAATTTTGTCCCACATGAGTTTCCAGTTCCAATGAGAGTACTTATCTTCGATGTGCTTAACCGTGTTCGAATTTGTGATGAGACTGTAAATCTGCATGCTATTAAGCTTTTGTGGACTGTTTTGGTTATGAGTGAGTTCAGTGAAATATTGACGAATGTATTCCAATCCCGTGTTGATGTGTTTGTCGGTAGATTCCTGTCGTTGGGACCTAAAATAGTATACATTTTTGTAATCTTTGTTCAGTTGTCTTGTACTATTCTATCTGTGCTCTTAATGAAGATGATGAAAAAAAACTTGTTTCTTAATTACAGTGGGTTCAGTAGGACTAAGATATAGTGTGCTCACTAATGTCAACACTACTCATGTATACATGTCTTATAAACTGACTCGATCCCCATCATTATGATAAAAGAATCGCTCAAGTGATCTATGAAACATGTAACTGACTGACTGCTGTTGTGGTCTTGTAACTGTCTTTACAGATACTCCCTTTCCACGCATACCAATAAGCGAGGCCTAACATTTTGTTTCCTGTATTCTTTGTAATAGGAAGTATTGCAGCCATGTTGTATATTCAGCTAGAAATGTACCTATGGAGAAGGATGAGTTTCTGTATTCATTTAAAATTCCTCACAGTGTGCCCCTCAACCGTTTGCTAGAGAGCGATAAGTTTCATTTCCCATTTCAGTTTAATCATATCTTTCGGATTCTGGGACGATGTGATCCATAGACGTTTAATCTCTCTAGTATTCTGTAGCCACGTTTAATCGAAGTATTTGGTTTGAGAAGCTAGTAACATTATTTTACATTTATTGGTGCTGAATTTTTTTTATTATTCGTCCAACTGATTTGTCATTTCTCCGGAAATGAAGATGACATTCAAGTCATCTGCTTAAGCTTGGCATACTGTTTTAATATTAAGTGTCTGAAGGCTTTGTAGGGAACTGTAAGGTTTGTAATTGACGGTCCTATTGCAGTGGTGATCAGCGATATTGAGAAGGGTCGGCCATCTGTTTAATAGACAACAGAGTTGTCAGTTGCCCATTAATCTTCGCCCTAGACCCTACATTAGTTACTCATTCTTTATCTGATTCTTGATTGGCTCACAAAACACGTTTCCCACTGTTTTAACTAAAAACTGGTGGTTAATCCTGTAGACGACTGTATTAAAACCCAGAAAAGCTATTGATAATCTAATCTTGCATATCTATGTTATACGTACAACGTGACTGTACTCTGCTAAAATATCTACCACTGGTCGCCCTGTAGAGGCACTGACATGGTATGGTCCAGTTAGTTCACGGAGTATTTGATGTGTTCTATTGTTTATAACGCTCAAGTGAATTCTGAAGTCGATGTTGAACAACGTAAGATCGCGGACATTTTCTAGTTCATCACTCTGGGCAGTCTTTGCTATTAGAGCTATCATTCCCTCCTTAAATTATGAGGGGAAAACGATGTGTACCAAAAGTTTATTTTGGTGAGTTCCTCAACCCACTAAATTCCCAAATTGTTCGTAAAATTCTATGGGTAATCCATCAAATCCAGCAGTTTTCCTCTTCGGTGAGTCGATGATGATACGTTTGACATCCTCATTTGTTACCCAAGCGATTAGTTCTTGGTTATCGCTTGAGGCTAGACACGATTTTACACTGTTCGTAAAGTAATCTGCCGATATTTCTTCTACATTCAATGTTGAGTAAAGGTCTTTGTAATATCTTACAGCGTGTTGTTTGATCTTTCATCGTTGAGAGTATTCATTTCCACCTTCACCGATAAGCTAAGAAATCATTTTATGTTTGCCACTTTACGTTTCACTTATTACAAGGGAGGCAGATGCAATTTCGACGCTGATGTCACTGGTATCTCCAGCCCGTACATCAGTATCAGGTAATGTTTCGCGAACTCGTGCAGTTGTGATTTAATTCTTTTAATTTTAATTAAGTTGCCCGTTAGATGTGCTCGTTAATTGCAGAATTGCCGTAAAATTGTAAACTTTTATTTGCGGCTTTGCCCAGTTCGTCCTTATCAGCAGTCGTTCCCAATACCTGTCCCATCTATTTAAATATTTCCTCCAAACCTATTTAACTTCCTGCCTTAACATATTACTGTCTAACAGCGACACTATCAATTGCCACACGCCACACCCAAGAAAAATTTTCTATCTGGTGTGGCTAATGGTTGTATGGAAAGCGTAATGATCAGTGAAGTTCGGCGGCATATTTCATAATTTTATAGGGTTTCTAACATGTCATTGGAGATGTAGATTAAATCTAATCGTCTGGCAAACAGTATGTTAGATTAGGATAGAAGTGAAATCAGGCGTCCTCGAGGTCCAAGCGATTTGTTGAAGTTTTTAACGCTGGTCAAAAGTTATGGTTCAGGAGCTGATCTACTTTTTTTATTACACAATTTCGACGTTTGTTAGTAAGAGGAACTGCCATTCCGTCTCGATATAATTCATTTCTTACTGTCCTACCGTTTTTACCCGATCGGGCGTACGTGTTAAGGAGTAGTACATCCTTAACCAGGACGGCAATGTTTCTACCTGGCTCGAGACACGATTGAACTTCATATTTTATCTCTTCCTGTCCATTGCTGCAGTTCCAGATTCTTCACTAACGTTAAGTATCTTATCAAATCCAAATATATCTTAAATCCTCGGTGTTGTCAGTGCCTGGATAAGAGCTATGTCTACACATGCGGAATATAAATAGTCGGTTAAGCATTTTATTTTACATTCGAATTTTGTTGATGTTAATAGTTGCTATTTTATACGAATGCACGCTCACTTTCATTATTCAGAGTCCTCTTACCAGACGAAGTGGCTTTCTACGTTTTACGCTTGATTGGTAGCCATCGGTTGTCCCTGTCATTCATCTACATCCATTGTGACGGACTGTCATTACGTCCATTGCCAGCTGTTTATCAGTTTTATATCCCAATCTAATTTCCTTGACCGAAGTCGTTTCCAATACGTTCACATTCCGCTTCCTCCTTCCCTTCTTCTTTGTATTCCGTCTCCGCTTCTTTCCGTTTTTTTCTTTGACGGGCCACATTTCGTTTCGATTTGACTGTCTCTTGGTGCCTTAGCAACACCATGTGTTTTTGTAGTCCTTTGGTTGCTACTGATCTCCTCCCCTGCCCTTACGGTATCGCTGACTCTGTGGTGATGGTGAAAGTTGTTTCTACACTACCTTTCACTTTATTTCCCTGTTTACAAGTTCCAGTAACAGGTGTTGTGGCTTAACTCAGCTGTTCCTATGTTACTGCCTGGCGTATTGCTTCCTGCATCGGTTAGTGTTTTCTTTCCCGCTGTGGATGGCAGGAGAGGCTCGCAACGTCCGGTTGACGGCATTGGGGAATATCTGGTTCCGCTTGAGTTTCTGTAGCCAGCTAGGACGCACCCTGTAATGCTGCAACGCTTTTGGACCTCTATTTCCTTGGTGTCTGTGCTGATTTTTCGTTGGTGTCTTCTTCGAACTGGAAAGACTTGCATTTTCCATGCCAGTTTGTTATCTTGCTTTTGAACGGATATTAATAGGACTCTGTAGCTTTTCTGCCGGGAATGTAATTGCATACTAGTCTTTATCGATTTCGTCCTTTTCAGCGTTGTCTGATTTCTCATTGAATACATTTTTTGCAGGTTTCTTATACAATAATAGGCTCTTCTCTTCAACTAAAGTACAGGGTTGTTCAGTAGATTCCATGAAACAATTCACGATGTTGCCCGCAGCAGTATTTGAGGTGACCAGATTTTGTGCCTCTAATTTGTTCCGCTGTTGCAGGCAGTTTCTTAGAATCAACACCACCCGGCGACCGTTTTGTCAGTGTTTACGCTCATTCCAAAAGTGACATATGGGAGTTGGCCCTACACACGTTACGTGTGTCTTCAATCGTCTATAAGAATGTGGAGGGGATATCGAACTAACAGACATTCGTACAATCTAATTACGTTGTAGCGTTGAATATTGTGTCTATTACACTACTTTTATAATCAATGATTTTTATATGTCCATATCCTGAAAGTGCGTTTATCACATTCTCGTTGTCTAGCGCTGGGGGAAAATTTACAGCGTGACTATTTTAAGTTCACTGTAAGTGCTTTTAAGTCAACGGTACTGACAGAATCATGACAGTAAAGCAATTTAAATTCACCGTAGGTTTTCTGTAATATTCTCTCTAACATAACACGAATATGCAATTTAGCAAAAACGCAGTATTTTTCATTATCCACTTGAATAAACTCAGCATTATCATCAGAAATACAGGAATCTCCATGCTGGCAGTCATGAGTTTACAACTCTGTAGGTTGTGCATGTCTCGTATCCTTCTCATAGTCGAACGACAGAGTATTTTTCCTGATCGAATCCATGGATATGATTTACGGGTACGATGAGGAACCTCTGCTTCACGGACGATACACAAAAGAAGATGAACAAGAAGGATTAACTGCTTTCAAGTTCAGTGGCTTCACGAGGAACACGATATTTACAGTAACACTTGTTGACGTAACTAGTCAAGTACATCACAGATCACCGCATTGCACGAGCTCACCAGCTGAATACTAGGTCTACCTTGAGTATTAGACCACCAGGCTGCACAACCATCTCACCGCAGTTAAGGATATCATCAAGTTCGTTAGCAGCTGGATATCTTCCAGATAATTTGGTGAGGTTTAGTTTTGTGCCTCGCTGGGATGTCGGTATCTTTGCTAACATTTCCCCATTTTTAAGTCATGTTACTGGCCAAAGAATCTGTGATATGTACTCAAATCTTTTGTATACAAATTGGGGATTCTTTTAAAAAATAGCCATCTTCCCTTTTGTACACCATGTAGAACATAATCTGAAGCATTAACCTCTATGGTGCAATTCATTCGTCACTTGCTAGCTTTCTGGTGTCCATTTTGTTTACTGGGATTTGTTACTACGAAATGGCACAGGAGTCTTCTTAAGAATGCTTTTGACGAATAATTCCCTCCCACGAGTAGTTACGGTAATAAATGTCTATCCACACGGAGCTTGATACTACATTCAACTGGTAGGAATACCACAGAACTGCCGAAGCGCCCAAACATATCTATATTTGCAGTGTTGATGTTGTCAGATCAAGGCCATACCAAAGTAAAAATCTCAACATAATTCATTTACTTTCATTCCATAATCTCATAGTGCGTTATTTATTTTTTTGACTAACTTATCAAGTGAAGCTAAAGTTTTCCGACACAAAAAATTTGTAATATATTAATTGCTTGACAAAATCCCTCATAATTAACACGCATCTTTTCCAAACATACTGTTCAGTTCTTAGTATTGATACTGAAAGTAATAATAATATTCAAAATTATTTCAAGTCACTTATTTTGTTAAATAAATGTGTGCCTTCCTGTGGAACTGTCAGCAATCAAAAGATTTAACGAGATATAAACTTCAGTCTAACAGGAGACTTCATTGGAGGCCAACTCCTCCTACTCTACTGACCAATCTCTTACTACAACCGAGTGATATTTATATATTATTAATAACATAAAATAATATAAGTGTTCGTATAATTTGTCTTCTGTCCATCTTCGGTACAGTAATATGAGCTATGAACTGATTTTCTCTTTGACGTTGCGTGCTACATTAAGCTACTGATTAACATATCCAGTTCAGTATATTGTAAATTTACATGTTTTTGAAAAGTTTGCTATTGTCTCTTAAATGAAATTATTTTTATAATTATTTGACTTATTCCACAACCACGGCGATCATTTCACTTATGGACTGTGGAAATGAAATAAATATCTCTCTTTTTTTTAAAAAAAAAATATGTATTACATATACTTATTTTGTGACATTTTCTGTATCCTCGAGGATCTCGTCACTATGCATGTACTCAACAAATGAAGTCTCATCTAACATAATGTAATTTAAACAGAAGACTGGTGGCACTCATCTGTCTAAGTATCTGGAAATCTAAAATCCCTGTTTCACCACACCAGTGCCCAACATAGACATTGAATTACTTGGATCGCCCTTTGTTTTACATGACCCATGAGAAGCGATAGCGTACTGAATGCTAGGAACATAGGGATCATTACCGTCTGTAATGAAAGTATTTACTCATTAGGATTTCTTTCATGGAAACGTCTATTCAATATTTTGCTGTCGATAACTGTCGCCTAGTTTTCTTTGAACATCGCACACTGAGTATTTACTGCATTTCATGCTACATCTTTTAATAGGAGCAAGATGTATCCTAGCACTGGTTGTCGCCACATCCCTTCTTTTACTTTCATCTACAAGGAAAACACAATTACAGCATTTATATACACTCATTTTTCATTCACATTTTATCCTCTTAAAAAGTCGAAGTTAATAACATGGACCCTCTTCTTTGACATAAAATTTATGATACAAAATTGTGCTGATTTCATATACATTTTTATGTTTATATTTTGAAAGCTATTAAGGTTGCAATCTAGTTCCCTTCCAACGGACTAAAGTTCCGGTTGTATGCTGCTCTTGTTTCTTGCTGAGAAGACTATATAATATCACGTAACTAATATTTATTTAACCTATTTAACGACCACCCGTCTAATCTTCGAAAGAAAATTAAGGAAACGTGGAAAATATTTAAGCTTGCCAATACAGCCTTTCTAGTTAAGCCGTGTGAACAGCTCCATTCAGTAAAAATGAATGCCCTTAATTTCACTCGCAGTATGCGCCATTGTTATCACTGTAAGCTGAGAAGGGATATCTGGCTGAGATGTACCTGAGGTCTGTGCTCCGGCTCAGCCTGTGGAACAAAGTGCAGTTCGTTTTGCAGGCTTTCGAGCTTCGCGATGCGTTGAGAAGGCGGCAGTTGCTCAAGGTGCTTCAGGACGTCCAGAGTCACCAGCGGCAGCTGTGACGGCCCAGGTTGCCCATCTGCACAATCACCACACACCCACTCTGCAGTGCTTTTCTCTACGTCTCTTCATATAAGATTACATGTTTACATAATATTATTTCCATACCAGGTAACAGTCAAGGAAACTGGACAAAAGACAAAAGTTTATTAGTTTATACTACAATGCACTAAACATGTTTATCTAGTAACAAAGTAAGAAAAACCGTCCGAAATTAAACACAGAATGCAGAAAATGGTACACCATACATTACGTTCCACGTCTTTCTGCACCGAGAAAATGTCCAAATCGTCTATCATTTTTAGTAACAGTCCATTGATATATACACTTACGAGCTATAACATTATGACAATCTGTTCAATAGCTTGTTTGTCTGTTTTTGGAACAAAATACATCACCGATTCTGCGTATCAGTGATCCGACAGTTTGTTGGTAGGTTAGTGAAGGTACGCGATATTAGATGTCTACGCACAGGTCATGTAATTCTCGTAAGTAACGGACTGCTGCATGCATGCATTATTGGGTAACTGAAAATCCATGTTGGCTGTGGCAAGTTGCACACCAAAAACCGTGGTCGGTGTGAATGCATGGTGTGGGATTCTGGAGGACAGGATTTCAGGCCCCTATTACATTGAAGGAAATCTTAATGGTAGGAAGTACACCACATTCCTGCAAGAAATATTAGGTCTGTTATTGAAGGAAATACCTTTAGGAACAAGGAATAGAATGTGAAATCAGCATAACAGGTGTCCGGCACATCTTTCGCTGATGGCTAGAAATGAGTTGCAGAGATAATTCCCAAATCGTTGGATTTGACGCGGAGGAGATGTGTCCTGGCCGGCTCGTTCGGCAGACTTGACGCCTCTGGATTTTTTCATGTCGAGATTCGCAAAACACATTGCTTATAAAGAAGTTCCAACTACACCAGAGAGAATTGTAAGAGTATGTTCTTCGATAAGTGCCGATGTGGTAAGGAATACCACTCAATTCATGATAAGAAGATTGCAGCACTGCATTGATGCTAAGGGTCATCACTTCGATCACCTTCTGTAAATTGATGTTCATGCCACCTTTGTGTCCTTCGTTGACCTTCAAAGACCTTACTGTTACACATCATTGGATTCGTCTCGATAGCCGCTATCAGAAAGTAAGTACCGAACTACAGCACCCCATTTAAAGAAACAAAGTTGACCTTCATTTCTCTGACGCGACCCCACCTAGCAACAAAAAACCAACGTCATACTATGGTCCTCTTTTGTCTCATGCAAATTTTGTCCCAGAAACTTTTCAGCTCCTATCATTCTAGGTGGCAGTAGTTAGTGACTCACCCTGTATTCCGCTGAATATGCCTAACATTAAAAGGCGAAACACGTGTGGAACAAATAAAATGTGTTGCATCAGAAAAAGGCGTTTTTATTTTCAAAACGAGTATTTCTAAGCTTGCTGCAGATGATGGAAATACAAGCAAACTTGTCGGAGACCTTATCGTACCAGGAGCAGTAACACGTTTCACGAAGCCTAATGGGCACTTAGCAGTCGTCTAGCGTATACAGTGGAGGGACTAGAGTCAAATTGTCTGTAAGAAGTGGCGCAGAGTAAACACAGAGCGGCGTCACCTCTCTATTGACGCCCGCTGGCTGGGAGCCAGCGTTCCCTGTGGCCATATCACGTGGTGTGGCACCTCAGGCCGGCGTATGGCGCAGTCGAACTTAGTTCAGAAACAGCGTTCGCCTTTGACGACGCCATAGTATCAAATAGCCACTATCTGTTCCCTCGCAGAAGTGGAAGTTCCAACGGAAAACGACCTGCCGCCCGCGCTCCCCTCGTGGGCCACAGTCCTGCTATCGAAGAAAGCTTCGCTGAATGTCTTCAGCTTCCCTTGTAGGCGACCCAGTTCTGCCATAATTGGAGCTGTTTGTTTAAAAACGCTACTAGCACCACTCTCCTGAATATTTGGTTCGTAATGAAGGTACAGTCTAGTTAAATACTGCAATCCTCTCACTATAAGCGCCTGTCTCACTTCTTGAATGGCAATAGCAGTGATTTTATATAACAGAAAGAGAAAGAGAAGTATGAGATAGCATACTTCTTTAAAATATTTATCTGTCTGTTTTCTTGGAACTATGTGAGGCCAAGGTCCTTGCTGGTGAAACGTGTCACTCCATAGTTTCCGGAAGGGTAATAAGAAAATATAAAAGCCGAAAATGATGATTATAAAAATTTTAAAAAGCAAAAAAAAAAAATTTGCAGTCCTATACAAATTACGTAATATGTGGAAGAGTAAGACTCAGAACTACTGCGAGGAACTCTTGCAAAAATATGAAACTGTGCTACATGCAAACCTTTCACCACAGATTTAACCTTTAACAGGAGCAGACTGGATCGAGAGTATCCGACGCTCACATAATGAATCCTACATTCGTTATCCGTACTATCAGCGCCATGTGTTTATCAGTAGCTTCATAATTTTAGTTGACCTTTTGAGACCAGAACGTTGTTCATTGCAGAACAGCGTTACATCACTGTCACTTTGGGGAAAGGTAACTGAAGACTCAGCTGCTTACGTTAAGTAAGTTTTCTGCTTTCGTTTTGTAATGACTACTGATTGATAATAACGTAACTACATATTCTTATGACTTACTTATGTTGTTTAATTTTTAGAATAGCGTAACCGTATATTCTAATACAATGTCTTATTTTAAATTATTTTAGGTTACTATGACCAGTTTGAAGAACAATGAGAAAATGTCTGTGAGTGACCCCCGTTTCCCTGCTTTGTTGCTAGTAGTTTAAAGGAAGAGGTGTTGCATTTGTGCATTAAAAGCAGACCGGAAAGCTTCACAGTATTGTAAGAAATATAAAACACCTGTTTTAGTAACCATTTTCTAAAATTGTGTCCAGTACAAAAAAGTTTTTTTCTCTTGTTGCTACTATCTAATACGTAAATTATAATATTAAGAAGAAAATGGTATTGTATTATAATAATAATAATAATAATAATAATAATAATTATTATTATTATTATTATTATTATTATTTCTCTTTCCTGTCTAAGACGTTATGTCTGGTTAAAAATGGAAAGTGACGCGGACTTTGATCAAGCGTGACTTCCTTTTAACTGTACGGTATATGTTACATTGCATTTAGGAACTTTCGGGTAATTGAACATGCATCAATAATTACGGATTTCTGTAGTTGTATATATACGTTTGGATGTAGCTGTATTGCGTTGATGTACTGGTGGATATTGTGTGGTATGACTCCTGTAGTTGATAGTATAATTGGCATAATGTCAGCTTTATCCTGATGCCACATGTTCTTGACTTCCTCAGCCAGTTGGATATATTTTTCAATTATTTCTGTTTTCTTCTGTATATTTGTTGTATTGGGTATGGATATTTCGATTAGTTGTGTTAATTTCTTATTTTCGTTGGTGAGTATGATGTCAGGTTTGTTATGGTGGTGTTTTATCAGTCATAATGGTTCTGTTCCAGTATAATTTGTATTCATCATTCTCCAGTACATTTTCTGGTGCATACCTGTATGTGGGAACGTGTTGTTTTATTAGTTTATGTTATATGGCAAGTTGTTGATATATTATTTTTGCTACATTATAATGTCTTCTGGGGTATTCTGTATTTGCTAGTATTGTACATCCGCTTGTGATGTGATCTACTGTTTCTATTTGTTGTTTGCAAAGTCTTGCTCTAATATTTGGTGTTTATTGTTTGATCCTGTATTGCAATCATGAATCCTTCTGTCTCACTGTATATATTGCCTTTTCTTAGCCATGTGTTGGATGCGTCTTGATCGATGTGTGGCTGTGTTAGATGATACGGGTGCTTACCATGTAGTGTTTTCTTTTTCCAATTCATTTTCTTCGTATCTATTGATATTATGTGATGTAAAGGGTTGTAGAAGTGGTTATGAAATTACAGTGGTGTAGCCGATGTATTTATATGAGTGATTGCTTTACGTATTTGGCTAGTTTCTGCTCGTTCTAGAAAGAATTTTCTTTAATTGTCTACCTGTCCATAATGTAGGTTTTTTATTTCGATAAATCCCCTTCCTCCTTCCTTTCTGCTTAATGTGAATCTTTCTGTTGCTGAATGTATGAGACGTATTCTATATTTGTGGCATTGCGATCGTGTAAGTGTATTGAGTACTTCTAGGTCTGTGTTACTCCATTTCACTACTCCAAATGAGTAGGTCAATATTGGTATAGCATAAGTATTTATAGCTTATGTCTTGTTTCTTGCTGTCAATTCTGTTTTCAGTATTTCTGTTAGTTTTTGTATATATTTTTCTTTTAGTTCTTCTTTAATATTTGTGTTATCTATTCCTATTTTTGGTCTGCATCCTAGATATTTATAGGCGTCTGGTTTTTCCATCGCTTCTATGCAGTCACTGTGGTTATCCAACACGTAATCTTCCTGTTTAGTGTGTTTTCCCTTGACTGTGCTATTTTTCTTACATTTGTCTGTTCCAATAGCCATATTTATATCATTGCTGAATACTTCTGTTATCTTTAGTAATTGGCTGAGTTGTCGATTTGTTGCTGCCAGTAGTCTTAGGTCATCCATGTATAGCAAATGTGTGATTTTGTGTTTGTATGTTCCAGTAATATTGTATCCATAATTTGTGGGTTCAGAGCAAGGCAGAACCTGAAAGGACTAAATGAGTCTCCTTGGTATATTCCACGCTTAATCTGTATTGGCTGTGAAGTGATATTATTTGAATTTATTTGGATATTAAGTGTGGTTTTCCAATTTTTCAGTACTATGTTTAGGAACTGTATCAATTTAGGGTCTATTTTGGATATTTCCAATATCTGTAGTAACCATGAGTGGGGTACACTATCAAAAGCTTTTTGGTAATCAATGTATGCGTCGTGTAGCGACCTTTGTTTAGTTTTAGCTTGATATGTCACCTGTGCATCTATTATCAGTTGCTGTTTACATCCTCGTGCTCCTTTTCAACAACTTTTTTGTTCTTCATTTATAATTTTGTTCTGTGTTGTATGTGTCATTAATTTCTGTGTAATGACTGAAGTTAATATTTTGTATGTTGTTGGTAGGCATGTTACGGGCGATATTTAGCTGGTTTTGCTGTGTCTGCTGGATCTTTAGGTTTCAGATAAGTTATTCCATGTGTGTTTCAGGATTGTGTATGGTCTGCAATGTAACTGTTAAATAATTTAGTTACATGTGAATGTGTTGAGATGATCTTCTTTAGGCAGAAATTTGCTATTTCATCTTTTCCATGGGCTTTCCAATTGTGAGTAGAATTAATTGCTTGGGTGATTTCATGATGCAAAATCATCACTTCAGGCATTTGTGGTATCGTCTTGTATGTGTGTTTCTGCTTGTATCCACCGTGCATGCCTGTTATGCTGTACCAGGTTTGACCATATGTTGCTCCAGAAGTGTTCCATGTTCGTTATGTTTGGTGGATTGTCTATTTTAATGTGTGTATTATCTATTGTCTGGCAAAATTTCTTTTGGTTTGTGTTGAATGTTTGTTTTTGTTTCCTTCTATTTTCACTTTTTTTGTATCTTCTAAATCGTTTGGCCAATGCTTTTAATTTATGCTTCTGTTCATCTAATTGTTCTATCGCTTCTTGTTGTGAGATTTTAACTAACCTTTTTCGTTTTTTGTCTGACATTTCATTTCTTATAAATTGTGTAAGCTGTCCGATGTGTTCTCTCAGTTTTTCTATTCTGATCTGTAGCCTGTGTTGCCATGCTGGTTTTGTGGGTTTCTTCCGTGTGTTGGTTGGTTCTGATCTCTGCCTAGTGTGTACATTTAGCGTAGTGAGTGCTCCTATATAAACGAGTAGTTGTAATTCTTCCACAGTTGTATTTTCATTTATTTTGTTGTGTATGATTGTGTTGATAGTTGTTATTGTTGTTTCGACTTGTGGGTTATTTGGTGGTCTATGCAAGAATGGTCTAATGTCTGTATTTGTGTCTTTGTATTCGATATATGTCAGCTGAAATTTTTATTCTATATCTAACATGTGTGTCACTTCGTGTTCTATTTGTGCTTGTTCTGGTGGCTGCCTTAAAATTTCGTTTTCCTCTGATTGTTTAATTGATGCGTGTTGTTCTTTGTTTGTTTTCTCTGGGATGTTTGAATCCATTACTGTATTTTCTTCTTCTTCTGATTGCGCATTATTATTGTTATTATTATTATCATAAAGTCTACTTTTCAAGATGAAAAGAAACATTCGAAAGATATCTGTATACACTAATTAGCCAGAAAGTTATGACCACTCACCTAATAGCCGGCATATCCACCTTTGGTATGCATAAAAGTGGCATTCCCTGGATGGAGTTGGCATCACATCTCCAGGCACACCTCACATAATTCCCGTAAATTCCGGGGAGGGGGATGACAAGCTCTGCCGCCATACTCAATCACATCGCAGATGTGCTCGACTGGGTTCAGATCTGATACGTTGGGAAACCAGCACATCAACTGGAACTCGCCACTGTGTTTCTCGAACCTCTCCATCACACCTCTGGTCTTGTGACATGGCGCGTTGTCTTGCTGAAAAATACCACTGCCGTCTCAAACATTATCGTCATAAGTGGGTGTACGTGCTCTACAACCAGTGTACGACACTCTTAGGCCGTAATGGAGCCTTGTACGAATTCCACTGGATCCATGGATGCCCTCGTGAATGTTCCCCAGAGCATAATGGAACCGCCGTCGGCCTGTCTCCATCGCGCAGTACAGGTGTCAAGGAGTTGTTTCTCTGGAAGACGTCAGATTCGCGCCCTCCCATCGGCGTGGATTCATCAGATCATGCAACGCTCTTCCACTGCGTCAGTGTCCAGTGCCGATGGTATCGTGTCCATTTCAGTCGTAGTTGCCGATGCCGTGGTGTTAACATTGACACATGCATGGGTCGTAGGCCGTGGAAGCCCATCGTAGGGAGTGTTCGATGCTCTGTTCGTTCAGACACATTTGTTTTCTGCCCAGTATTAAAGTCTGATGTTAGTTCCGCTCCAGTTCGCCGCCTGTCTTGTTTTATCAGTCTGTCCAGCCTGCAACGTTCAACATCTGTAACGTGTGGTGTCCGCCCAACCCCACGACGTCTGGACGTAGTTTCAACTTGATTTCGTCACGTGTTGAAACCACTCACCATAGTACTCTCCGAACACCTGACAAGTCTTGTAGTTTCCGATATGCTGGTGCCGAGCCTCCGGATCCATCACAATCCGCCGTGGTTAAAACTCATGCAGATAGCGCGCCTTCCCCATTCTACATACGGACAACACGCTCACTGATACTAATGCATGGCACGTGTGTGAGATTAGCAGTCATTCCTCATCTGGCTGGTGACGATGCTAACGTCTGGACGAGTTCAATCGATAGTAGGTCGTTGATCATAATGTTCTGGCTGGTCAGTGTAAATATCATCTACCTTAAATATTTTTAAAATGTATGGTTTTGTGTTTAACCATTTGTATCTAATCTAACAAAATAAACCAACTTTTAAATAAGATACTTTCATAATAGGAGGAGGAATTCCGCGTTATGCAAAACACCTTTCTTCTGTTTTGTTTCACCCAGACATGCTTCAGCACTTCTTGTGCTATCTTCAGTGGGTAATTTTTTTATTTTTAAATGTAGAATTGTTGTTACATATAAACATTTAGCGAAACTTTTGATACATAATATTTGCAATTGTGAATGGATAATTGTTGTAAGGTATTGTACATCATTTTTTCACACCTCACGGTTGAGATATGCATTAACGACTTGATGCTGTGAGTGTTGTTTATAACATTATACAAAGTTCTGTTTATAGCTTAATTGTCAAGAAGAGTGGATGTATGTATTATTTTACATACTTTACATGATATTGGACATTTATTTTGGTAGCTACACTGGTACACAATCTACTACTTCTCATCTGCAAACAGCAAAACATATTTGTTTATTTTTCTGTTCATTATGCATTTACAAACGGAAATGGGCATATATCACGTTTTTGTGTGTACCTTACACACAAGCTGGTTCGATCTGGGGCCTGTGCGCCTATCCGAGTCCAGGAAGCAGCGCATTAGGGATCTCGGCTAACCTCGGGGGTGTCGCACAACTATGTGAACTGAAAAAGGAATCAGGGCTTTCAAAGCATTTTGGCTCAGCGCTAGTAATTCCTTCCTAATATGTATCCAAAATATCAACAATGATACTTCATTAAATTTACACTTCAGTGTGAGATCAATAAGTGGTTCTTTCTCTTTTATATTTAGACAAGATGTTCCAGAAGCATTTTTAGTTGAATCTTTAACCCAATTAAATTTATCACTACCGTCACAGAAATTCTTTTCGAAATGGACTTCAGTGTCCCAAAATGATGAAGAAGGGAAGCTTTTATATCCATTGGAATTATCGCGCTATCTATGCCCTCCAACGGTAATACTTAGGTACCGAACATATCTTGCATGCCACCCTCCAATCTATTTCTTCGCATCTCAGTTCCTTTAAGGACGCCTTCACTTTTTCATTCCCAGAGAGTACAGTTGCCTGATTTCCTTGAACTGAAGCGTTAAGGATATTCACTTTCTCAAGAACGTCAGTGAGGTGACCAATTTTCAAGAGAACATCCCCGTTGCTGGAATAGTCTGTAAGAGAGTGACTTTTCTTCTTTAAGAAACAGAATACTCCATTCCTCAGTTCAGATATTCTTTTTAACACTTGAAAGCCATCGAGAGTTACTATAAAGAAGCATCCGAATATGTTCAGGAACCCTCTTCTCTCACAGTACTCAAAAAGGCCTCGGATTTATATATTTTGGCTTAATAATTTTAACTGTTTCTATAACAGTTTGCAGCACTTCATGAAGAGGTGGGCTAAGTTCTTCAGCTGCCAGAGCTTCTGATGTATTATGCAGTGATTCCGTACTGCATAGGAAGCTAAAGTTTTAACTTTCCAGAAATTGAGCAAGCTCTATCTGTGCATACTCTAATGCACCTATTCCATGATGTCCCTTTATGATCAAAAAAAGTATTGATGATTTCAAAGCGGCTTTGAGTTGTAGTTGTTTTTAGTATCGACTTACAGGAAAGCAGTTCCTCTCGAATTTTAAACTCATAACGAAACGAACATACGCTATCAAATGAGCATCTTTACGAATATCAGTCGCTTCGTCCACTTGAAGTGCAGAACAGTTGTTACGCAATTAACTCCTAGAGTACATCGTCATAAATGATTGAAATTCCTTTACGCACTCTGTCATTAGGGATAGGAATACATTTCATCTGCTAAACAAATGACTCGCCAAGCATTGTTGATACTATATTAGTCGTTGCTGGTAAAACCAGGGTTTCTGCAACCACGAGTAGTTTCCTGAATTTTGCAATCCTATGCGAAATCTGATAACTGGCTCAAAGGGCCTTAGAAGTCACATCGTCCTTTTAGTAAAGTTCTTCTGAGTAAATAATAAAACGTTTTGATTCCTCAGAGAACAAAAAATGGCTCTGAGCACTATGGGACTTAACTTCTGAGGTCATCAGTCTCCTAGAACTTATAACTACTATAACCTAACTAACCTAAGGACATCACACACATTAATGCCCGAGGCAGGATTCGAACCTGTGACCGTAGCGGTCGCGCTGTTCCAGACTGTAGCGCCTAGAACCGCTCGGCCACCCCGGCCGGCCTTCAGAAAACATTCTTTAACGTTGATCCCGGATGTTAGGTTTCAAGATATCTGTTTAGCTTGTTAGGTTTCATGACATCAGTGGATAAAATGGTTACACAAATTACACACTACGCCCGTTCTGTATCACTGATTGTAGTTCTCGTGAAGCCTAGCAACCAATAGTTCACGTCACACCTTCTCGCTTTTCTGTTTTGAGTATCTCTCTCCACTCTGCTGTGTGATGGACCACTGGTGTCTTCATATTTATCACTAACCAGGAACCGCTTCATACTGCAATCAAGTTTTCCTCACGAAGTGTGAAAGTCCATAAGAAGGCTTCGCGATACACGAGTCAACGCTTGCACTGCGCTCTATGATTAAGGACACATTCACAGTGCAGCCCAACAAAGGGCGATTCCACCGACGGCTGATGTCACCGATTATTTCAAACAATAAAACACCGTCATAATTTATATTTACAACCCAAATCTTCCACGGCAGGACAAGGGTAGGTCAAGGACTAAGTACATGAATTTCGGGCTGCTTTTGTGTACCTCGTTGTTTACATTCATCCAGAAAAGATATGTTGCCTCACGAAGAAATTATTTATATTCCTTTTTTCTGTATGTGCACCCTAATTTTCTGCAGTTTTTGTGTCAACCGGTGCATAAGCTGAAAGTAGTTACACATTCCTGTTACCGAGTGGCGTGATGTTATGGAATAAACGTGACTCTTGCATACCACAGATCTGAATTAAGTACCAATCCGGTCATGTGTTTCCAGTATCCTTTAGTGCCTCTATATACGCTCCTCCGAACGCAAACTGCATACATATCGTTAGTCTGTTTCATTTCTCCTCTTCTTTCCTCTACTCTACTCACGGAACACACTCACAAACACAACACACACACACACACACACACACACACACACACACACACACACACACACACACACACTCGCGAGCGCGCGTACATACACAATCACATGGAGATGAAAAAGCGGAAGAAGATCAAAGCAAGGAAGTCATAATTTGCCGACAACTTGTGTTCCCTCCCGTCTCTTAATTTAAAAAAAAAAGAATGCACAGGCTAAAGATTAACATCGTCCACAAATCTTACAATCCGTTGAAAACATTTTTATCATCTAAAACGTGGCAGTTGTAAAACGCTGGTTGTCAGATGTCATCTTGATGGGAAATAATATATATTCCGTTAAAACACAGTGAGGTGCAAAGTTTATCGCTTCATTACCGATGACCGCTGAAATTATCTCATTTTTAAAAAGCTTTTACGCTTCAGACTTCTTTTTTAAAAAAAACGATGCCTGCTTTACCGAAAAATATTTATTCGAAAGTTCCGTGATGTAATAAAATTATCGTTCGGTAATGAGTTCTGTCGGCCTTCATTAACAATTACGTTTAACACGCGTGCGGTGATGGTGAACAAACATTTGTTACTCAATGGATCCATAACATAAAAACGAAGAAATTAGAACGCATTTCAAATTTTTATGAGCCTGAACTTTAAGCACAGCACTGCACTTACAGACGGTACTGAGTTATCTCCTGTATATGACATGTTGTACAATCAGTTTGACAGCTCGTGTATCTATACGAAGTAACGGAAACGGTACGTTGTATGAAGGCTAGTTAGGCTTTAGGAAAAGTAAATGCTCGTGAGAGACATTTCAAACGTTACGTTTGACAATCGAAGTAACACTTAAGATAGACCACGATATCTGTTAACCTAGGTACAGATTTTGGCACTATTAATTTGTATTAGACGGCTTTTAAAATTTGAGCAAAATATATTTAAGCTGTAGTGAAGGCCAGATAATAGATAATGTTTACAGGAACCAAGAGGAAAAATGAATGGTACCCCAAGACAGACGTGATCAGACTGAAAAGCTTAAGGTTGGGATGCAATCTTTTTCCTCTACGGTTCAACCTGCCTATAGTAGCACGAAGGAAATAAGAGAAGTGGGATTCAAACTCATGGTGAAAGGGTATAAAGTCCCTGATGACATTACTATTCTCTGTCTACGTAATGAAGAATTAGAAGACCTGCCGAATGGGATGAATAGTCAATTTAATGCAGAGTATCGACCCAGACAGATACGAAAGTATTCAGAAGCAACCAAAATGACATTAGTGAGAAACTTAACATCAAAATTAGGAACCATTCATTGGACGGTGTGAATGGGCTCTGCTGTTTTTGAAGTAAAATGACGCGTGCCGAAAGAAACAAGCGTTACGTGAGAAACAGACTAATACAACGAAACAAAGCATCGTTCACCAAAAGAAGACTACACCTATCAAATCACTCAGCTGGAATTTCCTGACAGCGTGATAACACTCGTGGGGAATTGTAAGATCTATTTCTGTTTCTCCATGTCATTAATTTAAACCATCTGGATGTTACATCTGTAAAATATGCTGTTGACACAGTAAAACTTTAAAGTATCTGTTGTTCTACTGCATACTTAACTGTTGCTGGAACATTATGATTTAAGAATATTTAAAAAAGACCAACCTGCATTTTATCGTAGGTCCCAGGTCTTACTAAATTTCTTCGTAGATTTCAAGCAATGTTCAGTATTTCACTCTTTAAAATCGCTCAGTTTTATAACAGGATAACTCGTGACAATTGGAACTGGAAAATTATTGCCTTCAGTGACATGTTTGGAAACTGTTAAATGGTTTCTTAACTTCTTAAGAATAAGAGCCGCATCAGACATCAAATACAATACCTGAACGCCATCTTTCTGATTGATCTCCAATTGGTCAGATGTAAAATGAAGGTTGTGAATGAAATTATACGTTAAAATGTAATATTACAAAGAATTTAAAGCTCTTACATAACCGTAACACGAATAAAGTGGTCATCAGAAGTCAGTAGTAATAAGCAGAATAGGAGAGAAAGGAAGAAAAAAATGCTCCAACTGAGGATAAATATTGTGAACACTGTATTTGAAATCCAGCACGATGCCTACTATGCTACAAGGGACAAAGACCTTATAAAAAGTTTTTATTTACATCGAAATGACCCTCACAGAAATAAACAGTCGTCATAAGCTCTGTCTCATTTGGACCTCAACGAGCGACATGCAACCATACTTTGCCCATCTTTTCATTCTTTTGAACACTCCAAAACAATTTTCAAGAGTTTCTATAGCTGTATTTGTACAATTTGGTACTATAAACCATTTCCCGAAACGTACATTCCAAAACAAAATATCAAAGTGAATGAGTTGTACGATAGTAGCAGCAGTGTGCTGACCAGTGACGTCACATGTATCACATGACTTATTTGGAACGTTTTAGCGGGCTTTCAGATTATTTGTATTTCATTCTCATTTTAAAGAATGCTGAAATTCATTATCAAAAAAAAGCATATTATGAAAATAAAATGACATAATTAACCATTTAAGAGGATTTTCATAAAATTGTCAAATACCCTTTTTTTGTCTGAAATGGATGAAGGTGCAGTAGTTACGCAGAGATGCATAGGCTTGCACAGAATAGACTAGCGTGGAGACATGCAATAAATCAGTCGTTTTACTGGAGACAACAACAATATTCTCTTGTGTAATGGACTAGCTGATCCAAAATCTACCTCATACCTGATTGCAATATATCTAATGTGTTACTCCCTACTGTTGTACAGGCAGCACAGGCAGACATGTTCAAAGACTGTGCTTCCACTTATCAGTTCGTTGCATGTATATAAACTGACGGCCACTAAAAATGCAACACCGTGATAGCTGCAGGCAACAAGCGTCAAATTAAGACGGTAGTTACTATATGCTTTGATTATACAAATGATTAACATTCCAGTGCTGTCTCAAATCATGAGTAGTAGTAACGTCATCTACATTCTGTATATGAGTACATATGACACAGCAGATTTGTCATTGAGAAATCTGGTCCGCCACCGGTAGCTGAGTGGTCATCGCGACAGAAAGTCAATCCTAATGGCCAGAGTTCGATTCCCGGCTGAGTCGGAGATTTTCTCCGCTAAAGGACTGGGTGCTGTGTTGTCCTGATCATCATTTCTTCCCCATCGACGTGCAAGTCGCCGAAGTGGCGTCAAATCGAAAGATTTGTACCCGGCGAACGGTCTACCCGACGGGAGGCCCTAGCCACACGACGTTATTGAGAAATTTCACATGAATGTGACAAAATCGACTGTTGCAAAACAATAATTGCATGATCCTGGCCCGTCGGGACTGCAGCTTACCGTTAAGTCATACGGTCGCCTGAATATTGAATCATTGAGTTCAGGAGAGATATACTCAGGAAGAAGGCAATGGCAAACAATCTCCGCTAAGACCTTGCCTAGTAGGCGGTGTGGGTCTCTCGCATCGTCCCCTAAGCTCCTCTGAGTATGGGACCTCATCATCGTCATCATTATCATCATCATCATCATCATCATCATCATCATACTAAGCATCGTGCGGGGCTCTCATCACGCCAATCACACTTAGCAACTTCCCTTCAGGTGGCTGTAAAGACAGACAGGCGCGCCGACAGTGATGCCCCCAAAGATAACACTGCACGCACGAGATGGCACCACATCGTCTCTTCAGGCAAGTTCCGGTTATGTGCACAGCATCACGAGGGTAGTATCCATCCATGAATGCAGGCTCTGAAGAGATCTGGAAATTTCTGTACCAGAGGAAACAACAACGTATTGCCTGTTCCGAGATAATCAGTCCTAAATTTCAACCATAGGAAACAAATCTATTGATTGAGGGTAGTAAATGACGTTCAACAGACTCTTAACAGAGATTTTGTATTGTTTATTGACTTTTCATACAATTCACACATTTTAGGCTCGAAAAAAATTATGACCATCACAAGGAAGTGCAATAAAAATTGAGCAACTTAACTCTGTCACTGTAGATTTTACTTGTACAACAGGTTTGTTTGACACGTCTGAACGAAATGTTATGTGTTGTTACGAGGCAATGTCTTGTACAATTGAAATTGAATTTTGGCGAATCTCATTCAACTTCTGACAACACATCTTCCATGGAATTTCCAGCTACGTATCTGTGCAGTGTTTGCTAAGTTCTTGTAAACTTGAAATTTGTGGTAAGGTCGTATGGGACCAAACTACTGAGGTCATTGGCCCCTAGCTTACACACTACTTAATCTAACTTGCACTAACGACAGCAAACACACCCATATCCGAGGGGGGACACGAATTTCCTATGGGGGAAGCCGCGCGGACCGTGGTAAGTCGCTCAAGACCGCGCGGCTACCTCGCGCGGCCTTATTTCTTGTAAAAATCATGATGGGTAGTGGCATGAAGCTCAGAAATGACTCAAGATTCTTCTCTTTGGGCTCTTAAGTGGCCGTCCTTTGGGATTCTTGATGTTCAGGGCAATGTTGTGAAGTTCAAGTGGCCGATCTTAACTAGTTTAGAGAACCTTATTTTATTGTATTCCAAATCGCCTTTGTGAGTGTACTTGAAACGAATTACACTGTACTTGTATTCCAAACCGTCGTTGTGAGTGAGCTTGAAACGTATTACACTGGACTTCTCTTTGGTATTCTGATTCATCTTATGTTCATTCATGCCACAGTTAGTATTTTTTTCCAGTTGTTTAAAACATACGTTAAACTGTCAGTCGTCCCATTTCATTTCCATGGCACCGAACTTTTGTTTCTTGACTCTATATGTTTTTATGGTTTTTCTTGTGCTTGACCTTTATA
Organism: Schistocerca piceifrons; assembly: GCF_021461385.2. Lineage (NCBI taxonomy): Eukaryota > Metazoa > Arthropoda > Insecta > Orthoptera > Acrididae > Schistocerca > Schistocerca piceifrons. The sequence continues at coordinate 157,319,158 of NC_060149.1, forward strand.
TATTCATTGGATTCTTCAAAAGATAAATGTTTTTCTTCATGTAAACCTACGTCATACGAGTTCACCATTTGTATCTCCACCGAACACAGGCATAGAAGTCAAATAAAGATTGAGATCATAAACGTGTACCTACCGGTGGTTGTACGTATTCCATGGAATAACTCACACTTTTCTTCCGGAGATGGCGACACAGAACACCCTCATATAGTTAGTACACTTCCGCGTACGACCGTAGACTCGCTTAACTGTACACCACAAGAGACCATTTTACACATTTTTCGACCAATTTTATGTAATTTTAACTATATAATGTATCTTCGCTACTTGGCTGGCCTGAGAATGGCACATATTCGTCACTGGAAGTACACTCAAGGTCCAGATCACTGTCATTTGACGCATCTGAACTTTCATCTACAAGAAGGTCCGCCATCTTGTCACTAGCCTTAATTCATATTTACATGAGAAATGACATTATGAAAACTATCCCTCTTGAGTTGTTACCACATTTGAATATTTGTGATTTCCTATATAATTTGGCATAGTAAACCCGAAATGTCCAAATTTGTGACTGGTTCACTCTGTCAGAGGATGCTCCATCTAAAGTTGTGAGACTACATTCGTCATCGGTATGTGGGCCCAGTACGTGGCTCGATAACATGGCGGTGTCTGTTCTTCCGTACAGTTCCGAAATAACAGACACCACGCATTCTTATAACTGATTTGTATCTACGAGCAATCAATCGATAGCCTTCAGTGTGAATGCCCATTTACATTCCACCTCCAGCAAGAATCTAAATTTTTCGAGCATGGAGGACATGGACAGATATAGGTGGTGCTGGGTGGGAGACACTCTGCGCGTTTCTGATAAACACTCCGTCCGAGTGGCGCTGTGGCTAACACTATTGCTTATTAAGACGACGTTTTTATTCCCAGATGTGATTCAGTACCCCGCAAAAAAAGTAACGCTGTGAATTGGATACGCTGTCATACGGTCCGCTACCTTTTTGGACCCGACTAGAAATCAGAGCTAAGTTATTGGACGTACGTTAACGATCGACACTGTGCTCTTCTTCGCAACCCCACATACAAGCAATTCTTTTCCATATTCCTATGGAGCGCCTTTCATGATCCGCCTTCCAGCTGGAACGTCAAAGCCATGAGATGCTGATGATTTTTTACCGACATGATGTTCCGAACGCAATAGAAACGGATCTTCCATTAAGATTTCGAGAAGACGCATTTGGATGTTCAGCCAATCGGAAGGCGTTAGCGACTCCTGGAATTCTGGCACATAGTATAATCTAATTAAAAAATGTAAAATGTAAATGATTAATAAATAAAAGAAAATAAAAATACACATACAAAAACGCAAAAAACAAAAAATGCAATAAAATCAACTAATAAAACAAAAGCCCGTCCACAACCACTTTCTTTTTCAGCGCAACTGTGTTCTTCCCCCCTAATTTCTTTCTTCCTACACCCTTGTAGTAATAGGTAAGTTGTTTGGGGATAGGCGTAGATGGGAGCCAACGCCTGAAGAGGTGCATTTTATTTTTTTTGTTAGGACATAATTATTGGCGGTGGCAATTAGATCTTTTTTTGTAGTTTCCCTTTCCTGTCCAGATGCGGAAAAAGGTGGTGGAGGATAAAGAAAATGATCAGGATACCGGGTTCTACTCCCTATTGGCACAAATTTTCACTCGACGCCGCTGATTCCGCATTAGGCCCCGATGCAGCTGATATCACTAGTTCCTTCCTTTTCCTTCCCCCCCCCCCTCCCTACCCTTCACCATGAATTTAGATTATGTGATGACAGGGGTTGCCATTCGTTACGCCACACTTCCGTTCGCCTACCTTGTAATTTGGACAGCAGCCGTTAAATTTCTGACTTGATAAGACCTATGTTTGAGGTAGCGTGACGTTATCGGCCAAGAAGGAAACACAAGACAGCATATGGCCTGTGCAGTCATGACCCACCTCGATACTGACCCTGTTCGACAACTGTCCTAATCCGCAACTTCCCCACATCTCTCGCCGATTTAAACATCTGGACATGGAAACCTACTCTGTAGTCGGGGTAACCGCTCCTACCTTTTAAGTGTTGACTATACGCTCCACGGATATTATGGTTTTCACTATCAAAGTTGGGCCTTCTGTGTTCACCTTGTTTTCCATGTTTTAATGTTTGTAAGCACAGATGTGGTATATCTGTTTTCATAATTAGGTGCTTATGGCTTTGCTATTATTTTGCTGTATAGGTATTCAGTCACTATCATTGTTTATTTGCAGCTGTTTCGAAATGTACCTGATAATGTGGCTATAAGCTACGAAACCAGGAGTGTCTTAATAAAATTGGTTCAAAATACAGTGTTCGCGAAGATCTTGTTATAAAATCTGGTCTTGGGCTGCCGAGAGACTGTCACACTACCACATGCAAGTAACTGCGGTTGATAACTTCTGGTATAAGTAGCACGGTATTTTGTATCCGTATCTATTATTCACGATCAGTTCGACTCTATGTCACCTGTGCTAGTCCCATTGTTGCAGTCAGGGGTGGCAGCACTGCGTATCAAATTTTGCTCACCATATACATGCTAATCGTCTACAAATTTAAACACATGTTCCTCCCACTGTATCGTATATGCTAAAGAATAAAATTGTTTTATCCGCTATACCATTATGTACAGCAGTTTTAGTGGACAGCAGTGTATGATTTCCTCAAGGATGGTTACGTGCGCTACTGCCGAAATGATATGATATCACCGTGAAAACATATACAGGGTGTCTGCCCTGTGGGTGTAAGGAGAATTTTATCTGATGTTTCGGTAGATCTTAGCAGTTTCTTTTTATCTACGTGTTACTGGATTCAGCCTTAACAGTACCTGCTCATCGCGTCTTCATACGACGCCCCTCGTCAACGGAAACCCTCGATTTATGTCGCATTACAAACAAAATGATTTTAATGTGGAATTTTACGTGCCCATTCGATATACCGGTCCCAAATTAGTCTAGTGCGTTACTCGTTCTATCGATATGTAATAACAGCAATAGTAAAACATGAAGAATAGTCAATACTCCAGCAGCAACTGAGCAGCGCTTCTGCATGGCGGTAGCAGAGTGCAGGCCACGTCGGTGTGTCGCTGCTAAAGTACCGATTATTCTTCGTGTTTCACTGTCCGTTTTAAAACACATCAGTGAAAGGAATATCGCACGAGACTAATCGAACCACTGTCGAATGGCCACGTAAAATTCCACCTCATAAATAGTTTTCTTTGAGACGGAAAACGAACTGACGTTTCCCATTGCTTCAGCGTCGCATGAATGACGACATCAGCAGTATATGTTTGTGCTCACTCCAGCTACACGTTGCAAAAAAGAATTTGCAAATATCCGCCGAAATATCAGAGAAAATGTGCTTTACAACTCTTTTGAGAGACACCCTGTATATTGAAAGGAGAGGCGTTATGTAATCACAGTAAATGATTGTCCAAGTTTCGTTACGAACAGGTGTCATCACGAACAGATATTCTAAGTCCAAGATAAGGAAAATCTGCCCATTACACTCACAAACTAAGTCTTGGTAGCACTCCTCGTGTGATTTGAATGCCCTCTCCCGGTGAGTATCACGACATACTACAGCAAATTCCCCATTGGGCCCATTGACCCAAATTGTGAAGGGCTCAGTCCTAGGACCCTCCGGAGCGGGTCCGCAGCGCTGAGTGTGTCATGAACTGTTCAGTTAGGTCTCAAAGTCTGAGTCCTAAATAATAATTACGGGATATGAAGGAGAGACCTTCACATATATGTTTTAGGAATAGGACCTTGGAACATCAAATATCTTGTGATGAAGATTTATCTTGTCCCGTAGTTATACCACCAGCGTATTCTGAAAATGTGTCCTCATTTCGTGAATAAACTTCACTCTTGGACTTTGTAATAAGTAACTGTTGATAGTAGTAGACTCGAAATTGGTTAACTGTCAACTAGAGTACTTCCCCGTTGCTAATGGAGATGATATTCGTCTACACATAAAATTAGTTATACCAACCTTCAGAACGCTAGGAATAAAAGGAAAGGAAGAACTCTTATCACTAGCAGGAAGAAATTGACAGAAAATATTTAGGCTGTTAGAGGCGTTGCAATCACAGTAGTTTGTGGAGTGCGATTCTATAAACACAACAGTTTCCATTTCGGAGTTTTGTGAGGTTTTTAATGTAATCGTACAATCGTTTATAAACTACAGGAAATAGCCCAATACAAGTTTTTCTTATGTAGCTGCTAATGCTTTTATTTCAGGTTGAGAAGCGTATCAGCTAGCATGTCTGTGGGCAGCAACTGGCCAAGGCGTCATTTAAGAGTGCGTTCCTGTACTTAGATTGACAAATTTGAGAGAATGAAATAAAATTATCAGTGTCATTGTTTGAATGCAGTATGATCAAGACAATCTCCAACAAAAACACTCAGAAACGAAAAACTAGATTTCATGATAAGACTTGGTGTCTGAATAAAATAGAAATAAACAATTAAAAATTAAAAAAACCTCCACGTATACCTTATCGCACGGATTTGCATTGTGGAGAGGTCGTGTTATAGCAACTGCAAACGTTTGTAATTTCTCAATAAAACTGTTCCTAAGCTGAAGAAGAGGGAGAAGGCGAAGAGTGACGTAAAGCAGGAATAAGAAGTGGAGAAGTACTGGAAAAAAGTAAAGGAGAAACTTGTTCGTATGATATCGACTGGGATTCTAAGGGTATAATCTAATGGGGTGGTTTAAACGCAAGTGGAATGAATACCCCGCTATAAAATGCAAGATTTAGCCAACCTGCATGAACTCACAAAATTCATAGGAAAATACAGTTGGTGACATCGTTATTACAGAGCGAAGCCATACCGATATTTTACAACACTGACAACTGTGATGAAGAAATTCCAACGTGCAGCTGATCAGCGAGAGCGTGAAATACACCTGTACCTTTTAATGGACATGCGAACTAATACCTGTGTTAATGCTAGTGGCACGTACCTGGTCACTACCTAATGTTCAAGATACCGATAAGACGAAGACCTTCACGTATTCCACAAAGGTAGATGTGGAGTAATCAAGAAATCTTTCCAAAGATGTCCAGTTGCTAAATCCATGCACCACACACAGAATTTGCCTAGCTCCGTAATGACTAGAGTCTGTTTGATATGTCAGATGTTGCAGCTAGCTTAGTGTATTGAATATAAAGTTCCTCTAAACGTTCAGTGAACTGTGGATCGCCAAGTCGGCGAAGGATGAAAGACAAGAGAGAACACTGCCGCTAAAATGTTACTCCGGCAAAGCAAATTCAGTTCAGGGCATTGTGAAGACAGTGAGGTCGCTAGGACAGTGCACACTGTACTTTGCAGGAGATTGATTTTAGCATCTTCCGAAACTTTACTGTTTACACAAAAATTCAACTTCAGTGGAGAGGGACCATAAGTAGCGTTGCGTTCCTCAATACCAACGTGCAAGCAGTTGCAACTGTAGTACTGATAAAGCTGACAGTACGTTGCCTACTTATGTCTTAAACTATGGGGCTATCCGAAATTATATAGCACAGCTCCTCCGCCAGATCGTACTCTGTGCCAATTTCTCGTGAGTATAGATGTGGAGAACCTCTTGTTATCAGATCTATAGCTTTTGAGAATGGGATAGATCACAAAGTCCATTACTGCTACTGGATCAGTATATCACATCAGTGTTCCCATATGCTTTCCAGTCCTCATATTGTTCAGTCGAGAATTATAGACAATATGATCTACTATGAACTGATGTGAATACACCTAGCACACTGAGTAGTGGCAAAATGTCAGCTGCGCACATGGTTGCATATAAGGGTGAGGGGGACAATCTACATAATTTAAATCTCGAGACTGTGTCCAGAAATTAGAGAACACATAACCAGCGCAATCCACGACGCTGCTGGTCGTCTACTTCAAACTTTTCTGGAAAACTGAAAACATCCTGTATTTTAGTGAAGTGAAGACTGCCGATTTGTAAACAGGGATAGATTCAAGTTCAAATCATTCTGGTGGGGGGAGGCCGAACAGTATCGTTAATTAACGGGAGCAAATTATGGTCACGGAAGGAACTGCTCAGTTTCATCACTCGTTTCACTACACCAGTGAGTGTATAAGAGGCTAACAGGAGGACTTAAGGAGGAGGTGAGAGATATCATGTTAATGCTGTAATTGACATGAATCTTTAGGAGATCTGTGGAAAGATTGTCTTATCCATGGCGGAGTAGTTTGCTCGAATCACTCCAAGAGCGAGCCAGGATTTGACTTTTCGTTTCTTCCAAACCTTTGCTGAGAGCTGCAGTCTATTATCAATCAATAATGGTGGTTATTACTACTTCTTCTCCTAATGGCTACTGGATTCATCATAGTTTATAGCACATCAAAATAATACTGCAGCGAAGTAAAGGAAATTCACATTAGTATTCTTAACTTCATTGTGGCAATTAAAGTCTATCTTTTACGTTAACAACGGTACTTTTTAAATACTCTGATATCTTTCAGCATTTTACTACCATCATCAGTGAGTACTTTTATCCGGACTGTAATATGCAAATATATTTTAAGTAATAATTATTCTAACGAAAGTGGGCCTAAAAACAACTCTCCTGTTTTGTGAGTTATCTTAGTTGCTATAATGATGGGTTCTGGAGGAACATCTTTTCATTATTGTGTACCGTTAGCTTGCTATCTGCAATTAAACGACGTTTTTGTGAGTGATAATAGTTCGCTACCTTATTTTCCGATTACTGGAAGTTGTTATCGTAGTTCCTGTTCTTACAGACACACTGATCTGTTGTAGAAGCACCCACAAACACACGACGTATGTTTCTGAGGATTGCAATCGCAAGTTACACTTCTGAACTGCAGAAAACACCCTTTTTTAGGTTGATTCGACTAATCAGATGTCTATTGATAACACAGACATGGAGGGAGAGAGAAATTTAAAATTTTCCGCTTGATGAAGTTGGTGAACATCAACAGGGACGAGACAGCAGCAACAATAATTTTTTTTTTTTTTTGTTAAGCCCAAAAGTGTAGTTTGTGAGTGGGGTCCATCAAAAATACATATCGAATATCTGTGTGTCTTTCCATAACAGGTGAGCATGTAAATGAAGGCAGATACTACAAAAATAGCTGCAAGTAAGCTCACAATTAAGTGTAGCTTTCCTACTAGTTGCATTGCGATGTTCTCACGCTGTACATTTCTATACGAACCCGTCACTCCCTGTGTGTGGCCTAGCACCATGCAGAACTATCACCTCAAATGAAATGAATGACGCAGGTAATTTCATTCTCTTACAGCGCTTGGTAAAGAATGCAATAAAAGTTAGAAATACAGAGTTTCTTGTGGTGGAATAGTTTGATGAAAACTGAAAATATGTTGATCTTCCTAGGCGCGCTCAGTTTAAAGGAAGGTGACCTTTGCTGGTATCACTTAATTAAACAGAAATTCCGTTCTAAAAACCTTATGTATCTACCATTCTTATTTCGGATGTTGTTGGGAAGTTTTACCATTTACCATGTTTTTCTCTTGCTAGCGTTGTACTGTATGAAAATATAAGACAGTGTCGATAAAATAATTTAAAAGAATCGTGTTCCTTAGGATTCAAATAAACCAAATATTTTGGGCCTATACTATTTTTAAGAAATTTGTCAAAGTAACCCTGGCGTAAAAAACGTTTTCTAAAAATATTTCGGATACAGTCTATAGCCATAATGATACGTTCTCTGCAGATTTACTATGAATAAACATTCTGGAAAACTTACTATATATCAAACTGTGCTTACTTATTGGGTGATTTAATGTGATCTACCTTTTGCTCATTCCTGGTGCGGCATAAGATTTGCGAGTCCCCTAGTTTCGAGCACATTGGTCATTCAGTGCTGGGTGGAACTGCATCGTCTATCAAATTTCGGAGCTCGAAATTATTATCATTAAGAGAGGCTATACAGATTCCATAAGCGAGACCCAAGCTAATAATCTCGAGATATCTGGAAGCAGTACCACTTGGACATCCGGCCTCAGTGGACGTTGTATTATCACGGCACTTTAGCATGTATTTTATGGTCTTTCTCCACATGTGTTCTTAACTTTCGGATCTAACACTTCACGTGATAAAGGTATAATTGGACTTCTAGTAAATTATAGTCGCCTCTCAGAACATTTGATACACTCACCGTTATTTTGAGCCTCCTCTTAGATATTCACGTGTCAAGTAAAACATTTTTGAACACAGTATTCTTCGATCGATAAACGTAATTCTTCACAACGGTTTCACTCCGAAGATGAGAAGAAAACCTTATCAACCTAAATGCTTGTCTCAACAATAACCAAACATTTATTATGGGTTATCTTGAGAGCTTTTAAATAAAGAAACCTAAGGTTAATTGTATGAAAAGTTAGGACTCAGTGGTGAAAAGCTAGCTCTTTGAATATGTGTTTGAGATAACAGTAAGCAGAATAATTTACTAGAGCTTGAATTAATTCCCAGCAATAGTTAGTACAATTATGCTTTCAAATAAAAAGCAAACTAATTGGCCAACAGGAATGGTAGGCAGGCGCAGGTTATTATTTTGAGAGCATTTTGCGGGCCACAAAGACAATTCGTCAAACTACCCCGGCTAAGTGGGGCGTTGTAATTAAGAAAGGTGATAAATATTCCTGCAGCGACCATAGTGAGCTATTTATTTAGTTAGTTAGTTACTAGTTCCATAGACCATTTGAACGTTTCTTTTATCGAAAAGATGTAGAACGAAACTAGTTTACAGGATACGTGTACATGGTTAATGTTAAAATTAATTAACAGAATATTTTTAGTGCTACTCATCAACTACACTAATATTTTTTTTATCTGACTAGCAGTTTTTAAGTCGAAATTCGTCAGTGGAATAGGAGGAGTTGTCCAGGAGAAATGATCTTAAATTTGATTTAAAACTTGCTTCGCCACCTACCAGACACTTTATGTTTTTAGACAAATGACCAAAAATTTCTGTTACTGCATATTGCACTTATTTCTGTGCAACTGACATCTTTAACAGTGGGTAGTAAAGGTAATATTTCCCTCTGGTGCTGTGGGTGTTGTGTTGGCAGAAGAGCCAACACCGTGGAGGCCGAAATGCACGCGTTTTAGCTCACGCAGGCTGGTGTGAGGAGGGAAGGACTATACTGACATGAGGTCTGGAACATAAGGAATTAGAATTCAGAAAGCGGACGTAATTAGTTTGATACTTAACTTAAATCCATTAATGATGAACGTCGCTCTTGACGGTACTTGATTCACAATATGATCTGTTCAGAATACATTCAAAGTAACTGAACATGGCGCCTTGCTAGGTCGTAGCAAATGACGTAGTTGAAGGTTATGCTAAACTGTCGTCTCTGCAAATGAGAGCGTATGTAGACAGTTAACCATCGCTAGCAAAGTCGGCTGTCCAACTGGGGCGAGTGCTAGGGAGTCTCTCTAGACTAGACCTGCTGTGTGGCGGCGCTCGCTCTGCAATCACTCATAGTAGCGACACGCTAGTCCGACGTATACTAACGGACCGCGGCCGATTTAAAGGCTACCACCTAGCTAGTGTGGTGTCTGGCGGTGACACCACAATGGGTATGGACATCACTGTTCTTCTCATATTGCGATGGATTATTTATGACGAATTTCGTTAGCGACTTTATGTACTGTGACGACGCACTTAAAATGGTTAGCTCTTAGAAGAGGTACCTATATGAAGCCGGTGAGAGAACACCACATATTATTCTTACTGCTCATTTTTCTGCAATGAATACTTTCTTTTTAAGTGATGAGTTACCCAGACAATTATTCCGTAAGACATAGTGAATACTGAGTTCAAATATGCAAAATATATCCACATGTTTACAGAATGAAATTTTCAGTCTGCAGCGGAGTGGGCGCTGGTTCGAAACTTCCAGGCAGATTAATACTGTGGTGACATCTTCAACTTTTGTATTCCAGTCTTCCTGAGTTGCGTGTAATATTACGGTGTATTCCTATTAAGTAGTAATAGTTTGAACTGTTCACGCAAACTGTAAGTACAGTTCAAAATGTACCTTCTTCATAGGAAATACCAACCACCAGAACTGTTTATAACGTATAGGTGCATTGGCCAAAATGTAAATTAAATAGCAAACATAGTCCCCCATTCGGATCTCCGAGCGGGGACTAACACAAGAGGACGTCGTTATCAGGAGAAAGAAAACTGGCCTTCTACGGATCGGAGTGTGGAATGTCAGGTCCCTTAATCGGGCAGGTAGGTTAGAAAATTTAAAAAGGGAAATGGATCGGTTAAAGTTACATATAGTGGGAATTAGTGAAGTTCGGTGGCAGGAGGAACAAGACTTTTGGCCAGGTGAATACAGGATTATAAATACAAAATCAAATAGGGGTAATGCAGGAGTAGGTTTAATAATGAATAAAAAAATAGGAGTGCGGGTAAGCTACTACCAACAGCATACTGAACGCATTATTGTGGCCAAGATAGACACGAAGCCCATGCCTACTACAGTAGTACAAGTTTATATGCCAACTAGCTCTGCAGATGATGAAGAAATTGATGAAATGTATGATGAGATAAAAGAAATTATTCAGGTAGTGAAGGGAGACGAAAATTTAATAGTCATGGGTGACTGGAATTCGAGAGTAGGAAAAGGGAGAGAAGGAAACATAGTGGGTGAATATGGATTGGGGGAGAGAAATGAAAGAGGAAGCCGTCTGGTAGAATTTTGCACAGAACATAACTTAATCATAGCTAACACTTGGTTCAAGAATCATAAAAGAAGTTTGTATACATGGAAGAACCCTGGAGATACTAGAAGGTATCAGATAGATTATATAATGGTAAGATAGAGATTTAGAAATCAGGTTTTAAATTGTAAAACATTTCCAGGGGCAGATGTGGACTCCGACCACAATCTATTGGTCATGAACTGTAGATTGAAACTGAAGAAACTGCAAAAAGGTGGGAATTTAAGGAGATCGGAGGTGGACAAACTGACTAAACCAGAGGTGGTACAGAATTTCAGCGAGAGCATGAGGGAGCAATTGACAGGAATGGGGGAAAGAAATACAGTAGAAGAAGAATGGGTAGCTCTGAGGGATGAAGTAGTTAAGGCAGCTGAGGATCAAGTAGGTAAAAAGACGAGGGCTAGTAGAAATCCTTGGGTAACAGAAGAAATATTGAATTTAATTGATGAAAGCAGAAAATATAAAAACGCAGTAAATGAAGCAGGCAAAAGGGAATACAAACGTCTCAAAAATGAGAACGACAGGAAGTGCAAAATGGCTAAGCAGGATGGCTAGAGGACAAATGTAAGGATGTGGAGGCTTATCTCACTAGGGATAAGATAGATACTGCCTACAGGAAAATTGAAGAGACCTTTGGAGAGAAGAGAGCCACTTGTATGAATATCAAGAGCTCAGATGGAAACCCAGTTCTAAGCAAAGAAGGGAAAGTAGAAAGGTGGAAAGAGTATATAGAGGGTCCATACAAGGGCGATGTACTTGAGGACAATATTATGGATGTAGATGAAGATGAAATGGGAGATATGATACTGCGTGAAGAGTTTGACTGAGCACTGAAAGACCTGAGTCGAAACAAGGCCCCGGGAGTAGACAACATTCCATTGGAACTACTGACGGCCTTTGGAGAGCCAGTCCTGACAAAACTCTATCATCTGGTGAGCAAGATGTATGAGACAGGCGAAATACCCTCAGACTTGAAGAAGAATATAATAATTCCAATCCCAAAGAAAGCAGGTGTTGACAGATGTGAAAAGTACCGAACTATCAGTTTAATAAGTCACAGCCGCAAAGTACTAACGCGAATTCTTTACAGGTGAATGGAAATACTGGTAGAAGCTGACCTCGGTGAAGATCAGTTTGGATTCCGTAGAAATGTTGGAACACGTGAGGCAATACTGACCCTACGACTTATCTTAGAAAATAGATTAAGGAAAGGCAAACGTACATTTCTAGCATTTGTAGACTTAGAGAAAGCTTTTGACAATGTTGACTGGAATACTCTCTTTCAGATTCTGAAGGTGGCAGGGGTAAAATACAGGGAGCGAAAGGCTATTTACAACTTGTACAGAAAACAGATGGCAGTTATAAGAGTCGAGGGACATGAAAGGGAAGCGGTGGTTGGGAAGGGAGTGACACAGGGTTGTAGCCTCTCCCCGATGTTATTCAATCTGTATATTGAGCAAGCAGTAAAGGAAACAAAAAAAAAATTCGGAGTAGGTATTAAAGTCCATGGAGAAGAAATAAAAATGTTGAGGTTCGCCGATGACATTGTAATTCTGTCAGAGACAGCAAAGGACTTGGAAGAGCAGTTGAACGGGATGGACAGTGTCTTGATAGGAGGATATAAGATGAACATCAACAAAAGCAAAACGAGGATAATGGAATGTAGTCGAATTAAGTCGGGTGATGCTCAGGGAATTAGATTAGGAAATGAGACACTTAAAGTAGTACAGGAGTTTTGCTATTTGGGGAGCAAAATAACTGATGATGGTCGAAGCAGAGAGGATATAAAACGTAGACTGGCAATGGCAAGGAAAGCGTTTCTGAAGATGAGAAATTTGTTAACATTGAGTAGAGATTTAAGTGTTAGGAAGTCGTTTCTGAAAATATTTGAATGGAGTGTAGCCATGTATGGAAGTGAAACATGGACGATAAATAGTTTGGACAAGAAGAGAATAGATGCTTTCGGAATGTGGTGCTACAGAAGAATGCTGAAGGTTAGATGGGTAGATCACATAACTAATGAGGAGGTATTGAATAGAATTGGGGAGAAGAGGAGTTTGTGGCACAACTTGACAAGAAGAAGGGACGGGTTGGTAGGACATGCTCTGAGGCATCAAGGGATCACAAATTTAGCATTTGAGGGCAGCGTAGAGGATAAAAATCGTAGAGGGAGACCAAGAGATGAATACACTAACCAGATGCAGAAGGATGTAGGTTGCAGTAAGTACTGGGAGATGAAGAATCTTGCACAGGATAGATTTGCATGGAGAGCTGCCTCAAACCAGTCTCAGGACTGAAGACAACAACAACAACAACAACATGTATATATTCCGGGCCACTGAAGATGCTTTGCAGAAAATAAAGGCGAAACGCGTATGGCACTAAAATCGGGTTTCATTCAGTTGCTGTCAGACGGTCCATAAAGTAAAAATTATCAATATACCTTAATAAAACTGTGTATCGGAACGTGACTCGATCTCGGGACCTTTGCCTTCCGCGGGCAAGTACTCATCAACTCACCTACCCGAGAACGATTCACGACACTTCCACAGACTTTTACTTCCACCAGTACCCTTGCAGGACTAACACTACTGGAAGAAATGATATTGTGGAGACATGGCTTAGCCACAGCATAGGGGATGTTTTCAGAATGAAATTTTCACTCTGCAGACGAGTGTGAGCTGATTTGAAACATCCTTGCTAGTTTCGGTCCGGCACACAGTTTTAATCTGCCAGAAAGTTTTGAATCAGCACACACTTCGCGGCTGAGTGAAAATTTCATTCTGGAAACATCCTCCAGGCTGTGGCTGAGCCATGTCTCTGCAGTATCATTTCATCCAGGAGTGACAGTTCTGCAAGGTTCGCAGAAGAGCTTCTGTGTCGTGTGGAAGGTAGGAGACGAGGTACTGGCAGAACTGAAGCTGTCATGGGGGCTCGGGAGTCGTGCTTGGGTCGCTCAATTAGTAGAGCACTTGCTCGCGAAAGGCGAAGGTCTCGAATTCGAGTCTTGGGCCGGCATACAGTTTCAATCTGCGAGGAAATTTCGTGTCAGCAGGGTGTTACGTTTGTTTCCAAGATCTGCAAGTATACGAAGAACAATTAATTGTTCGAGAGGCTCAGTTATATGTTTTTATTCCAATTCAGGTGTCATCAATACGTACACCTAAAAATTTGCAACGTTCTACCCTTCTTTCTGACTCATGCTCATATGCTACGTCAGTTCTTGGTATGACTATGTCTGTTTTACAGAACTGAATGAAGTCTGTTTTTTTCAAAACTGAGTGAGAGTCCATTTTCAGAAAACTACTTCATAATTCTTTGGAAATTATCATTTACTCTTCTTCCTTGGGTTTCTTTCCAGTGGGATTTATTATAACACTAGTACTGTCGGCAAAAAGTACCAAGTACAAAGAATCCCTCCTCCTCTTCGATGCCTTTTTAGATACCGAGTTAGTGACGCCTCATCTAACCGTTATCCTGATGAAGGGAATAGTCTCCTCATGGCAGTTTCAAAGCGTGACCCCGTTTCTTTTCTTATTAAATATGGCTGTTCACAGATTTAGATCAACGATAAGAGTCTATGTCACATGCTCTCTTTTCGTGAATGACTTTTCAGTTATTAATTAACCTTGTAGATTTTCTGAATGCTCAAATAATCTGCAGAATGCCCTTACATTGCTGGTGGATTGTGCACTTATAACTGGTTTTAGGATTTCGGAAGACTAACTGGTTTGTTGTTATTTTAACGATTCTTATCGTTTTGTAAGTCTTCTTAAAGTTAACATTAAGGGACACTATTTCCATTTTATACAACAGAAGCGAGATTTTCCTCTCGTTTTTATCAGAAACGTATGTTGCTGCCACACTTTAGTACATGTTAAATGACCTCCTTCTGATGCTTAGTACTATAATACATTATTAGTAAAACATGGAGAGTAAATAGAGCAAGCCTTCTCCGGTTTTAGGTAGACTACCTACGAACCACGCTTGATGAACGATGCACGGTGTACAAATGTGCTACAGTATCTTGTCAGAAAGTGTTGGGTATAATCCGTCGTAAGGAAAGTAATAAATAGGTCATGACTTACGCTTTAATTGTAAAATGAGAGGATAATTCCAGGAGCTAACTGCCATTTAACTTTTAATCCGAAGCGGAATCAAAAACACAAGTGTGTCTAGCCAGTAATGATATGGCGTCACACTTACATTATATTTTGACACTTGTTGACAAGAAAAGGAGACAGTGGATTAGTTTTCGGTTTTCGGGAGGCACAAGGTTCAGATAGCCACTGAACCGAAGAGAGTCAGTTCTCCTATTGTTTCGTTAACCTCTTTAAACATTCGGCACACTGGTCCTTCCAACGTGCGCACAACGTAATTCTTGTCTCATCCTCTTCCAGTTTCTCTATTGCTCCATCAGTAATCACATCGAGGTGGCGAACGATATCACTCCTTAAGCAGTGGGGATGCATGTGTGGGAGGCCCTCCTTAAATGTGGGAGTACTGCAAGACGTAGGACTACAAAGACCAGCTTGTTTGCAGGCATCGGTACTAGCCTTTTACAGTGGACACTATGCTCAAACCTAATAAAAAGTTGTTCTGAGTGAATTTTAAGCTCCTCTCTCAGTTATGTCTCCAGATCTCCTTCTTTATATAATTTGCAAATATAATATTTTTGGCATTTTCAGAGAAGGACAGCGTTAAGTCGCATCAGATAAGTGACTTTGTGTATAATGTAAAAAACAGTCAGGTAAGTTTTGCAGCTAAAACAAAAATACAGGTGGTTAGTCCCTGGCACCTGTGTTAATGGATAAGTTACCAATTTTTTTTAATCTGTAGTTTTCTACATGAACATAATAATAATAATAATAATAATAATAATAATAATAATAATTTATTTGAATGTGGAATTGGCAGACGAAGAAGGAAATAATGTAAGTTGAAGTTTATACTTGAAGATCACAGTAACAAAGTAATGAATGAAAGATCAGGCCGTAACTGGTGCCGGGAATTGAATAAAATACATAATAATTCAGACAATTTGCTTCGCCGTTTGATTAACCCGCATGACTCCAACTATTTGCTTATCCTTAAGTCTCCTTAGATAATTCCCTGTAGTCGGCCAGAGTGGCCGAGCGGTTCTAGGCGCTACAGTCTGGAACCGCGCGACCGCTACGGTCGCAGGTTCGAATCCTGCCTCGGACATGGACATGTGTGATGTCCTTAGGTTAGTTAGGTTTAAGTGGTTCTAAGTTCTAGGGGACTGATGACCTCAGATGTTAAGTCCCATAGTGCTCAGAACCATTTGAACCAAATCCCTGTAATGTGATTTTCAATCCTCTTCAGTCTGTATTTTAAATTCGTTTTTCTGTTTTCAGTTAAGTGCTTACGATACTTCAAATTTGAAATAAACATAATTTAAAACACTCTAAGGTGCAAACTTCATTCAAATATCTCATCGATATCAAACGCAGTAGAAGTGGAGAATATCTTTGCAATACAGAGACCTGGCTGACCAGCTGCGAATGGAAGTACTATAGCAAACTGGAATGTATATAACAAAAATCTGTTGGACGTTAGCCGTGCTGACTTATTTGTTGGTGTAAGGCACGTGATCGTGTCTTTTGAGTTTATAACAGATTCAGAAAGGGAAATAATATGGCGGTTGTTTGACGTATCTGGTGCCATTGGGATGGATTCAGATCTCCTTTCTCCAACAACCGCGTTTTCTATGGGTTCCCCTGTATTTGTAAACTTAAACGACGACACAGCAGCCACCTAAGAAGATCGTGCGATTTCTGAACGATTTCTCACTGCATATGGCAACTGCGGATGTCAATTTTGAAGTAACTGTTATGATAATTGATCACTAATTAATAATGTCTGGGTAAGCCGTTAGCTCAGAGACAGATATTAAACCCTCAAATATTCAAGCACACCGGCCCTGTAGCGCTCAAGGATATGTACGCTCTTCACTGAAGGTGCAATGGCAAAGAAACTGTTTTCAAACACACTAAAAGTGAAGAAATATACCTTTTTAAGAAGTGAGGTTCAGTGTGAGTAAGGAAACTGCCTAATACGTCTATCTTACTTGTCTTACCAGGGATACGAATCCATGTTTTTAGTCAATTAAACGTGTAAGTGATATTAATTTTAATTTTAATAATCAACAGCCTCAGTTGCACCGTTTACCTAGAATTTACCTAGGTTTCAGTCGGGATAACCCGACCTTCTTCAGAATAACAGTAATTACCGTTTGTCCATAGTTGACATAGTCAAGCTAAAACTACAAATCCATAAATTATCTTCAGACTGTAAAAAGTTATCTGAAACTGCCACGGCCCCACTTTGCGACCGCAATGCGGCAGCCACGAGTGTTGTACTGGAACTCCAGTACAACGCGGTGCAACTGAGGCCGTTGATTATTAAAATTAAAATTAATGTTTATACGGTTGCTGACAGGGCCTCGAAATATTGAAGATATTTATGTGAGTGATATCACAGTAGCTCAAAAAGTGCTACAGCGTAAGCATACGACTAACTTTTCTCTCTTTGACGATAGCTAACACGTCTCAAACAGTATACATGTGCAGTATTATAACGTTATTTATGTAGAATACAGCAAGACACCATGAGTTAATAGTTAATACTGAGAAAAAACCAAGGAAAAGTGTAGGGTTCGTTTAGTCACGGCAAAGACTTGACCGATAGACTTAGCCGTATCCATTTATCCTGTACCCAATGTCACAAGTTCATTGTTGTGGTACACGAAAAGGCTAAATGTTAAAATTTCGATAGTGAATAATTCATGGAGGGTCAAGCTACAAGTTACTTCTACGACAGTAATACCACAGAAGTGCAAAAGTTAATGTCACCAAAGCTGGTTTACATAAAATTTTTCTGCGTATGATGCAGCATCACGTAAAATAATTATCACTTAGTAAAACGAACGTTTCGGAGATGCATTAAGTAGCCTTCCTCTGGGCCTACTGGCTGAAACGTCCATTTCGCTCAGTGACAGTTTTTGCAACATAATGCGTCATAACATCCAAAAAACCTTTCTGTAAAAATCAGAAAAATCTGACAGTGGTGTTGCTCGCACGCTATTTCCGGATGGAACAGGGAAGCCGACAAATTAAGTATCCTCCTGCAGAAACAGCTTGCAGAATGTTGTCATCAACATCGACGAAGAGAGATTTTCTGCAGCGTTACGAGATGAAACCGTTCTTATTATAAACAGAAAATAAAAATTGCCAAAAGTACTTTTTTTATAAGAATACAAAATAAATTGGCCGTTAATCCACTGTCAAGGACACTTTGTGAATAAGTTGTTGTTTTTACCTTGGATTACAGTGGTCGCCTCTTATCACATTCTTTCGTTTTAGAATAGCACTTAAAACATTTGAGACACGTATAACGAGTTGTATTTGACATGCGGTAAGGGACTTTTTAAATGATTACAATTGCTGTATACATTTCAGTCAGAATATAACTGATGCCTTCCTCTTTGGTTTGTGTATATTGATAACACATTGTCCACGATTTGGGTAAGTCATCGTAGACTTAATGGACAAGTTTTCTTATCAGAATAGGTAGCAAATTAAATAGTGATAAAGTAGTTCCTGCATTTCTGTCTAATATTTCCCCATAACTTACAAGGATACCAAATTGCAATAGGACAGCAAGGTCAGAAGTACCTTACACTTCGATATTGATCAAAGTTCATTTCCGGTGACGAGAACAGATACAAAAATACAGTATAAAAAAAAAAAAAAACGTAGCAGGCGGCCAGATATTTTATGGAAATATTTTACTATACCTTTTAAGACAGCACTTTGCTACACAAGTATACCTGATCTTACTCCCGAATTGACTCCGAAATGCATAATGAATGAGACTCACATTTACCTTCAGTGGTTCTCAAAGGAGAGCCAGTTGCCGCTGAGACTGCTAAGACAAGAAGTGTGAGTACGTGCTGCATTGCTCCTGACACTAGTATGGACTGTCCTCTCGCTCCTACAACGACTTCATAGCTCATTTTCTTGCTGCATAACGACTTTGTTTTCGCCAGATACCGTAAGAGGGGGCTGCCTTAATAGCTGCTCCTTCGGAGTAGAGGGTCATTCTACAGGCAAAACTGCGTCGCCGAATTGTAGATTTCGAAACTCCAATCTTAATGCGTTCCATAACACTTCCTCCTGAACTTTCCGTTCAAAGAACATGTTTCAGTAGTAGTAGAGCTCGTTTTACTCCTAAGAACGACTGCAGAAGGAAACCTAGACCAGAGTATACCGAAAGCAGTGTGGCTCGTAAACTACAGACTTGCCTTATCTGTGTGTTCATTCACCTCAGGCAATCCTTCCCCTGTTGAAATACACGTTTCTGGCACAGTACAAAATGGGAGCAGGTAATCATGATAACTAAAAAAGAATCTTAATGGCCATTATGGCACGAGATAACTCGGTAAGTATTTTACGCCTTATTTCACGAGACTTTTCTCACATGATGTTTCAGACAGAACATTAAACTTTCGAAGATATAAAGCAGCCATCTCAGCATCCGACAACTGAATGCCACTATTTACAGTGACAGTCTCTAAATTATCAAATTAATATCCTGAGAAAAATGACTTTATGGACAAGATTTCTCATTATCTTCATTCCGCTGTGCACAGCTGCTACCTAAAAGGTAAATGCTTATGCTTTATACGTCACGAAAAGGTTTACTGTTATAACTCCGAAAGCGCACGTCACGACATGAGTCGGGCAGCATATTAATTTCTCCCGAATATATCTCTTGAAATGGCCACAAAGCAGAAAACACAGCAAATATAGCTCCTACAGAGTCTTAGCGCCAATCATTCTTCCGCATCTCTCCGCTATCCTAAAATTGCTTATGGAATGTAGACATAGGGGTAGATGTAGGTTCACATGCGTAAAATATCTTTGATTCTGGTCAGACTTCTACTTACTACTTCTGTTCTAGAGTTCTCGTCTGCGAGCTAATTCACGGAAGTACTCGTACAGGGTGGGTATCCATCTTGTATCGTCTCAAATGATCTGTCTTCTCATATCTTTGCAGACATCGGTCATTTTGGCTTTCGTCAATCCTCACTGTTGTCATGCGACTAAAAGACTTCGATGACGATAATTTACGCCCTAGTCCACTTGTCAAGGGAACGGAAATGACTGATCTCAATTTGTTAGCCTTAATTAGTACTATTGCTATCATTGTCACCTTCATACCGTGATTTTGAAGAGATGGTGCTGTCCGTGATATTTCCTTGGCGGCAGGAGTGGTACGGCTTGCACTCAGCCTCGTAACGCCAACTGAGGTGTTGGCTGAGTGAGAAATAACGGCTCCGGGATGTGGTAAGCGGATAACGGTCGGGAATGCGATGTGCCGCATGCCACTCCACGCTGCACCTCAGTGATACCACTGGCGGTTCGTCGGCTCGTGACGGTCCACCATGGCCGCAGAAAAGAAATGGAAAACAGCCGAAATTTAGATCAACATTTTATTACCGTGATTTATTTCTTTCGAAGCGCTCTGGATACGTAACAAATAACATTTTAAGTAACTATCCTGCGCACAGAAGGACGAAACCAAACGATATGACACTGACAGAATTATATAAGGCCGTCGACTTAAATTAAAGTATACCCACTTCAGAGAACTTTCTAAAAAACCAAATACATGGAGATCGCCAAATGCAACACTTGCACAATTTTAAACAGGCAGTGTGCAATATTCAAACGAAACCGGAAAGAAATTATGAATGTTACAGTCAAAAAGGGAATTAATAAGGAAATTAGGTGTCGAAATTAAAACTCCAGATTATCCACTGAGTAGGCACACGCATCAAAATCCAAAAAGTGGAGAAAATAGATAGCACAAAACTTCAAAACGACTCGCTTAATTTCAAGCAACTAGATGAAACTGACAGTAAATTAGTAAAGTCTGCACCGAAATTTCCAGGAAAATAACACAAGTTGGCAAGGTACCTCTAAGAAGAACTCGGAATCACTGATAGTGCAGCGCAGATTGCGATGAAGCCCCGTCAAAAGCGTATTGGCACTGAAAAATGATACAGTAATGAAACCCAGAAACATTATTAAACTGCACAAAAAGAAGAACAAACGGAAATGAGTAGCCCAAATATTAATAAATGTCAGAAGAACATTCGACATGAAATAATTAAAATCTTCTGATGAATCCTTTCAGAAGAGCAGCAGACTTTTACAAAACACTAAAAAAACGTTAGAGAAATGTCGGTCTCCAAGTTTACGCTCCACAAAAGGAGATGGAGTACTAGCACTGAATAACACAGATAATTATGAACTGCCAACCGAATGCTTTGAGAAACAGCGCAACGGTGAAGACCTATTGAGTTTCCTACACTATGAAAAAAAAACAAGAAATAATAAAAGAACTCATAGCTCAAGGAGCAGACGTCATAGTAGCAGAAACGTGGAAAATATCAGGTCGAAAACTAGAGAAGACCGTACACAGTGTAATTCTAAAGATTCGAGATAGGGAAGAAATAACGGAAATCTGGAAATGTACCGCACTACAAGAAGGAGGTAAAACAGATAATTAAATATGCATCTCATTTCTTCAGACAACGTACAACACAGTTTCTGGTGAAATACTAAAGAGGCTGGAAAAAGCAACGTGATAAACATAAAGGAGTACATCAAGAAAGTACCATCTACAGAAGATCGTGTGTGGAATAAATAATAAGGCACTGCTGGATGTCATCACCTTACTGCATTAAAAAAAAATTATGATTCCATCGGCAGACCAAATCTGTTGTCTCCACTCAAGGAAATTACTCCAGTGTCTACTAAATACACCGCTTAGTTTGACTTAACAACGTCACCAACTAAATCAAAAGTTAAATTCCACAACGAAATTTCCGATTCAATTGAAATTAGAACAGGAGCCCAACAAGGGAATCAATTCTCCCCTTTACTGTGTAACTGCTCTTGGAAAAAAATGAATAGAGAATGGGGAAGTTCACAACAGAAAGCAGGAATAAATGAAAAATAATGGGAGGAATGAAACACAAGGGAATCAATACGAACTGTCTCGATTTTGTCGAAGATATAGCAATCTTCAGAAAATATATGAAATCAGTTATCACTCAAACATAAATCCAAAAAATATCAGACGAAGAAGGTCTACATTACTGTACTTCCAAAACAGACTACATAGTGAATATCATTGGTGCCCCAAATCAGTGAAAACAGATTTCAGAAAAAGTAATGAATACCAAAATTTAAATGCCTCAAGAAAACATTACCCCAGAAGATGAAGGTGGCGTCTCAACTCTCCAAGGACAACAACAATGAAAAAATTTTACGTTACCGATCGATGTGGTGCCGTATTTAGCACACTGGATTCACATTTTGGAGGACAACGGCTCAAATTCCCAACCGACCATCCAGATGTAGGTTTTATGTGATATCCCTAACTTGGTCCAGGGAAATGGCGGGATAGTTCATAGTTCCTATGAGTACGGCAGAACCGATTTCCTTCCATATCCTTTCATAATCCGTTCTTGTGCTCCGTCTCTACGACCAAGATGTCGACGGGATCTTAAACCCTAATCATCACCTTCCTTTCTCTATTAATACGAGAATTAGACACTGCTGTTGTTGTTGTTGTCTTCAGTCCCGAGACTGGTTTGATGCAGCTCACCATGCTACTCTATCCTGTGCAAGCTTCTTCATCTTCCAGTACCTACTGCAACCTACATCCCTCTGAATCTGCTTAGTTTATTCATCTCCTGGTCTCCCTCTACGATATTACCCCCCACGCTGCCCTCCAATACTAAATTGATGATCCCTTGATGCCTCAGAACATGTCTTACCAACCGATCCCTTCTTCTAGTCAAATTGTGCCACAAACTCCTCTTCTCCCCAATTCTATTCAATATCTCCTCATTAGTTATGTGATCTACCCATCTAATCTTCAGCATTGTTCTGTAGCACCACATTTCGGAAGCTTCTATTCTCTTCTTGTCCAAACTATTTATCGTCCGTGTTTCACTTCCATACATGGCTAAACTCCATACAAATACTTTCAGAAACGACTTCCTGACATTTAAATCTATACTCGATGTTAACAAATTTCTCTTCTTTAGAAACGCTTTCCTTGCCATTGCCAGTCTACGTTTTATATCCTCTCTACTTCGACCATCGTCAGTTATTTTGCTCCCCAAATAGCAAAACTTCTTTACTACTTTAAGTGTCTCATTTCCTAATCTAATTCCCTCAGCATCACCCGACTTCGTTCGACTACGTTCCATTATCCTCGTTTTGCTTTTGTTGATGTTCATCTTATATCCTCCTTTCAAGACACTATCCATTCCGTTCAACTGCTCTTCCAAGTCCTTTGCTGACTCTGACAGAATTACAATGTCATCGGCGAACCTCAAAGTTTTTATTTCTTCTCCATGGATTTTCATACCTACTCCGAATTTTTCTTTTGTTTCCTTCACGGCTTGCTCAATATACAGATTGAATAACATCGGGGAGAGGCTGCAACCCTGTCTCACTCCCTTCCCAAATACTGCTTCCCTTTCTTGTCCCTCCACTCTTATAACTGCCATCTGTTTTCTGTACAAGTTGTAAATAGCCTTTCGCTCCCTGTATTTTACCCCTGCCACCTTCAGAATTTGAAAGAGAGTATTCCAGTCAACATTGTCAAAAGCTTTCTCTAAGTCTACAAATGCTAGAAACGTAGGTTTGCCTTTCCTTAATCTATTTTCTAGGATAAGTCGTAGGGTCAGTATTGCCTCGTGTGTTCCAACATTTCTACGGAATCCAAACTGATCTTCACCGAGGTCAGCTTCTACTAGTTTTTCCATTCGTCTGTAAAGAATTCGTGTTAGTATTTTACAGCCGTTAGTTATTAAACGGATAGTTCGGTAATTCTCAAATCTGTGAACTCCTGCTTTCTTTGGGATTGGAATTATTATATTCTTCTTCAAGTCTGAGGGTATTTCACCTTTCTCATACATCTTACTCACCAGATGGTAGAGGCTTTTCAGGACTGGCTCTCTCAAGGATGTCGGTAGTTCTAATGGAATGTTGTCTACTCCCGGGGCGTTGTTTCGACTTCGATCTTTCGGTGCTCTGTCAAACTTTTCACGCAGTATCATATCTCCCACTTCATCTTCATCTGCATTCTCTTCCATTTCCATAATACTGTTCTCAAGTACATCGTCCTTGTATAGACCCTCTATATACTCCTTCCACCTTTCTGCTATCGCTCCTTTGTTTAGAACTGGGTTTCCATCTGAGCTCTTGATATTCATACAAGTAGCTCTCTTCTCTCCAAAGGTCTCTTTAATTTTCCTGTAGGCAGTATCTATCTTACCCCTAGTGAGATAAGGCTCTACATCCTTACATTTGTCCTCTAGCCATCCCTGCTTAGCCATTTTGCACTTCCTGTCGATCTCATTTTTGAGACGTTTGAATTCCTTTTTGCCTGCTTCATTTACTGCATTTTGATATTTTCTCCTTTCATCAATTAAATTCAATATTTCTACTGTTACCCAAGGATTTCTATTAGCCCTTGTCATTTTACCTACTTGATCCTCTGCTGCCTTCACCACTTCATCCCTCAAAGCTACCCATTCTACTTCTACTATATTTCTTTCCCTCATTCTTGTCAATTGTTACCTTATGCTCTCCATGAAACTCTGTACAACCTCTGGTTCTTTCAGTTTATCCAGGTCCCATCTTCTTAAATTCCCACCTTTTTCCTGTTTCTTCAGTTTTAATCTACATTTCATAACTATTTTAGAAATATAAAACCGTAAGCACTCTGTGCAGCAGAGTACATTGCCACACATAATGCAGGAGATACCGAACAAATGGAGAAAAAAGAGGAGGGCAACCTTCTAAAAATCCTGTGACCAACCCTGAACGAAGAAGGCAACTACAAATTAACAAGCAACACAGACTTCTGTCGAGAAATTCCCAAACTCTGAGACACAATCCAGAGAAGGAGGGCCATTTTTTTGGACGTGTGAAAAATGGGGGACCAGAGATTAACAAAAATTATCTTCTCATGTTTAAAAAAAACTGGTAGATCAAAGGTATTCTAAAAGTCTTAGGAGATATGAAGATCACTGAAAAAGGCGTTCGAGCCAGAGAAAAAAATCTGAAGCAAAATGAAACACCTTAAGAGTCCTATAGAAAAATGAGGAAACACGAAAGGATCGTAATCCAGGTACAAAAACAACAGGGCGAGAGAAAGTACGGGAACGACAGCAAACAGGAACTTATTCCAAAGAACAATTCCTCCAAGTAATTGTTTTGTTTTTCCAAACATAGTCGTAATCGACATACAAAAAAATAATCAAGTGACTGTATGTCAATAACAAAATAACCGCAAAAGGTTAATCATAATGTTCAAAAAGCATTAGTTGAGACTAAATAAAAAAGCATTATGTGATTTTACTGCTATTACTTCAATAAAAATAAAGATTTACCACATGGAATGATTTTCATACGAAGTTAAATCCCCTGTGATTAAAAATGTAGGCTCACTATAATGGAATACTGCTATGCCATTGCAAAACTTGTCAGTAACAAGTGGGAATGAATAATTAAACTAACTGTTTTGGGTAGTATTTTCTTGGTAGAAAGGATTTGGTGGAAACGACGCGAGAAACGATTGCTCGAACATAAAAGCAAATGTTAGACAAGCCTCCAGCTTTCGCTGTTGTATTTAACTGTGAACGGGACGTGTGCAATGTCCTTACTATGTTGCAAGTCTCAGTCGTGCTCAGAACAGTTTTCCTTGTTGCTGTGAGTGCATTATGTAGGAGCCAATTAAATTTGAAGTCGGGATAACTGTTGGTGTTTTGTATAATGGGAGCTTCCGTGGCCTAGGGGGCCGAAGTGTCGGATATTTCAAGAGGCACCGTATCGAATATTTATATCACATACTGGGAAACAGAAAAATCATCAACTGCTAAGTTCCAGCGCAGACGAAAGTGAGTGTTGGGTGATCGTGTCGGACGGTCATTGAAGGAAACTGTGATGAAAAATAAGAAGACGACAGCTGCAAAATTCAATGCACAATTAAATGTCGCACCCGCGAGTCCTGTTAGTATCGAAACAACACAAAGGGGGCTCCAGAAACAGGGAAATTGCACAGCTAGCTAGAATTCCAGAACCGTTCGTCTGAGATGCAAATGCCCGTATCAGAAAATGTGTTGCCGAAGCTGTAAAACCTTTACTATGGTGCAATGTAAGAATTCCGTTTGTTCGGATGGGTCTCGTTTCACATTTTTTTCTAGCTTCCAGTCCATTAAACGTGTAAGTTATATTAGTTTACGTATCAAGAGTGAAATTTGGCGAGGGTTCGGTGATGACTTGGCCTGCCACGTCGTGGTATTACATGGGCCTCATTGTTACGCTCTAAGGTTTCATTACTGCCAAGGATTATATACTCCATTTAGGGTGGTCGGATCCATCCCATGGTACATTATTTGTTGCTCTATGGAGATACTCTGTTACAATGTGAAATGAATCCTGTTCAAACAGCTCTTATCGCGCAAGACTGGTTTTGTAAGCACTAGGATGAATTTTTGCTTCTTCCCTGGCCATCACTGTCACCAAAACTCAGTATTAATGAGCCTTTGTGGTCTACTTTGGAGAAAAGGGCGCGTGATCGTTATACACCTTCATCCCCGTTACATGAACTTACCACTATTTAGCAGGAATAGTGGTATAAGATTCCACTGGAAACAATACGGGGCCTGTATTTATCCATTCCGAGACTACTGGAAGCTGCTTTGAATGCCGACGGTTTTAATACATCGTATTGGATATGGAAATGTTTTCTGTTTGTCGTGTCTCCATATTTTTGTCCACCCCACGTAGATGTTTCATCACAACGAATGAGTTATTTTTCACTGTACAAATATAGCCGCTGTGCTGTGATGACTCTGCTACAGGATACACAAGTTGTCTAAAAACCAAGGTATAAATATCACAGAGTTGATGCAGAACACTAAGAAAAGAACTTTTAATCACTACATTAACAAGGGACGCACCACAGCACAAACAGCTAAGACCAAATAAATATGAATTTAAAATACGGAAATGTGTCCGTGACATCAGCTAATCAAGATAACATATATGTAAACTTCTGTATTCTTTTTTCTTCTTCTTCTTTCTTTAAAAAAAAAAAAAAGCCCGGTTCTCGTGGTCGTGCGGTAGCGTTCTCGCTTCCCACGCCCGGGTTCCCGGGTTCGATTCCCGGCGGGGTCAAGGATTTTCTCTGCCTCGTGATGGCTGGGTGTTGTGTGCTGTCCTTAGGTTAGTTAGGTTTAAGTAGTTCTAAGTTCTAGGGGACTGATGACCATAGCTGTTAAGTCCCATGGTGCTCAGAGCCATGTGAACCACTTTTTCCAAAAAAATTCTTTGTTCTTCATCTTAATAATATACATATGCAACCCACCACCTTTACATGATTAGCGGGTGCTAAGATACTACAATATCATTGTTGTTGGCAGTTAATTACAGTAATTACAAGTGAGCTAGAGAACAGTTTTACAATGGGCAATTTATATTCTTTTAGTATTCTACTTAGTTCTAATGGCTATTTATGACTTGACCTCTACTGCCTGCAGAGTAACAGGTGTGTCAGCGAATTCTGTATTTGTATCCAATCAGTGTTGGAAAATTGGTGAATCTACATTGAGGTAACACAAGTAATGAGATACCCAGAATGTTCTTCAAACCAATCCCGAACGACAGTGAGCCAGTGTCATGGCGCTATGTCATCCAGAAGTCCATAAATAGCTGCAAACAACCCCATATAGCCGAACACAATTATTTGCTGTCAACGATCTGTTCAGTTTCACGAGAGGACCCAATACATACCACGTAAACACAACCCAGACCATTATGGAGCCACGACTAGCTTGCACAGTGCCTTGTTGACAACTTGGGTCCACGGCTCCGTGGGTTGTGCGTCACACTCGAAACCTTACCATCAGCTCTTACCAACTGAAATCAGGACTCATCTTACCAGGCCACGGTTTTCCAGTCGCCTGTGGCCCAACAGACGTGCCCACGAACCCACGAGAGGGACTTCATACCATATCGCGCTGTTAGCAAAGGCACCCGCGTCGGTCGTCTGGTGTCATTGCCCATAAACGCGGAAATGAAAGTATGTAATCCTCACAAGGACCATATGTGAACATGTTACGTTATTTTCGGTACATCCGCACCGTAGTGCCCCAATACCAAAACCCACAGTGACCACATCGTATAAATCGTTTCCACGAGGTTTTTCATTTGTTCTGTTTTAATCATTTCACAGGAACTCCACATGCTACCACGATGAAAAGTAAGGCAATAACGTACGATAAAACAACAACTTCTACTTTGGGAACAATGACTATTTCATTACTCTATATTTACACTGGTGGGCCAAAATATTATGACCATCGTCCACCGCGAGACAGATTGCCTTCTGGTAGTGTTGCGATCACGTGACGTGGTAAGGAACGAATATAAGCGGGACAGAGACGAATGGTTAGTTGTTATAGTAAATGTGGAAATTCACATATATAAGTGATTCTGTCAAAGATCATATTGTTACTGCGCTGAGCCTGGGAACGAGAATCTGTGAAACGGCGAAGATGGTCGACTGTTCATGTACTAATGTCGTGAACATCTGCGGAAATTGATTGAAGGGTTTTGAAGTAACGCATGGTACTGGATGACCACTTCTCATTACAAAGCGTGGAGACGGGAGGATCGCCCGCTGTGCAAAAGTATGATAGACAGCGATCTGTGGCAGATCTGAAGACAGAATACAGTGCTGGTGCAGGCACGTGTGTTTCGGAGCACACCGTTCAAATGTTATTGTTGAACATGGAGCTCCACAGCACACGGGCCCTGCTTGTTCCCGTGGTGACCCAAAGATATCGTGACGTTTCACCGTGAATCAGTAGAAACGGACCGCCTGGGCGAACGAATCGCATTTCTTTTTACTCCAGGTCGATGGTTTTGTTCTTACGCACCATCATCCAGGCACATGGCTATTTAAAACATGCAAAGCACCGCAGATGCAGGCCGGTGAGGGTAAAATTACCGATGGGGTACGTTGAGTTGGGCTTCCATGCAACCTGTGGTAGTAATCGAAGGCACCACGACAGCTGTGGCCTACGTGAACATTATCGTGGACCAATTGCAATTTTTCATGCCTGATGTTTTCCCCTACAGAGATGACAGCTTCCATCAAGATAACTGTCCGTGTCACGAGGTCAGAATTGTGCTGCAGTGGTTTGAGTAGCTTGATAGTGAACTCACATTGATGTCTTGTGCAGCAAATGCCCCTCATCAGCACCTGTAGGAACACATAACGTGTGTCAGCTGCGCACACGCCCGTAATTTACTTGACATGCCTCCTCTGAGCGGTGACATATGGCGTCGCATTTCTCCGGAAGCATACTGTAAGTACGCTGTTTAGGTTTTTATATTGGTAACGCCACGTAGCGCTCTGTATGAAAATCACTGGCTGTTTGTGTGCAGTCTGTGGCTGGTTTGCATTGTTGTTGGCTATTGTAGTGTTGGGCAGTTGGCTGTTAACAGCGCGTAGCGTTGCGCAGTTGGAGGTAAGCCGCCAGCAGTGGTGGATGTGGGGAGTGAGATGGCGGAGTTGTGAGAGCGGATGATCTGGACAGAGACAGTAAATTTGTAAGACTGGATGTCATGAACTGATATATATTATATGACTTTTGAACAATATTAAGGTAAATACATTGTATCCTCAGGGGCGTACACGCTTACCAAATGTACCATGTGTTTGGCAAGCACAAGGAGCCCTAGCTAATATGATATTTGCTTATACAACATTACACATCGGTACCATATTTCTCTAACACTGAATTACACAGCTATCTGATTATTTAACAGAGAAACAAAAATTTTTTTAATATGTCAGTGACACATATTTATGCAATTACACAGTTGGATAATTTCACACTTATGAAATTGTATTTTGTCTGTACTTTGTGAACTGTTCATATTTTTTCGGAACCATTGTGATATCATGAGAGCTTTGAATGATGTATTTGGTATGGGATCACGATTTTTAAAGTACGTTGGAGGTAGAAGACACTGTTGAAATGAGCAGAGAATGTTTTTTAGGTTTTGAAATTATTGGAGGAAGCTACGACGATTTTGAGATTTGGCTGAGGTTTTATGATGTTATTATTACGATGACAATGTGTATTATGCTGCTGAGGTATGTTTATGATCAATAAGCTGATGCTATATGAGGAATTTGATTATGCTACGTATTTATTATGATGAAATATTGAAGAAGTGTCTACGAATATGTATATGTGTAATAAAGCAAGGAATAATGATTAGTGGTTAGGGACTCTGGTTTGTGAAAAAGGATGTTGGAAACCGAGAATCGTACTTTAAGAGTTATGAAATGTGTGTATATGCGTGAATGTATCACTATGCTGGTGAAAATTTTTTGGACACTGTTATATTTACAGGATTTTGTTTCTACAGATTTGCAACGCTAATTCTCGACCTGTGAAATTTTTATATGAGACTGTCACTAGTACAAACTGGTGTCGTAAATATTTCGGTAAGAAAGTTAAGTGACCACCTTCACGTAATGCGTCGTGGGCGACCAGCTGTGCGAGTCTCCTGAAAAAAAAAAAGCCAGTAGGTGGAGGAAAAAAAGGCCATTAACCTCGATCTTGACGGTTCTTAGTAGAAAGCATCGCAAATACGACACGCTCAAACTTGAAAACATGATTACACTGTAGAGTTCTTAATTTATGATATTTACTGAAATGAAATGATGAGAAACATTTCACATCTATTGTCTTGCTAGTTGAAAGATTCTTTATTGCATTATGAAATGCCATATGGCTAGTGAATGACGCTTCACGCCTTGCTTTGCCTATTTTGTTTAGTATCTAGTTTCTAGCTGCACTGCAGCATTGGTTAAAATAAAATTTAATAGATGTACTAATATAGATATTTTATGCCTACAGATAAGGTAAATAATAATTTTGTGATATATGAGGGAGCACAAAAAGGCATTTCCCTTCACAGGAACTGCATACATAATTTTCTTTTCAAATACTTGGTAATTTATTTTGTAGCATAAGATGTGGCGCACCACTTTAATTACATAGACATTAAGATGTGAATATACATTTCCCTTATCGCATTGTTGTCTTTAGTGTAATATATTTTCTGCTTGAGCTTTGTCATGTTTAGGCACAAGTTATAGCATTTGCTGCTGCTGTTTTCCAGGCATAGTGCTACTAAATTTCAGTTTGTATTACTCTGTTAAGCCAGATTTACTACTGATTTATTTTTCTTGTTGCTGCAGATTGGCTCATATTAGTGATAATGTTGCATTTGCTTTGCTAACTTATATATATATATGGAATTGTTATGTGCTGCTGCATTGCCTCGTCCCTTGGTATATGTATCTGAGCTCAGTAGATTTAAGTTACCTTAAGAGGGGGTAGACTATATAAGAAACTAACTATGATGAATTGGAAGAAATGCATTGAGAAGCTATAAGAAAATGGTTTCGCCAAAAAAGTAGTGTACAGCGGAGAAAAACTATTTTTGAATGAGGATGTGAACAGAATACAGAAAGCATGCTTGGATATGACTTTTTGGGAATAATGATGAACCAAGGGAGATCTCCATGCAAAATACTGCAGTAAAACAAACCCTGTCCTTTCCTCTTGTGTTGTCCCACTACGTGTTTGTGTACTCTTGTGTATTTGTGTTTCTCCTGTCTTTATGTGTTTAGCTAATAAGATTTATGTTGTAGAATTTTTCTAGTACTAAACTACATTCACTGTGATGAGGAATACTGTTATCCTCAAATATAATTCGCACTAATAATATGTTATTTTCTTTGTAAAGATGTTTATAGACATTATTAATTCTGTTCTGTTTCAGTGCACATGTGTGAAATTAATGTTTCGAAAACGATTCTCATTATTTTATGTATTTACTTATGTCATAATTCCTGTAACACTGATGTATATTCTTTTGTAAAGCCCCTATTACTACAAATGTTATCTGTATTGTTATGTTCTTTAATGATGTATTTTGTACCTTTGTAATTGTATTCTCATGTTATAAAATTGTAATTGACACCAGTTCATCAAATATTTGATGGTCATAGTATATGCTAAATATGTGAGAAGTAGAGACTGATAGTGGTTGCACGTGAGTCAATAATTCAGCAAGGGACTGGTTAACAGCATTGCTGGTTCTAAGGACAAAAAAAGAACTTTGTGAGTGCACAAGTGGTGGTTTATGGACTTGCTATATTCTCCACAAGACTCTTCGATAGTGATTGTGCACCTGCACAGTCGCAACAGATGGCTGCTGGGCGTCTCTACATGGACTACACTGGGTCTGCATCTTTGATGGCCCACCAATACCATTATTTCTACAAGGACTGCAGTAGGTCTGCACCTCTGGTGGCCCACCAACACCATACTCTCTACCAGGACTACAGTGGGTCTGCTCTGTGATGATCTACCTACCAGTATTCTTCAAAACTTCGAATGACTCTGCTGTGGGTTTGCTCTGTTGTGGCCCATTACCTGTCTGCATGTCAAGAGTCAGCACTGTCTTTCCGTTGGAAGGACAACACTACTTCTTCAAGACTGCATGGAATTCCACTACTTCCGTGTCCGATCTCTTTTACTGCTCAGACTTTGAGAAAAACACTGCAACTTTACTGTGATGAACGATCAGGACTGTCTTTATGGACTGTGAGAAAATTTTAGCTTTTGACCAACACTGTATCAATAAGTTTTCTTAGGGGACGTTTCAATACCAAGGAATTGTCGAATCCATGTCAAGCAGAATCGCTGCTCAATTCTGTTTCAAAAGTGGACCAACGCGTTTTAAAAAGGTGGACATAATGTTTTGACTCATCAGCCTACCTTTCTTGTGTTGCTCTACCACTTCAAGCAACAGTCCTACCCTTGTCACTGCCGTTGATATTTATACAGTATAACTGCAAATGCCCATAAACTTCGTTAAACAGAGAGAGGTACTTCAGTGAGCAACTCTTCACAGAACGTGGGTTCGGAAGCTTAACTACTCTGTAAGGCTGGACAGATGGTGATCAATCGTATCTCTGCCGACAGAGCGCAATGCTGCTGCACTCACAAGTGTTTCGGAGAACACCGTTCATTGCACAACATTGAACAGGAGATCCGCAGCAGACCACTCCCATGCTGACCAAACACATCGTCAATTACGGTTGAACTGTGCTCGCGACCATTGGGATTCGACCCTCATCAGTGCAAACGTGTTGGCTCTCTGGGTGAATCACATTATTGCTATTCTCGGTCGATAGTGAACTACACTAACGTGGTCACCGAGGTGAATGTCGGCTCAAAACGTGCAGCGGACCACAGACGCAGGCTGTTGGGAGCAATATTATGCTATGGGAGACATTCTCCTGTGCTTGCATGGGACCTATGGTGGTAATCGAGGACACACTGACGGCTGCAAACCACCTGCATCCCTTCATGCTTTATGTCTTCCTCGTCGGCGATGTCACTTTTCAGAAGTGTAGCTGTCCGTGTCTCGGAGCCAGAACTCGGATACAGCGGTTTGATGAGCATTATAGTGAACTCATGTTGATGTCTCGGCCATCAAATTCACCTGATGTAAATCGTATGGAAGTTATCTGAGTCGCTATCGTTCGCCATCACCGCGTACGCAGATCAGCGATTCGTTATTTGTGCGAAATACATGACCTGTGCTTAGACATCCAGTGCCACATAGCTCCACAAATCTACCAACAAACGGTCGTATCTCTGACACGTGGAACCAATTATGGATTTCGTTCCGAAGACGGGCATACAAGCTATTAAGTAGGTGGTAATATTGTTTTGGCTTATCAGTATAATTATTCCGAGAGAAATTTAGCTGTGTGTTAGTAGCCAACTGTAGAAGCATTTCAGTTGTCCCTTCTCTTCTTGTCTTAGCATTGCTAGTGAATATAATCCGGACCAGGTGTGGTTCCCTTCCCTCGAGAGAACTCAATCTGGAGTTATTACAGAGAAAAGGTTTGTGTAATTGCACTGTTGTTCTCCTCATGTTCCGTTTCGTGTTCCCTGTCCATCATGTCAGGTTGTGCTACCATACAGGTCTAAGGGTGGTGGAGGTGTGTAAATGTCCATTGTCAGACCTCTTTTATGTTCACTATTGCATTCCAGGTGCTGGCAAACGATGTTTCTTTGAAAACTACAATTCAGAAATCTGGCACGATTATCCATTTTGTACTTGAATATTTTCTTGCCTCCAGCTTGTACTCCCTGAAGAAAAATTAAGTTTGTATCATTGTTGCTCCATTAATAAGAGATGCAAAGAACCCATAGCCTCTTTCAGGATCTCTTTTTCGATGAGCAATACCAGATTTTCCTCCATTATTATTTCTTATAGCCGTAAGTTGATTTTGTGTTCCATTTCCGGCTGACTGTGCATTTGACAGTCTCCCTAGGTTGTGAGTTTATTACGAGATTATTAGAGATAAAGTTAGTGAAATGCTCATAGAAATTGACTCTGAAATTATTAGTATGTCTGAGCACCACTTAAATAATTTAACAATTTAGAGGCTTCCTTTATCAGGATACAGATTAGCTGGCTGTTTTTCAAGGAGTTCCTTGCGGGGTGGGGGAGTGGCTATCTACGTAAAAAACTGTGTTCCATTTGAGTCTATAGACGTATCACGACACAGCACTGAATAGATACTTGAATGTTGTGCAGGGGCAGTTGAATTTAGTGACACTGAACTTCTAGTTATTGTTGTTTATAGGTCCCCTAACTCTAACTTCGGAGTATTTCTGCTCAAGTTAGAGAGGGCTCTTTATTCACTCTGTAGGAAGTACCAGGAGTTAGTTATATGTGATGAAGTTAATATAAATTTTGTGTACCATGGTACAAGAAAAAGGATGTTGAAAGATATCCTAAATTCGTATGATCAGATGCAGATTGTGTTTTTTCCAGCTAGGGTGCAGGGGAACGGTAGGACAGTCATAGACAATACATTTATTCATTCTTCATTACTAGATGGGTATTTGTTAGTAAAAGAGTGAACGGCCTTTCAGACCATGATGCACAAATTTTATGAGTAAAACACTTTTGTAATCAAACAAATGTCACATGTATTTACAAGCTATGTGAATCAAACAGAAATAGAGAGATTTATAAACCTTGCCAAGGAACAAAAGCGGTAGGATGTTTATAGTGCCGATAACCTAGATGATAAATATAATGCTTTCCTAGATACATTTCTCATGCTGTTTGAGAGTTGCTTTCCATTAGAACGTTCTAAATGGGGTACTACCGCGGGTGGCTAACTAGTGGGATAAGGATATCACGTAGAACAAAGCGGGAATTATATCAGAATGTTAGAAGTACTCACAGTCAAGCTACATTACAAACAGTATTGTAAGGTGCAAAAAAATGTTACTAGGAAGGCAAAGAGTATGTGGTATGCAAATAGAATAGCAAATTCACAGGATAAAATTAAAACCATATAGTCAGTTGTAAAGGAAGTGTCTGGTCAGCAGCACAAGGTCGACGATATAAAGTCAATTCTTAGTAAAAATATTTCTGTTACTGATAAATCAGATATATATACAGTGTTTAACAATCATTTTTTGAGCATTGCTCGTGAATTAAATAAAAATGTGGTTTCTACAGGGAATCATATAACTTTCTTGGCAAATGCCTTTTCGAGATTGATGTCTGAAATACTCCTCTGTAACACAGACAAGGGGGAGATTGATTCAATAATTAAATCACTGAAGACTAAGAACTCTTATGGTTATGATGGAGTTCCTAGTAGAATATTAAAGTGCTGTGCTGCACATATTAGCCCTGTATTTAGCCATATTTGTAATTTTTCCTTTAGGAATGGTCAGTTTCCAGAACGATTAAACTACTCAGCAGTAAAGTTGCTTTATAAAAATGGAGAAAGGGATAATGTATACAATGTTAGACCTATTACTATGCCACCAGTGTTTGCTAATGTTATTGAAAAGGCTGTGTATCTATGGATAATTGATCATTTTATATCACACAATTTGCCATCAAATGTACAGTTCGGCTTCAGAAGTCGATTTGCAACTGAAAATGCTATATTCTCTTTTCTCTATGAGGCACTTGATGGGTGAAACAAAAGGTTTCGACCTCTAGTCATATTTTTTGATTTAACTAATGCGTTTGATTGTGTTGATCACAAAATATTGCTCTGGAAGTTGCTCCATTACAGAATACGGGGAGTAGCTCACAATTGGTTCACCTCATACTTTAGCAATATGCAGCAAAACGTTATTGTTATATGGGGTCTGAGTGGAGTTCTGTGAAGTGGGAGGTGCCCCAGGGATCAGTGTTTGGGTCACTCCTGTTCCTTATTTATATAAATGATATGGCATCTAGTATTATGTGTAACTCTAAAGTATTTGAGTTTGCTGATGATAGTAGCTTGGTGGTATAGGATGTTATGTGCAACATTGGCTCGGCTGCAAATAGTGCAGTTCATGACCTAAGTTCATAGCTTGTAGAAAATAAACCACCAATAAATCAGAGTAAGACTCAGAATGGGCATATGATTAGTGAAACTGAACAGTTCAGATATCTAGGTGTTCAGATCGATAGTGAATTGTCGTGGAAAGCCCACGTTGGGGATGTTTCATTTCTTGTTAATAATATTAGCTTATTCCCAGGAATAAGCCGCTTTCACTCAGTTAATACTCGGCAGAAATTCAACTTGCATTTGGATAGGACTTCCTTAACTATTGTGCAGAAAGGTGTGCAGTATACTGCTGCATTAATTTTCAATAAGCTACCACTCAAATTCAAAAAGCTTAGCAGTAATCCACGAGCTTTCAAATGGAAACTGAAGAGTTTCCTTATGGGTCACTCCAATTCTGTCGAAGAGTTATTTCAAAATGTAAGCTGATTCTTGTTATACTGTTGATTGCGTTTACTTAAACTTACGGACTGACTTTTTTCATGTTCATAAACATTTAATTTTTATCTTTCATTACTTTTATGTTGTAATATCATGTACTGACACGTTCTATGACCTTGTTGATTTGTTCCTCAATTTGGTCCTACGGAACTTCAGGTGTAAATAAATAAATAAAGCGATTTCAATTGACAAGTGAACCGAAACTCATGTACCCGGTGTCTTACGATATTGCAGTACCTGTGTTTTTAAGAAGCACGGTGCAGTGTTCCTTCGGACATGCTTGCATGTTCTTAATAACAAAGGCATTGCAATATCGTTTTTATCCGCCGATACCGGACAGCGATTCCGAGAATTACATGATGTGTACGAGTGCGGGGTGTGATGCATGAGCGACGACATATGGAAGTTTGAGTCTGCCTGTCAGTCGGGCATGGATAGCCAAACCGGTTACGGCGATCACTCTCTTAAAGTTTGACATCCGGGTTCGAGTCCCCTTCCGGCACAAATTTTCATTGTCGGTATTGTATTATATAGTTGATGGGTGTCCGTAGCCGGAACTTCATTTGGTCTGAATATCCTTGTGGTTGACCCATCATTTAGTACTTTAAGGTTTCACGAATCTAATACAACCATTAGTGTTTTTCCTAGCGCTATAAGGGTTTCCGAATCTAGTGAATCCACTAGTATTTATCCCATCGCGTTAACATTGATGTAGCCCCACGACACAGGGTGGCCGTTAAAGTCTTCTATTAGCACATGGTGTTCCCTGATGGAGTCAGTTATTGTTGTTAACTGTTGTTTGGGAAGTCTGTCGTTAGATGCTTTGCACGCTGAGACCAAATTCAGATGGAGATCCTCGAACAGTAGGCGGATGGCATTTACTGTGTGTCATGCTGATTACTAGAATTAACAACAGAAAAGAGGATATCGTGTTTTACCAACAACGCTCCACCGCCGTAGCGATCATCTCTGTTTTGTCTAATGACAGAATAAAACGGGAGCACGAATGGTTAGTTTGGTTTGAACCTTGTTTCAGTGATGACGCAAACGTCTACGATTCTTTCGAGTAGAAAATATCGAAGGCTGTCTTTGTTTGCCTAGAACTATAAATCGTTCCACTGGATGATTTTATAGGCTACTCTGGTGTATAAAGCGTGAGAACAACGTATTTTAAGTTGACATTCGAATCGATTCTGTTTCAAATACTGTAGCAGGCGCAATTGAAGCGTGCTGGTACGATTCATTACAGCCATATTTGCACTTAAATTTTGTTAATGATGTGGTTCCCAACATCACTCAGATGCTTGAGTCTGTGATATTCTGGTTGGTAGGATTTGGGACCCATTGAAGCAAGAGAAAGGCAGAGTTCTGGTTGGTACAGTTGGTAGCAGGAAACCATGCTTTGGTGGGTCCCTCTGTGACGCATAGCATTTACAAATTGCTCATGGTGTAGTTGGACGTGATATACGAGGGTTCTACAGAAAGTAAGTTCCAGTCGGTCGTGAAACGAACACCACAGTGAAATCACGATGAAGCTTTGCACAAATGTGTTGGGTAGTGTCTCTAGTAGGAGCGTTGATCGTATCAAGACGCTCTATTCAGTTGCGAGCGCGCTGTGAACAAGTAAACCTGCCTTGTACAACGATGTCTCCCGCCACGTAGGAAGGCCCGCTGAGAGGCTTCGCCTTAATGAATGCAGCCCACCTAACACAACTGCCACGCACTTCCTTTTTCATGGCAGTTCTCAGCCGAACTCTGCAGGGGCAGTGAAGACGCTCCTGCAGCCTTTTCGATGAGAAGTGTTCGATCACCCACAACACAGCCATAATTGGCTCGTCCTGAGTATCATCTCTGTTCACATGAAACGCTGGACACGAAGACAACACTTGGGCGCAGGGTACGCAATATAGACCAGCATAGAGAATTATCGGAAAGCACAGACGGTTGCCTTCTATGACGATGATGTTGGAAATTTGGCATAACGTTCCAACAAATGCCTAAGTTGGAGAGGCGACTATGTAGAGAAGTATCTGGAAAGTGTAGCTAACTCTTTCTAGAAAACTGTTTCTGATTTTCACTGTTGTTTCCATTTAGCGACCGATCGGTACTTACTTTCTGGACAACCCTCGTATGAGAGGAGCGAGCAGCGCTATCGGCGGTGAATCCACTGGAGCTGTCGTTCCTCACGTCTGAGGCACTGTCGTCATGGCGTCAGTATGTTGCTGCAGCTCGTAGAAGGCGGCGCTGAAATTTGCATTTAGCAGCTGTCATTTCGGCATGGGTGGGAATTTTGTAGCCTGACTCGTAACGTTTGGGGGAGAAGTAATTGCTTTTGCATAAGGCCTCTTCTCGAACCCAGCCGCTACTTCTCGGATGGTAATTTTAATGAAATACATAATTTTGTTCATTTCTTTATATTTGAGATACGTTAGGCATGTTCGAGGTAGGACTTTGTGATCATCGGTACAATGAATAACAGTTGGTTGATTAGCCCTCCATGAGGCGTGACTTCCACATGGGCCTGCTTAGTATGAACATCTTGTGTTACTTGCTGTTTGCTGTCATGTCCAAATGGCAAACAATTGTACTACTGTAAGACGGAGGCCACGTAAACATCCACTGGACAGCGAACACCACGAATATAAACAAACTGTGGGAGCCGCTAAGATTTAAATTTCATAATGCATATTGGTGACTGCTCTGTAACCCTTTCCCAACTCATTTTCAAAATTTTATTATATCACCCGTTGACAATAAATTAGCAACAGCACGTCGCTGCAGTTAGCAAATCATCCTCCGTAAGGGAGCTTCCTACATTATTTATAGTGTCTTCGTTAGTAGTGAAGACCTGCGGAGTATAGACCTCCAAATTTGCTTTTTCTAAGTAAGTGCACTGGCAGTTAATCCTGACAGAGGCTCATTTTCACACGGTTTTTCGCTGCCACCGAAAAATGGATAATCCGCGGGAATAAAGACTCACATTCCTTTCTAATAAGTTTGCATAATGCTATAGGGTGGTGTCTACCTTACATTCAACAGACAAGATACGAGATCCTTTGTTGGTAGTCGGGTATAAGTTAGCAGTGTAAGTGACATGGTGTTGGGTAATGGTTGCTTCTTGGGTGGCATCGACACTAAACAGTTTCTCCATTTGGCCCGCTGGTCGTCGTGTCCTTCCTGCTCTGTGCGGTCCCATTCACGTATCTACGAGGGCTGCAGGTCTGTCGTTGCACATTATGTGATGAAAAGTATCCGGACTCCTAGCTGAAAACGACTTACAAGTTCGTGGGGCCCTCCATCGGTATGCTTGAATTCAATATGGTGTTGGCCCACCCTTATCCTTGATGACAGCTTCCACTCTCACAGGCATGCGTTCAGTCAGGTGCTGGAAGGTTTCTTGGGGAATGGCAGCCCATTATTCACGGAGTGCTACACTGATGAGAGGTATCGATGTCGGTCGGAGAGATCAGGCACCAAGTCGGAGTTCAAAAACATCCCAAAGGTGTTCTATAGGATTCAGGTACGGACTCTGTGCAGGCCTGTTCATTACAGGGATGTTATTGTCGTGTACCCACTCCGCCACAGGCCGTGCATTACCAACAAGTGCTCGATCTTGTTGAAAGATTCAGTCACCATCCGCGAATCGCTCTTCAACAGTGGGATGCAAGGTGCTTACAACATTAATGTAGGTCTGTTCTGTGATAGTGCCACGCAGAACAACATGGGGTGTAGGCTCTCTCCATGAAAAACACAACCACACCATAATACCATCGCCTCCGAATTCTACTGTTGGCACTACACACATTAGCAGATGACGTTCACCGTGCATTCGCCATACCCACATCCTACCATCGGATCGCCACTTTGCGTACCGTGATTCATCACGCCACACAACGTTTTTCCACTGTTCAGTTGTCCAATGTCTACGCTACTTACATCAAGTGAGGCGTCGTTTGGCATTTACCGGCGTGATGTGTGGCTTACGAGCAGTCGGTCGACCATTAAATCCAAGATCTCACCTCCCGCCTAACTGTCATTGTACTTGCAGTGGGTCCTGATGTAGTTTGGAATTCCTGTGTGATGGTCTGGATAGAAGCCTGCCTATTACACATTACGACCCTCTTCAAGCTGTCAGCGGTGTCTGTCAGTCAACAGACTATGTCGGCCTGTACGCTTTTGTACTGTGTCACTTCGCGTTTCCACTTTACTATCACATCAGAAACAGTGGACCTAGGGATGTTTAGAAGTGTGGAAATCACGCATGCAGAGGTATGACACAAGTGACACCCAGTCACCTGACCATGTTCGAAGTCCGTGAGTTTCGTGGAGCACCTCACACTGTCTAATGATTACTGAGGTCGCTGATATGGAGTACCTGGCAGTAGGTGGCCGCACAATGCACATAATATAAAAAACGCATGTTTTGAGGGTGTCCGGATACTTTTGCTCACATAGTGTAAGTGCATTGACAGATGGGGCGTGTTAGTGTGTGTATGTGTTGTGTGACGCGATGAATGGTCCCCAATCAGTTGATCAAGGGGAGCGTGAAGTACATCAGTATCCATTCTGGGACTCTGCGTCTAGTTCTGCGAAGTTTGGGTTGCGGGGGAGCTGCAGTCGCCACCGTCCATGGCGGTGATCGCAGCGTAGCAAAGGTTTTACCGAGTTGGCAGAGGCTATGTAAGTTTGTGTAATACCGGAACGAATTAGTACTGTTTACACTGTACGAGCACTATCCAAGTGACGACTGTTCACACAGTTGGAGCGCGCCGATGTTGTCACTTCCGCTTCTTGTGGCAAACGTACTCACAACCCACAATATCAAATAAATTATTTAGTTTCATGCTACTTACGCAGGCAAAAATAGAAATCAATATTTATGATAAAAGCAGAACAGATATCGATGATTTTCCTGTACTAATTGTATATTGCGATAATGATAGTTACTTATGGAAATACAATATTTCAGTTTCTGCATTTAGTAGTACAGGTAATATGAAACCCATCCAGATAAGTCGAGAGAGCTAATGCGCTTCGTCCTGGACTCGGGTAGGCGCGCCGGACCCGGATCGAGTCCGCCCAGCGAATTGACGACGAGGGCCTGCGTGCTGGCCAGACTGGATGGGGTTTTTAGGCGGTTTTCCACATCCCACTAGGTGAATACCCGGCTGGTCCCCACGTCGCGCCTCAGTTACACGACTCACGGTCATTTGTAACACGTTAGCACTAATTCCTGATTATAGTTCTGAGCGGAGATTTTAATTTGCTGGATATAGAATGGGAGACTCTAACGTTCATAACAGGTGGCAGGGACAAAGAATCCAGTGAAATTTTTTTAAGTGCTTTATCTGAAAACTACCTTGAGCAGTTAAACAGAGAACCGACTCATGGCGATAACATATTAGACCTTCCGGTGACAAACAGACCCGAATTATTTGAAACAGTTAACGCAGAACAGGGAATCAGCGATCATAAAGCGGTTACTGCATCGATGATTTCTGCCGTAAATAGAAATATTAAAAGAGGTAGGAAGATTTTTCTGTTTAGCAAAAGTGACAAAAAGCAGATTTCAGAGTACCTGACGGCTCAACACAAAAGTTTTGTTTTAAGTACAGATAGTGTTGAGGATCAGTGGACAAAGTTCAAAACCATCGTACAGTATGCGTTAGATGAGTATGTGCCAAGCGAGATCGTAAGAGATAGAAAAGAGCCACCGTGGTACAACAACCGAGTTAGAAAACTGCTGCGGAAGCAAAGGGAACTTCACAGCAAACACAAACATAGTCAACGCCTTGCCGACAAACAAAAATTACGCGAAGCGAAATGTAGTTTGAGGAGGGCTATGTGAAGGCGTTCAATGAATTCGAAAGTAAAGTTCTATGTACTGACATGGCAGAAAATCCTAAGAAATTTTGGTCTTATGTCAAAGCGGTAGGTGAATCAAAACGAAATGTCCAGACACTCTGTGACCAAAATGGTACTGAAACAGAGGATGACAGACTAAAGGCCGAAATACTAAATGTCTTTTACCAAAGCTGTTTCACAGAGGAAGACTGCACTGTAGTTCCTTCTCTAGAGTGTCGCGCAGATGACAAAATGGTAGATATCGAAATAGACGACGGAGGGACAGAGAAACAATTAAAATCGCTCAAAAGAGGAAAGGCCGCTGGACCTGATGGGATACCAGTTCGAGATTACACAGAGTACGCAAAGCAACTTGCCCCCCTTCTTGCAGCGGTGCACCGTAGGTCTCTAGAAGAGCGTAGCGTTCCAACGCATTGGTAAAGGGCACAGGTCATCCCCGTTTTCAAGAAGGGGCGTCGAACAGATGTGCAGAACTATGGACCTATATCTCTAACTATCAGACCAATTGTGTGATTGGATTGAAGAGTTCCTAGATAACAGAACGCAGCATGTCATTCTCAATGGAGAGAAGTCTTCCGAAGTAAGAGTGATTTCAGGTCTGCCGCAGGGGAGTGTCGTGGGACCGTTGCTATTCACAATATACATAAATGACCTTGTGGATGACATCGAAAGTTCACTGAGTCTTTTTGCGGATGATGCTGTAGTATATCGAGAGGTTGTAACAATGGAAAATTGTACTGAAATGCAGGAGGATCTGCAGCGAATTGACGCATGGTGCAGGGAATGGGAATTGAATCTCAATGTAGACAAGTGTAATGTG
The DNA here is from genome assembly GCF_021461385.2 of Schistocerca piceifrons. Taxonomy (NCBI): domain Eukaryota; kingdom Metazoa; phylum Arthropoda; class Insecta; order Orthoptera; family Acrididae; genus Schistocerca; species Schistocerca piceifrons. The sequence goes on from NC_060149.1 coordinate 157,362,685, forward strand.
CGGCGAATAAATAGAAAGGAAGATCCCATATAATTTAGCTACAATATAGCAGGTCAGCAACTGGAAGCAGTTAATTCCATAAATTATCTGGGAGTACGCATTAGGAGTGATTTAAAATGGAATGATCATATAAAGTTGATCGTTGGTAAAGCAGATGACTGACTGAGATTCATTGGAAGAATCCTAAGGAAATGCAATCCGAAAACAAACGAAGTAGGTTACAGTACGCTTTTTCGCCCACTGCTTGAATACTGCTCAGCAGTGTGGTATCCATACCAGATAGGGTTGATAGAAGAGATAGAGAAGATCCAACGGCAAGCAGCGCGCTTCGTTACAGGATCATTTAGTAATCGCGAAAGCGTTACGGAGATGATAGATAAACTCCAGTGGAAGACTCTGCAGAAGAGACGCTCAGTAGCTCGGTACGGGCTTTTGTTGGTTTCGAGAACATACCTTCACCGAGGAGTCAAGCAGTATATTGCTCCCTCCTACGCATATCTCGCGAACAGACCATGAGGATAAAATCAGAGAGATTAGAGCCCACACAGCGGCATACCGACAACCTTTCTTTCCAAGAACAATACGAGAGTGGAATAGAAGAGAGAACCGATAGAGGTACTCAAGGTACCCTCCGCCACACACCGTCAGGTGGCTTGCGGAGTATGGATGTAGATAGATGTGGATGTAGACACTTGACGCAGACAGCTGGGGTACACTGATTCCGTACCGACAGGTACGGGGTGGCGGCTGGAAGGGCATCCAGCCACTTCTTCAAATTAACCATGCAAAATCCGATTGTAACCCTGCAGACACCGCAAAAATTGCGGGACAAAGGCGCAAACAAAGAAGAAGTACAGGTAATATGACATAGAAGCTGCTTTGAAAATTGCGCCAAAAATATAGGTTATAATGTAGTCCTCCTCTGAATGTGACTTTTAAGTGTAGAGGATTACAATAGCAGTGAAAAAATCATAACAGAACATTGGTGTTATCAGTATACAGAAGATATACCTGAATTTTGCAATTCCGAATTGCGACAAAATTTGAGTATTTCATGTTTCAGTAACAACTGAATCCAGAAAATTTGACAAGAAACAAAATACATTCCCAGTATTATGTCACCTAAGCTTTCTGAGATATAAATTTTAAACAGGTAGTTACTTTCAGCATATAAGCTAATTATCAAGTTATGTTTCTCGTTAAACCACGTTTCTTTAATACCCTGTAATAACTAAGATGACTTTAGTGGTCTCATTTGTGGTCATTATCAAAAGATACTGAGTACTATTCGTATGCTGGCCGCTGTGGCTGACTGGTTCTAGGCGCTTCAGTCCGGAACCGCGCTGCTGCTACGGTCGCAGGTTCGAATCCTGCCTCGGGCATGGATGTGTGTGACGTCCTTAGGTCAGTTAGGTTTAAGCAGTCCTAAGTCCAGGGGAATGATGACCTCAGATGTTGAGTCTCATAGTGCTTACAGCCATTTGAACCCTTTTTTACTATTCATATTTAAATTGCTTTTCAATCTAGTACTTTTGAAAATTTTTGTTTTGCGGGCATGGTCGTGATTGCGGCTTGGTAATACCATTCTTTTCTTTAAGAACCTTCAACATCGCAGCGCGTCAGCAATCGTTGGTTAATATATTAAAAAACTAGAAACCTGCCTCGATTGCGAAAAAAGCACCTAGTGTTAACCTAGGTTTCGGCGTAGATAACTACACCTTCTTCAGAACAATAAAACCCGCAAGTGCCTAAGAAGACCTTTGTGAATGATTAAAAGACCACCATAGCTATACATTTATACACGAAAAAAGGCAAACACAAACAGTACATATATACAAAGTCTAAACCACTACTTAACTTAATGGTGTAACCTCCACATCACACCGGCCTGTGTTCGATGGGCATAATATCATACAATTCTAGATATCAACAAAAGTATTCTAGTGTTTGTTATAACAATTAAGAATTTTACATGGTGCCAACTGAACGCTGAAAATGTTAATAAACTACCCCATTGACAGTAACAAGTAATGCATTGTTTGATACCAGATTGGATTCCTTATTAAAATGACTGGTATGCTCCCTTAAATTTTATACAGTATATTTCGCTGTCATTCTCATGAAGCTGCTATGATTATCACAACAACAGCTACTAATGCACGTACGATTCTTCCTAGGTTTTAAACGCTGTATTTGTGTAGCTTCCGTCCGTAAGTCTGGAACTACGAGGTGCATTCAAGTTCTAAGACTTCCGGTTTTTTTTCTAATAAACTACTCACCCGAAATCGATGAAACTGGCGTTACTTCTCGACATAATCGCCCTGCAGACGTACACATTTTTCACAACGCTGACGCCATGATTCCATGGCAGCGGCGAAGGCTTCTTTAGGAGTCTGTTTTGACCACTGGAAAATCGCTGAGGCAGTAGCAGCACGGCTGGTGAATGTGCGGGCACGGAGAGTGTCTTTCATTGTTGGAAAAAGCCAAAAGTCACTAGGATCCAGGTCAGGTGAGTAGGGAGCATGAGGAATCACTTCAAAGTTGTTATGACGAAGAAACTGTTGCGTAATGTTAGCTCGATGTGCGGGTGCTTTGTCTTGGTGAAACAGCACACGCGCAGCCCTTCCCGGACTTTTTTGTTGCAGTGCAGGAAGGAAATTGTTCTTCAAAACATTTTCGTACGAAGCACCTGTTACCGTAGTGCCCTTTGGAACGCAATGGGTAAGGATTACGCCCTCGCTGTCCCAGAACATGGACACCACCATTTTTTCAGCACTGGCGGTTACCCGAAATTTTTTTGGTGGCGGTGAATCTGTGTGCTTCCATTGAGCTGACTGGCGCTTTGTTTCTGGATTGAAAAATGGCATCCACGTCTCATCCATTGTCACAACCGACGAAAAGAAAGTCCCATTCATGCTTGCAACATGCCACACGGGCAGCCATGTGGTCGTCCGTCAGCATTCGTGGCACCCACCTGGATGACACTTTCGGCATTTTCAGGTCGTCATGCAGGATTGTGTGCACAGAACCCACAGAAATGCCAACTCTGGAGGTGATCAGTTCAACAGTCATTCGGCGATCCCCCAAAACAATTCTCTCCACTTTCTCGATCATGTCGTCAGACCGGCTTGTGCGAGCCCGAGGTAGTTTCGGTTTGTCTCAAGATGTTCTGCCTTCATTAAACTGTCGCACCCACGAACGCACTTTCGACACATCCATAACTCCATCACCACATGTCTCCTTCAACTGTCAATGAATTTCAATTAGTTTCACACCACGCAAATTCAGAAAACGAACGATTGCACGCTGTTCAAGTAAGGAAAACGTCGCCATTTTAAGTATTTAAAACAGTTCTCATTCTCACCGCTGGCGGTAAAATTCCATCTACCGTATTGTGCTGCCATCTCTGGGACGAATTGACAATGAACGCGGCCTCATTTTAAAACAATGCGCATGTTTCTATCTCTTTCCAGTCCGGAGAAAAATAATCGGAGGCCTTAGAACTTGAATGCACCTCGTAGTCTCTCAAAAAGTGGAGTTAATAAGAGCATATAGGATTTTTTTACTTCTTGCCGATCGGCACCGCAACATACTCTCATGGACATTGTCGTGATCACATGATGTTTCAGATGGCGCACACAATGTCTTCCACTTGCCAAAGGAACTGTTGAACGCATTGTTTGTCGTGGAACAAAAGTCTGAACAACTACTGTCAGCTATCATTCTACGAGTCTGGAAAGCAAAATCCTGTCTTGTTGTGTAAGTGACCTTGGTGAAATATTCCACTATTGTCAGGGCCGTGTTTTGTGTATTGGTCTCTAGACTTTTCACAGCACAGAAGCAGGTGGGCACCTCTCACCAGCCCCGACGAATTCTGTCTACTCTCTGAAGCTATTCACTATCATTACAGCCTCCAACAGTCCGCAATTCTGTGCAATTTTTCATCGATGAGCAGCTCTTGAGCCGACACAGAGACGTCAACCGCTAACTTTACTTCCAGTTTTCCTAATGATTTCATTCTGTGTTTCAGTCGTGAACTATTTTTGGTATCGTCTCTCATTTTTATCTGTACATACTAACAACTTGCGGGTAAATTCGTCATGTTGTCGAGTTAGTGACAATTTCTACGGGCTCAATGAATGAGGGACAATCACGTGAAAGTAAGGTAGCACAATGTTAGTACAACAACATCTATGTGGTTCCTGCTTTTTGGTTTCCTGCTTTTATGTCTAGCAGATCGCCTCCACAATGGCGAAAGAGCTCCACCATCACCGATTGATTTAATATACATCAATACCTGTCCTTAATTAATACATGCTGATCAACAGTTTCACTCAAACGCAAACAACAGTCTAGCTGTACTACGATTGCACTGCCATAAAGTCCACTCTATGGCGAACCCTTCCTGCGCATGACAGAAGGTGAATGTCCGGTGTCTTCTAAAAATGTCCTGGCAGCGCAGGAAGCGTGGGAGTGAGTGCGGGCCCTTCCGCGCAGCATTAAAGCTCAACGTGACACGTGTTTGTTTAAGTACCCAGGAGGCGAGCTCTTGTAGCGGACGCACCAGCGGAGCCAGTCTGCAGAAGAGCTCGTGAGCTCCGCAGTGGGGGGCAGTCTTAATGATGGACGTGCTCCACTCCACCTGCAGCGCTCTGCAGTACGCTAAACATGCTACGTTTAATTTACGGTGCTATCCGGTTCGGACGTCAGTAACGGAGCCTCCATAGCCACAAGATATTCGGAAGCCCAACATTATAAGGTGGGCTGTAAGAGACTTTGTGTCATTTACCATCCATGGGCTATGTTGATCTCATATGACCGACTAGGTTTAATAGTGCCCAGTTTAGTACCATAAAGCAAGGAGACAGATCTGTAGAGTAATAAAAAGTGGGCTGGGGAAGACGGGAGGTAACAGCGTATTAGATTTCGTGCAGACTTCAGTATTCAACACAAGGAACTCTGATCGTTTCGCGTTGTACCGGGCGCGTGGCGAGGATGTACGTTGAGAACTTCTAAGGGAAAAAAGCAGCGCCGCTACTCATATTCTGTGCGCACCAACTTGTTAACGATGGGACTCATCGTCGACAAGGTGGACTGTAACAGCGATTACCCCAACCACAGTGCTACAAATCGCACTCCAAATTGCATCTTGAACTACAGCAACCGCTGAGAAACCTCGCTATCCAGAATCACCTTCTCGCTTTCTCGCTTTGGAATATGAAAATTACCGCTCCTCACCGATACCTCAGTTCATCGCATATTACGGAGTGCAGGGATTAACCTTGGCGCTGGGACACTCGACGGTTGGAAGAAGGTGTCCTGGCTGATGGGTCGTGGTAAATGTTGGTGCCCCATTGGTACGCATTTCGTTTGCCTATTGGGTACCTTTCCAGAAGGATGTCGAGGTATTCTCGTGTTGGGAATATTTACATGAGATGAAATCAGCCCTCTTGATACGTCTACCTTCTTCTCTCACCAGCAAAATGTCCTTCTTTTTGTCATCACCCTTCTGTCTGATTTGATACCGCCCCCCCCCCCCCCCCCCCCACGAATTCCTCTCCTGTGCTAACCCCTTCATCTCACAGCAGAACTTGCACCCTATGTCCTCATTTATTTGTTGAGTGAATTCAAATCTCTGTCTCACTCATTAGACTGTTCACTCCATGCAGCAGATCCTGTAATTCTTTTTCACTTTCATTGATGATAGCGATGTTATAACAGCCTAATATATGCATGTGCTTCCACTTGTTTGCCCACAATATCCCGCTGGCTACCTGTACAAATTGTAAGCAAACGCAACATCATCTCGCTCGCAGATCGTATGACAAGGGATTGAGGAACACTTCACATTCACATCTATGCTTGCGTGACACCACAGGTTACATGTCACATGGTCCCATGTCTCCTGTCTACATATGGGGTGCCATCGAACGAGATCTTTGTCGTTTGGAGTCAGCTCAGACTAATGTCTAGGAGTTCTGATTCACAATTGAGTGATCATGGATTAAAGTGGTTTCAAAGCGTTTTATGTGTCGTTTGAGATCTGTCTGCATGAAAAAGAATGACCATTACATTATTAATTTGGTGTTCATATTTCAATCGTTCATTAGCGTAACAGTGTAATGGAATATATGTCATCTCTACATTCTCGATTCCATAGATTACATTTTTCGGAAACGTTTCCTGATTCTTCGGTTCCTTTATTTACTATGGCTTCCATATCATAAAATATAGCCAGAGATGTCACCAATAAAACAGAGAGTATCATTTGTCTTACTTGCTAACATCCAAAATATTTTCACTAACGGGCCGGCCGGTGTGGCCGTGCGGTTAAAGGCGCTTCAGTCTGGAACCGCGTGACCGCTACGGTCGCAGGTACGCATCCTGCCTCGGGCATGGATGTGTGTGATGTCCTTAGGTTAGTTAGGTTTAATTAGTTCTAAGTTCTAGGCGACTGATGACCTCAGAAGTTAAGTCGCATAGTGCTCAGAGCCATTTTCACTAACAACTTAATTCTCTGAGCCATGGCAGCAGTGCTCTGTTTCCAATAAAAATATACATACTGAAATGTTTCCAGGAAATAGCGCCCGAGACATATGTGATGTATCCGATAAATCGAGCACGTGCTCACACAGCATTCAGGATTTACAGTGTCTATTCGAGTTATTTTTCTGTTTTCTTGTCTGGTTTCCTGTTTTTCGGTCTTTAGTGTTTGGTTTCATGTGTGGAAATAATAAAGTGTTTCTTGTACAGCTCGTATACGTAGAGACTGCAGGAAGAAAGTCCTACGTTTCGTCCCATGCTCAGACCATTGCGCAGCAAGAGTGGTATAAAGTCAGAATTGAGTACATGTTATCTGCTTCCTGCAGACGCAGTTACGCCGTGGTAAGGGTAACAGGTGCATAACAGTCTGCAATTAAAATGGCGCAACTACTGCAAACGGGCTCCAGACTTGAGGTAGACGGGAAAGTACTATTTTTGTGGCTTACACTTCTAAATTTCACACGGTCTCAACATCAAATTCTGGCTGTACATGGATCAAATGCAGCATCACGTCCAGCAGTAGTGAAATGGGGCAAAAAATTAACCAAGATCTCTCAGACGGGGATGATGGTGATCGTGAAGTCCTCATCCAGCACCATGCGACTTCCATCTTTTCGGAAAGCTAAACGAACATCTGGGGGGATATAGGTTTTCCAACTACACGGACACAGCAGCTTTCGAATGGCTCCGTCACCAAGAAGCTGGTTTTTATCGTGGAGGAATTTAACGACTAGTAGATTGTTCTTTACAGAGAATTGACAACCATGGTGAAAAATAGTGTCATGTACCTGCGTCACTTTTACGTGTTCTGCAACTCTCAATAAAATTTACTTGTCCTAATGGTTCAAATGGCTCTGAGCACTATGGGACTTAACTTCTGTGGTTATCAGTCCCCTAGAACCTAGAACTACTTAAACCTAACTAACCTAAGGACATTACACACATCCATGCCCGAGGCAGGATTCGAACCTGCCTTACTTGTCCTTATTTATTTATTTATTGTTCCGTGGGACCAAGTTAAGGAGAAGTATCCATGGTCAGGGAACGAGTCAATACATCAAATTATAACACGATAGTAGAAACAGATAAAATGAAATATAAAAAACATATTCAGGCCACAAGTCGTAAGTTTAAATAAAGAAACATGTATAACTTACTTTTTTGAAGCCCCTTCTGACGTCGGTTTGGTAATAGGTGTTTAGATTTGAAGTAACACATGAGTACGTTTAGGAATTAGGCCATACATCCCTGCTCACAGCAGTTGCAGTTCAGTCAGGAGTAAAAGTTTCAATATACATGGGCTTTGATCTCCTTACTGAAGTAGTTGTCAAGGCGGGTTCTGCATCACAAAACACTCCAACAGTACTCAAGAGGGTCAGTGATAAGATAAGGCTGTAACTGACAATTATTAGTTATCCAATGCATGTTCATCCAAGATAATGACCTTGTATGAGGGACACTGATAAGATAAAGATAACGGGGTGTCGGGTTACACTTTCATTTTCAGGCTACGCACTTGGGATAGTTACATTGGAAGTCATTCCAGCACTTCCAGTCCTCCCCTCCCCCTTTGGGGAGTCACTAGCATATGTATGTGGTTCATTGACGGTCATCCATGGGAATCTCCATCCCCTCCCCTCTCTCACCTATGAGTATGTGGCACATTCGAGGTCATCCAGAGGAATCTCCATACCCTCCACTTCCCCTCCTACTTGTCTGCCTTACGCAACTGGACAACTTATGTTAAAGGTCATGAAACAACTCGATACTGATCATATGCTCTTGTGTCATATAAAATTGGCAGAAAGCCCTTACCATTTCTCAGCCAATAGGAGCACAATAAATTGGCAGGAAACCCCTTCCTACCTCCTGGACCAGTAAGATCAAAGCTCCCCTTCCCCCTCCTCATCATTTATAAAAAACAAACACCGTCCAAAAAAGCGTTGAAGGCCCAACGGTACCAACCGGCTGCCAAGTCATCCTCAGACCACAGGCGTCATCGTATGCAGATACGGAGGGACATGTGGTCAGCGAACCGCTCCTCATCCTTTATAACTAGTTCAATTATGTAGACCTCTTCATCCAAGGTCTGTGCTTCTTGGGGAGACGTTGAGGCTTGATACAGACGAATTATTACTAACAAAATATCTATTGCGCAAAGGTTTGGAAATAATGACAGTTACATAAAAATTAAATAATTAATTATAATTAATAAATTTTAATACAGTTAGTTAGTGGTATTGTTTGATTTTTACTAAGAATTTCTTATTTTGTTAGTTAATTTCCAAAGCTGTTTCTGATGACATGTGTATGTAGTGGTTTACCTAAAATTTTTTTGTTGTTTTATTTACAAAGCTGTATGATTCTTAGACGCAAAAATTTGCAAAGTTGTGTTTTTGTTAGACATATATATATTGGTTTATTTAGAAACCGATTATTTTCCTGATGCCTCATACGCATTTCCAATACTATCATGCAGTAGTTAGCACAATGGACTCGCATTTGGGAGGACGACGGTTCAAACCCACGTACGTCCATCCAGATTTAGGTTTTCCGTAATGTACCTAACTTTTGACAGGCAAATGCTGTGATGATTCCGATTTTCTTCCCCATTCTTGAGACAATCCGAGCTTGTGCTCCACGTCTAATGACCTCGATGTCGATGGGACATTGAACCTAATCTTTCTTCCTTCATTCCAAAACTATCGCGTACCCTAAAAACGTTTTTTTTATACAATATTTGCGTTTTAATCATTTTCTTTCTGATTATTCTGTCTACAGTATTTACACTTTCCTTCTGGTCATTCCTATACAGTATCCACATTATAATCACTGTTCATATATATATTGGTCAAAATTGTTCAAATGCCTCTAAGCACTATGGGACTTAACATGTGATGTTATCAGTCCCCTAGACTTAGAACTACTTAAACCTAGCTAACCTAAGGACATCAAACAGATCCATGTCCGGGGCAGGATTCGAACCTGCGACCGTAGCAGCAGCGTGGTTCCGGACTGAAGCGCCTAGAACCTCTCTACCACAGCGGCCGGCTATATACTCGTATATAGGAACAGGAGACAGCACGTGAAGGAATACTACACACAAACACACACACACACACACACACACACACACACACACACACACACACACTTACAAATAAAGACAATATTTACATGCACACAAAGTGTGCAGTCTTGTACATAGTACGCCATACATACGCACACATAATGTCACCTAGCATGAATACACACGCACACACACACACATTTATGACAAATGGTTCATCCAACTATTTGCATATCCTCGCTCGCACGCATACGCAGACGCATACATACACGACCAATATATACAAATAAATAAATACACAGCGACATACTCAGTCAACGAACACACACTGTGAATACGATATGGTCCCAGTCCCATCCCCACAGATGTATCCCGTATGTATCTCATGGCCTCATTATCGTGGTGCACCATATGCAGCTCAGTGCCAGCGTCTTCGAGCAAGCACCTCTTTCATTCCTCAGTAGTCAGAGCCTCTGAGACCGTACGCTGGACCCCCTTAGGTCGCCTCTGGATGGCACCTACATCTATGCTGTATGCATACATTTCCGATCCGAGCCCCACAATATCCACGCTGTGCGAACCATTCGCCTCGTCTTTCATCATGCCGATAAACCTCTTTTTTTTTGCAGTGTTATTCCATAAGGGTTATCGGACACATATCGGGGCGTGTCGAATTCTTCGAGGTCTTCTTCTGTACCCATTCACTGGTTTCCACAATAGTGTTGATTTTATAATTCTTCCATCTTTCATGCGCAGAACATGCCCCGCAGATTTCAATTTCCCTTCAACAACGATTTTGTGCAGGTTGGTTCCGCTTCTGACATCTGCAATAATGTACCAATAATGACAGATAAGGCTGTCGATATTGGGAAATCACTCAACATTTTGTAGTCCTTTCGATTGCAGTATAATTAGGGTAGATAGATTTCCAAATGTCATGCACATTGTGTTTGTCTTATCACCGTTATTTTTTAGCCCAAAAGAACAGCCCATTCCACCCACCTTGGCAGTCATTAGCTGTAAATTTAGTGGCAATTCCGCTAGAAGAACGATCTCATCAGCAAAGTCCAGGTTCGTAAGCATAGACTGCTCATTCCGACGTATGCCCATGTTGGAAGTGTTCGTTTTTCTTATTATTAAAGCTGTGAGTAATATCAAAAGGGCCAGCCGGTGTGGCCGTGCGGTTCTAAGCGCGTCAGTTTGGAACCGCGTGACCGCTACGGTCGCAGGTTCGAATCCTGCCTCGGGCATGGATGTGTGTGATGTCCTTAGATTAGTTAGGTTTAAGTAGTTCTAAGTTCTAGGGGACTGATGACCTCAGTAGTTAAGTCCCATAGTGCTCAGAGCCATTTGAACCAATATCAAAAGGAAAAAAACGTGCAGTAAGAGTTATATGTGGTATGAACTCAAGAACATCCTGCAGAAGCCTGTTTATGGAACTAGGGATATCAACTACTGCTTACCAATATATTTATTCATTAAAGAAATTTGTCATTAGAAATATATCACCTTTCCAAACCAACAGCTCAGTTCATAGAATCAATACTAGAAATAAGAATAACCTTCACAAGGATTGAAAGTCACTTACTCTGTACAAAAACGTGTGCATTATTCAGGAACACCCAATTTCAATAACTTGCCAGCGCCCATGAATTTCTCTGTAGAACCAACTGACTTGTGTGTGTCTATATAAGTACAATATAACTTCTGCACCATCTCAGCGTAGTAATGTGTTCATTGTAAATGAGTATTATAGTAGTTCTATTACATGTTTATTACCTTATAAATCAGAAACTCATATTTTAAATTCAGTGCATTAGTGTTTGTAAAATGATTCTTTCATATAGTGTTCACTAAAAAAATGACGATCATTCCACTTGGGACCTGTGGATTGGTACATTATCTTATTTTTTGAGCTGTAAATATTTGTCTTGTATTATTGTTTTTCTGACATGTTCTACATCCTGGAGTACTTCCTCACTACGGATCAATTGGAATGAAAGTAAATCTAATCTAATGTAATCTAACAAACTGCAGTCTAGTCGGACACATGTTTTCAGAAATCTAATGAATTCAAAATCGTTCTGCCAGGGTCGTAACAGGTCAGTATGATCTATGCAAAAGTGTATTAGAAATGCCCGTGGAACTTCCTTGGGAGTTTTGGGAAGAATGGCTGCGTTTTCCTCACAGAACTCCATTGGGTAAATTGAGAGAACCGGAATTTAAGAAACGGTACTGAGCCGTGTGGATCGATCAGCGATATTCCCCCACCGGTATGGGTCATCCGGTGGTGTGTGCAGAGCGCACCGTGCCGATCGGGAGCGAGGGGTAAGCTCTAACAAGTAGGGAGCTTTTTGCTTTGGGACGCAGAGCAGTAACGTCGTGTGGAAAGTCTCGCGGACAGTACAGGCGCCGGGTGAGGCAGCCGGAAGAGCACATCCAAAAGGGGTCGTTTACCGGGGTGACGGCACCGTAGCAAATATCGCCGGCGTAGAAGCAGTCACATTACTGGGAAGCCGTTGGTGTATTTCGCTTCCTGTATGTCTCCTGGCACCGGGATCTGCGGCGACTGGCTTCGTCGAACAAGCAAGAGGGTAAGGGCCTTGCTTGTGCTGTAAATTCAACCCGGAATCGACTACTGGGTTCAGCGCTTTTGACATTATTTTCTTGGCCGGCCGTTGCTACTCCTACTGAGTCTGTCCTTGAAAGTGTTAACTTCAGCTTGCTTATTACGCAATGTTCTAGTGAGAGCTGTATGTGATGTGATGATTAACATTTACTGGGGCCTAGAGTGCTGATACATTCTGTTTGTAGATTGCTACTGTCAGTGTTAACAGCCATCGAAAACAGTTTGGCAAGTCCTTGGCTACGTGCCGCCTGGTTATTGTATTTATATCACACGACGGAGTTAAGAAGGCCACTTGCAATAGATACACACGATTGCAATAATATTACTGTTACGTATCTGTCTGAAGTGATAGTATCTGAGAGACACGTGTCTAACTCTAAATGAGTGGTTTCATAAATTCTTACAAGTTGCTGAGAGGCCAGTTGTTATTGTGTTTTTAAATAGTTTGAAAGTGATTCTATTAGTGAAAGTACAAGAATTCCTTCAATGACAGTATGTGGATATGGTAATGAATTCTGATTTAATCACAAATTTGAGTTTGGCTATGTGCTGTAAGTCATCTTGTGTTTTGCATCGTGGGGACAGATTATGTGATATAATGAATTAATGTGTTTCTAGGTACTTAAGGCAGCTGTCAGTCTGTTGTAGATACCAACTAGTTCTGGGATTTTTCGTGCCTATTTGAGGCCGTTGCTGCTCCCGTTTGGGGGTCCATGCCGAACCTGTATTTGAAACAGGTGAGTGGACGGGCGTCCGCCTCTGGGCGTAGATTGTTGAATCCCACAAGGTTTCTTGGTAACAAGATATTTTATATTTTATATCCTACATTGTAGGGTGCCTGCTATTTAAGTAACGTGGTTGTGTGCCATGATATCTGATTTGTTGTTGCCTGTACTCTGAATTACTTTGGTAATTCTAATCACTGCAGTAACGAAAAATTACAGTCCGCAGCTCGTGGTCGTGCGGTAGCGTTCTCGCTTCCCACGCCCGGGTTCCCGGATTCGATTCCCGGCGAGGTCAGGGATTTTCTCTGCCTCGTGATGACTCGGTGTTGTGTGACGTCCTTAGGTTAGTTAGGTTTAAGTAGTTCTAAGTTCTAGGGGACTGATGACCACAGCTGTTAAGTCCCATAGTGCTCAGAGCCATTTGAACCATTTTTAAAAAATGTGTTTGGTTTTGTTATTTGTCTTGTTTAAATGTGCAAAATAAGTGTTCAGTGCACCTGTCGATGGCGATTGCCTGATGTCATTTGGTCCAGTCCTACTACCCCATATTCTATTGGGCAGAGCTTTCGTCGTTGTGTAAAAGATGGATTCCATGCTGTGCTGACACATCAAGTTCACTGTCAATGTCGTTTATCTAATTAGGAGGCCATGAGAATAACGAAGTGTAGTATGGGTACAGATGCATTTAGACAACTGTGTCATGGACTGTGCGGCTGGTGCCGGTGGAGGTTCGAGTCCTCCTTCGGGCATGGGTGTGTGTGTGTTTGTCCTTAGGATAATTTAGGTTAAGTAGTGTGTAAGCTTAGGGACTGATGACCTTAGCAGTTAATTCCCATAATATTTCACACACATTTGAACAACTCAGTATGTGAATGCAGTGAAACATAAATATGCTAAAATTAATACTACGTGCTCTTCGTCAACATTGTGCGGTGGTTTGAAGAGTATGTATGGTGATTAAGTTTAGCTGTTCACCTCAAATACATATTTCAGGAGCTCTTCCAGGAATCGTTAATTTAGTCTTCGTTCAGATGGTTGGCTCTGAGCACTATGGGACTCAACAGCTGAGGTCATCAGTCCCCTAGAACTTAGAACTACTTAAACCTGACTAACCTAAGGACATCACACACATCCAAGCCCGAGGCTGGATTCGAACCTGCGGCCGTAGCGGTCTCGCGGTTCCAGACTGAAGCGCGTAGAACCGCTCGGCCACTCCGGCCGGCCTTCGTTCAGATGGATTGAAAGGTAATCGCCACTAAATGAGGATTAGCGTCTTGTTGAAGCTACATAAGTTACAGAGATATCGGGCAGAATTTCGTTTTCCGCATGGCGGTATAGTAAATTTTAGGCGTAATACCTTAGAGGGCAAACACCTAAGTTCAACCAAGTTTGTCTTCGAAATCCAGTACGTAGTTCAGGAGAAATCAAAATATTTCTGACGTAGGGTTAATCCGTTTTGAACATCGAATCAAAAGCGATCGTATGAGAGAGTTCGTGATATCGTACAGAAATAGGGGAATACGTTAAATCGGATAAGGGCGAAATGGAGTACGGTACCAACACAAAGACAGTCTAGTTCTCGTGTATCCAATTTGTAATTACTGTGAAAAAATGTATTTCTAAAATTAAAGTACTTCCATTTCGAAAATGCAGAAAGAGCGCGAAGAGAATTTTTTACATGTAGGCAGAAACGTATCCTGGGAACCGATACTTCACAAAAATGACGGTTAAGAGAAAGTGCTAAAATTTTTTTATTGAAAGGGAGCTGAATTGACACGTAAAAAGTAAAGAGCAAGCCTGAAAACAGAGGAGCGAATATTTTGGTAGCTGTTACTCATCATCCTTGTGGCAGCTACACAACAAATAGTGGTTCCTCTGAAATATATAAGTCCAGAGTTCCAGAATGAGATTTTCACCCTGCAGCGGAGTGTGAGCTGATATGAAACTTCCTGGCAGATAAAACTGTGTGCCGGCCCGAGAACCCGAACTCAGGACCTGCGTCTTTCGCGGGCAAGTGCTCTACCAACTGAACTACCCAAGCACGACTCACGCCCCGTCCTCACAGCTTTACTTCTGCCAGTACCTCGTCTCCTACCTTCCAACAGGTGCCGAGTTCGAGTCTCGGTCCGGCACACAGTTTTAATCTGCCAGGAAGTTTTAAGTCCAGAGTTGTTCACAATTCTCCCGCAACCAGCTTCTATTCGTTGTTCTAGTCTTCAGTCCGAAGACTGGTTTAATGCAGCTGTCAATGCTACTCTATCTTCTGGGAGCCTCTTCATCTCCGAATAACTACTGCAACCTACATCTTTCTAAATCTGCTTACTGTATTCATCTCTTGGTTTCCCCCTAGGATTTTTACGACCCACACTTCCCTCCAGTAATAAATGGACGATCCCTTGCTGTCTCAGAACCTGTCTAATCAACCGAAACCTTCTTTTGGTCAAGTTCTGCCAGAAATTCGTTGTCTCCCCAAGTCTGTTCAGCATCGCCTCGTTACTTACGTTATCGACCCGTCTAATCATCAACATTCTTCGGTGGTACCACACTTCGAAAGCTACTACTCTGTTTTATCCAAACTGTTTATTATCCATGTTTCACTACAGTACATTGCTGCGCTCCATACAAATACTTTAAGTCTCCCTGAAACTTAAATCTGTACTCGATGTAAACTGAAAGGGTACAGTACCGCCCGACATTGAAAATAGGTACAACATACTTCATTATTCTTGTCTGAACAACATATTTTTTCTAATAATAACTCAATTTCAATTAATACAGCGAAGCGGGATACCAGTGTGGGAAAGAATGACAATTTATTTATTTAATTGATCACATGTGCACTCCCACAAAATAAATCCCTACATCCAGTTTGCTGAGATCTGTGAAATGAATGAATGTATGGTCATCTGCTAACCGCAGATAGTGAATATGAATATATGATCATCTTTGAGACGATCCTTTGGCCACCTTTGGTGGAACCAAAGAGATTAAACTTACCAGAGCTTTGAGGGCCTGAAATGTGGCTGACCAATACGGTAGCATAGTCTTCCCCCACCTCGACAGAGGTGCGAGATGACCTGAAGAACGGCCATGTTTCAGCACTCTGCCGCTGGATCTTGTGCTGTTAAGACCTGTCGTAAGGTGTGCTCTGTAAAGACAAAAGAGTGGAGACAAGGTATGCATGTGGAATATTTAAGAGTAGTTTGAAATAATAATTTCTCTATTTCAGGAACTTTTGTGGGGAGAATTAAATGTCAGGCAGGTAATATTAATGAGATCGTAGTAATCTTCGGAAGTGACCAACGGTCACAATGAAACCACGTGTAGCAATAAGTTGAAATACTTCCGTGTGCTTAAGTTAAGCTGAATTACTAGCGTGTGTACTATCAGTTGAAATATTTAAGAAATAGCGTGTGCAGGACTTGAAATTAGAGGCGAGTACTTACACGTGGTGAGTACTGTGTGAGTCTCAATCTGTGTATGAGACAAAGGATAAAGAGAAGTACTCGTCCATGGTATCAGTTGAGGACTCGTGTGTGTGATGAATATGTTCT
Organism: Schistocerca piceifrons; assembly: GCF_021461385.2. Classification (NCBI taxonomy): domain Eukaryota; kingdom Metazoa; phylum Arthropoda; class Insecta; order Orthoptera; family Acrididae; genus Schistocerca; species Schistocerca piceifrons. Next base: position 157,379,206 of record NC_060149.1, read on the forward strand.
TAATATTACTTTGCGAGATATGTTCCCGTGTGACGCTTGATTCATACTCTGAGAGAGAAGCAAGGTGAGTCAGCCGTCTATCCAGCAACGCCACTTGGCTTGCATTGCACAGGAAGACGTGCATATATCTCCAGAGTTCAGAGTAGGAAAGTAGAATTACGAAGTGGGGCAGTGTCGTGTGAAACTGGGATAAATATTAATTGAATTGGGAAAGCTGAAAGTGATAATGTTGTGACTATTCCCTGTGTTGTGTTTCATGTTGTAGTGTGGTGTATGTCATGTAATTTAAGTATGTGTGGTTTTCATGGGAGAGTAGCTAGGTAGTTTCAGAGGTAGTGGGTTACGCTTGTTCCTTCTGTACCGCTCGGTCTGGAGGAAAGTTTCGTGATGATGATTGTGAGAGTCGAAGTGTGAGATATAATAAAAGATCCACCATCCTATCCAGAAAGTGCACTGTAGCGTTAAATAATTACGAGACCATAAGGTAGAGAATCACCAATGTAAAGCCATGCCCACTGGGCGGAATTTCTCATGTGCTATTGTTGTAGGTTATAGAATTTGTGTGTTTAGGTTATAGAATTTATCGGAATAAATAAGATAGTGAAAAGAAAAAGATTGGTGGCCTTTTCCTTCGAATTGTATGTTGTCATGATATCCAGAATTTATAATGTGTGCGCCACTCATATTCAGTGCGATGGGCACGTGTTGATAAAAGCCGTTAAATAAAAAAAAAAAAGAAAATGTGGTATTGCCAGTGCGTAGTGAACAGTCAGAGTTCTGTAAATTACTAATAGTCAAATGTGCGTTTCCGTTGCGTATTATTCATACAGGAGGATAATTTGTTACTTAATTGTGAGTACGAGAGTTCATGTTACTCGATAAATAAGAATGAATCCACTCGCTTGCAAGACCACTCATCTTGCAGGCCTGACTGCTTGATGCCACAGTATCAGCAAGTCATGTGGGTGCCTCTCAAAACAAATTTCTCTTTATCAGAAAATTCTTTCTTGTCACTGCCAGTCTACATTTTATATCCTCTCTGATTCGGCTATCATCAGTTATTTGTTTGCCGAGGGGAATGGCCGAGTGGTTTGAGGCGTCATGTCACGGTCTGAGCAGCCCCTGCCGCCGGAGGCTCGAGTCCTCTCTCAGGCATTGGTTTGTGTGTGTTGTTCTTAGCATAATTTAGTTTGAGTTAAAGTAGTGTGTAAGCATAGGGACCGATGACCTAAGCAATTTGTTCCCTTAGAAATGGTTCAAATGGCTCTGACCACTATAGGACTTAACATCTATGGTCATCAGTCCCCTAGAACTTAGAACTACTTAAATCTAAGTAACCTAAGAACGTCACACAACACCCAGTCATCACGAAGCTGAGAAAATCCCTGACCCCGCCGGGAATCGAACCCGGGAACCCGGGCGTGGGAAGCGAGAACGCTACCGCACGACCACGAGCTGCGGACCCCTTAGAAATTCACACACATATTTGAACATCAGTTATTTTGCTGCCCTAACAGCCAAACTCATTTACTACTTTAAGTGTCTTGTTTCCTAATCTGATTTCCTTAGCATCACCTGATTTCATTAGACTACACTCCGTTATTGTTATTTAGCTTTTGGTGTTCATCTTATATCCTCGTTTCAAGACAGTATATGTTCCGTTCAACTGCTCTTGCAAGTCCTTCGTTGACACTGACAGAATTACAACATCGTCGGATAACCTTAGTTTTTATTTCTTCTCCCTGAGCTTTAATTCCTTCTCCACATTTTTCTTTGGTTGCCTTTACTGGTTGTCCAGTGTACATACATCGGGATACGCTGTAACCGTGTCTCACATTCTTCTCAACCACTGTTTCCCTTTTATGCCCCTCGACTTTTATGACTGCCGTCTGGGTTCTGTACGAGTCGTAAATAGCATTGCGGTCCTTGTATTTTACCTCTGCTACCTTCACAATTTCAAAGAGTGTTCCAGTCAACATTATGAAAAGCTTTCTTTAAGTCCACAAATGCAATAAATGTAGGTTTGCCTTTCCTTAACCTATCTTCTAAGATAAGTCGTGCCGTTGGTATTGCCTCACGTGATCCTTCTTTTCTCCGAAATCCAAACTGCTCTTCCCGAGGTCGGCTTCTGACAGTTTTTCTATTCTTCTGTAAGGAATTCGTGTTAGTATTTTGCAACCGTGCCTTATTAAACTGATTGTTGGGTAGTTTTCACACTTGTCAACTGCTTTCTTCAGAATTAGAATTACTACATTCTTCTTGCAGTCTGAGTGTATTTTACCTATCTCGTACATCTTGCACACCAGACGGAAGAGGTTTTTCGTGGCTGGCTCTCACTAGGCCAACATATCAAACGTTGAGGCGCAGAAGACACTAGGAATTGTTACTCAGATCTGCTGAGATTTCTAAATAATAAGTTTCTTCTTGAAGGAACTCTCTTTAACACAGTAACAATTTAAGCAAGTCGTGCAACAAAATGCACTGTTGGGATTCTCAGAATCTGACAGGTCGAAAATTAGAGGCAATGAGTGTGAACAGTTTGCTCAGGATTACTGTAAAATACGTAATCAATCCTTTTTTCATTGTGGAAATGGTAACGGGGAACATCCATTCACAATATCGTACCCAAGTGTCAGCGGCTCCTCCACAGGAAGTCTTGTCAGTGGATACGAAGCAGTGGCATTATCTGTTGGACTGCAAATCGATACTATTTGACATTTCTCTCTGGGATGAGGTCAACGATATAGTTCATGCACTATGTCTGACGATCTTTTCAATCTGTCCATACATCCTTGACCAGTAACTGTAAATAAGTACTGCAGTAGATGGTTCGAACATTTGTTCCTACGAATGCAATTTTTTAGAGGAAGCACCTTATTTTGTAATATTTATATTACTATTGCAGTTTTAAGTGCAACTTTGTGCCTCAGAATTGACATTTGCTTCAGGGCTCTGGCAAAAACATGAATAGGACAGTAACGGTTGGTAACTGGTGGAAGACTTAGGTGGCTCGTACTTTGCCGTACAGATGGTGTGTCTGTGCGCTATTCCAAATTTTTAATTAGACTCTCTCCGCTGTGTCAGGTTGGACAGACTCGATAACTGAACACAAATCCACATCATAACGCGATATCTCGCACTTCATCGCAGCTACATACAGTTAAATAGCTATGCCTATGAACTTTGTCTTTCAGTGAGGAGTTTCTTATAATTAATCTGTGCGGAAACAGAATTAGGATTTCTAAAATGGCTCCGCAAATATTTGACGTGAACATATTGATTCAGATTATATAAGAGACCTATTTGAGTGCCTACAACTGCATATTAGCCCAAGAAATGTTTCATGTATTTCAAAGTGGTTATACTCATCAATACTAGATTTTTGTCTGAATTATCTAGGCATATGTTTACGTAGCCTTCATGCTGGTACTTTGTAAATAATGTCTCTGAGTTAACTGATAATACAGCTTACTTTCTGAAAAAAAAAAGATTCGTTCCACACGCTAGTTGGTACAGAACAAATCTTGTCTGTTACAATACTTTTTACTTGACATGCGAAGCGCAAATTCATTTAAACACACATAAATTTTACACATGTCATACCAGTACTACGTAATTGTTCTTATTTTTATTTGACTGTTGGTGGAATATTTGAATGTATTGATATCGAATGTGCAACCCTCACTACCCGTTAATCTCATTTCTCCCTGCAGGGCATCAGCGAGCGATAAATATTTCAGCTCCCCTGTTCCGAGCCTCAAACAGACGTCGTGTCGACAGCCAGCGCGAAAAAAAGTATGTTACAGTAACACACAGACTTTCGTTTCGAATTGTGTATTTTCATTATTCATTTCGTAACTCCAGAACCAACAATTCCATCAGGCATGCACGAGTGCTGCTCATCATGACGTTCTCGATCTCCACTTTTGTGTCAAAAAAGGAAAAAAATACGTCACTAACAGACATTTTATTGTCATATGTAGGTAATGACCTTTCATTACCGATAATGGAGTGAAGTAGGTATCAGTGAACTAAACCTCTGCCATACTGTGGATATTCAAATAAGGCTCAATTAAGGACACTTTTTACCTCGTCTTCTACTCTATTTTCGACTTTGATGCAATAGAAAGACAGCTACGAATACACATTTAAAAGGAAAGAGATTTTTTAAATAAGAAATTTCGAGAAGGGATTTGGTCACAGATAGTAACTGGACAATCTGTCATCAATAATAGTCACAATCAATGTGTGATACTCTATTTTTCAGTTTATAGCGCAGATTAGGACAATCCATTAACGAGAGGCAGTCTTTGAATTTATGGTATCAGAAGAAATGTTATTTCACGTCATATTTGTTACGAAAATTGCACGCAGGAAGGGCGTTTTGACGCTATCCCTGTCGCAACGCTTTATGGTTCTTTGAATGGATTGCGTGGGTCACTTCGAATAAGTCAAAATAGCATGATAAATAAAAGCATTTATAGGAATGTGAGAGAGTTTGCAGGAATAACATTAACGAAACAGCTGTTTTCGGAACTCCGGAAATAAATGATTACAGTTGTCGGAGGGATTTATGGTGCAAATTTGTTTTATGTAAAACAGATGTCCCTTTAATAAGAACATTCTATTGCAGATCGTTAGTGATCCGTTATTGGCGCAGCAAGTAAACTGCAGTACACTAGTCTAAGCGAATATTACCAACCAAATTAAAACATGTGCAATGCGCGGTATTTCCAACGGTGAACACAAAGTCGGACTGTAGTAAATCTACGCCGCTGTGTCGTAAACAGCAGATTTTCAATTAATACTGGGAGCGAGTTTATTGTTATGGCTCAAATAATCAATAATAAATAGGCTACATCTGCTGATATTTAGAACTTAGTGGGAAGTATGGAAAGGTTTTTAATTGTCATGTCCCTTTTCTTTTTAATTTCAACCGCTTAAGAGCAATATATATTGCTTCGAAACAGAAGTTAAATACCCCTAATGGATCGAAAATCTTGGCTGTTGTTAAGAGTGTAGACTTTTGTGTTCGTATTTTGTGTGAACCTACAGTGTCTGTTATTTTGATGGAGACTATTTTGATTACATAAAACAGATCATAGTTCCGTATTTCAAGTGTGAGATACAAACTTACTTGAAAGCAGGATATTATGTGAAATCACCAATGCAGTCAGTTTCCAACGTACTGAACTTTAAAAATGGAATCACTGCACGCAGTAAATAACGCCTAGAGATTGGTGACATGAAGGTAATAGCAAAGTATGTAATGTAAGACTTTTCGCAGATGATGCTGTTATGAACAATGAAGTTCTTGGTGAAGGAAGCTTCCTAAATCTTCATTCAGATATAGATAAAATTTCATAATTTCAGTGTGGTGTAAAGTTTGGTAACTTGCTTTAAATGTTCAGAAATGTAAACTTCTGCACTTTACAAAACGGAAAAATGCAGTACGCTATGACTAGAGGTCTGCGCGGATAAGAAAAGTTCAATCCGCACCGCATCCGCAAGTTCCTAATCCGCAACCGCATCCGCATCCCCAGCAATTAATCCGCATCCGCAAGTTCCTTATCCGCATCCGCATATATTTAAGTTTTGAATGAGTAATTAATAGTAATATACAATAGTAAGTAGAATTATGGTATGTAATGGCACAGTTATTGTTAGGGTGCCATTTATGCGACAACTTAACTACTTTTGACTTCTTAAATCACAGGAAACGCTCTATACCTACTCTAAAGCAGACCATTCCAAACAGGAAAGCATTGGCGCTCCGGAGCACACACAGTAGCGGCTCGGATGTCATGAGATTGGAAATGCTATTTAAAAAAATAAAATTCAATGTAACAGTATTAAATGAGGAAAATACGTGTATAGAAACAATTATGTTTCGCTGCTCTTGTGCCAAGGCAGCTGAAAATGACGATGGTTATAAACTGTTACTAGCACATTGCATCATTTACCGACAGTTTTTTTGTACTCGCTGCTTGGATGTGTCAAATTTTGAAGCCATTCATGTCAGCTGATGATTATATTATAGCTTACGCGTTCAGTCCTCGTCATTTCCAGGTGGAAATACTTACAGTATTAGGCCTACACTGCAAAACGCTGGCGCACCTGTGAAGAAGTTAAACTGCCAGCAATAATTGACGTTGTCTGGAAGAAATAACTCGTCTTCCGAAGAGTGACAACAAAAACAGTGTTTATAGAAATTAGGAGTCCATTTAGCTTTAGCTAAAAATACGATTGAAATCTCGAACTTCACCTTTTGGCTGATGTATCGAATTAGGACCTGGCGATAAATGATATGTCTGTTTCATTCTGAACTAAACAAAGTTTTTCACACTTTAAAACATCCTCAACATTGGTCTAAATTACTAAGACAAAATTTGCAGTAGATTTCGCAGTTAATATTTTCAATGTTAAAAAATAAATTTTTTTCGGAGTTTAATGGAACTGCAAACAATTTCAAGATGTCTATATATAATCCACTGTCCCATAACTTCAAATGTTAGGCACTGTTCCCTGTTAAGCAATACCGAGTTACAGTTAAAATGTTCAATTTTGTTACGAATTTCAGCCCTTATCTTTACTAATAGGCTGGTAAATTAAAAGACACATTATTATTTTGGATGATTTGAATATTTTGTAAGTTTTCAATGTGATCAGAATAATCTTTCACGGGCTATCGCAGTCACAGCTTGTTGGTAGTCGTGAGCCGTAGTTTGAAGTCCCACTTGTAATTAATTACAAGGCCCGCCGTGCCACCGCTCCGGCCGGGCTGTTTCACTGTTCACAAAGAGCAACAATGCTTGGCGGCTGCAGATGTTACTGTAGTGCACGCTAAAATTTAGGTAGGCACTTATGAGATCATCATTACCTAGTTTAATAATGTTGACGTGTTAGCTGTTGAATGTTCTTGTTGCGAAGAGTAAAAACTTAAAATTGAGCTCTTTAATATGAAAATTACAACAAAAGAAATTGCTTCTTAAATATTTCCTTCTTTTACCTAATGTTACTTAAATTTTCTTGTTGGGAATAGTAAAAATACTAACAATATGTCGAGGAAATTCTTTACTAAAAACTCACAGGCTTCAAATTAAATATTTTCATCTTCTGCTTGCTTCTGATTCAAATTCTGCAAAAGAAAGAATCAGCTGAAAAAAATTGTAACTAATTCAGATAAACCCAAAAAATACAGTGAAGTAAGAGAAGCTGTACAAGCACCTTTTTACTTTGGAAGATTGCTATGCAGGAACATGATGTCATCAATCGTCTGTGGCTTCAAAGACGTGCGTCGGTCCTGCATTATTTGTGCTGCAGTAGAGAAGCTTCTCTCAGATGGGGCGCTGGACGCTGGAATGCAGTGCACGAAGAATGCGAATTTCGAAAGACGCGGATAGACGTTTTCACGTCCATGCCACCAAGCTATCAGGTCGATGCCTTCCGAAAATTGGACTTAATCATTCGTATATATGAGAATTTCATCTGGCGCAAAGTCAAGATCTCTTCGATTCATCTTCTGAGGAATCTTCAAATTCATTAAAAAGTACGTCAGACTTCAGTTTTTTAGCAGGAATTCGAGATGTTGTTTCCCCCTTATCTTTTAACTGTGGACAATTTCTCGCAACATAATTTTTCGCTTCCTTTACAACTTCATCTTTTTCGGCACTGCTAAGAAATTTTAGGTTTTTATATTTTTTATTCAGAAAAGTTGCAAGTTTATCGTTTACTATTATGTCCCATTTGCTGCTTAAAATAGATTTGGCTCTACTCTTTAAATCTATCAGAAATGGGCTGTCGCTATCATTTTTTTTTCAAGGAAGGAGAGAAGTTTTAACTTCCACAACACACATAAATAAAGCGTAGGGGTTTTGGAGGCTTCGAGGTCACAAGAAGCTACTTTAAATGGTGTCGGAAAGGTTATTATATCTTCCAACATCCTCTTGTCTATAGAATCAATCAAATTATCTCGATTTTTCTGTGACAAAATTGACAGAACTTTAAACCATTGTCAATTAATAGACTCAAACATATCCAATTTACTGTTTCATCGTGTGTCTATATCTCCTTTCAATGACTTCTGAAGGCGATTCTGAAGACCAGATCTTTTAAAGAAAGTTGTAATAGCTCGACAGGAATTTATTAGTCGCTGCACGTCACTCTTCTCATCATTCACATCTCTTCGAGTCGTGTGCTCCAGCACAGCATTAAGAATGTTTGCTGAGCACGAGAGCCTCTTGTATTGGCGAAGTGCTGCCACAATATTTGGACCTCTATCCGTAACGAACACGATGTTATTCACAGCACTGAATAAATCGAAAGACCGTAGTAACTTAATTAATTTAAGTTTAATGTTTTCTCATGTTTTTTTTTTAATCTCACTCTCAAAATTTCTGGTGCACAACACTCGATCCTCAAGTGTCACTTCTTCATAATTAACATAATGTGCAGTCACTCCCATATAGTTTATTTTACGGCACGAATCAGCCCATAAATCGACAGTTGGTGCTCCACCTATATCTCTGAATATATTCTTCACTTCTGCGGAGACAGTTTCACGCAGACGATCGGCCGTTTCCTTCAAATTTCTGGATATGGTGGTTGGATGAGGTAGCAGTTCCTTAGCACTCACTGCACCGCACTTGGCCCCCACATCAGTAAGAAACTGTACCGTCTCGAGAAACCCAGATCCACACGCAACTTCGAATGGTAAAATGCCTTTGCTGACAAGATTGATAAGTTTTTCTGTCGCGGCTGTCTTCAAATTTGGTGGAACTCCAGGAACTTTCACGTCTCTCATGGTATTTAAATAAGTAATTATGCTACTTTGTCCAGCCTCACACGAATGTTTTAGCAAATTTGAAGTTCCACTTTTGTGTCCAGTGTAGGAATATACTTTTTTACATGCAAAACAAGCCACTATATGTTTTATCTTTTCGTTGCCATCAAATACGTATCCGAATTTTTTCCAAATTGGCGATTTCAATTTGTTTTCCTTCACTAATGTAAAATCACCTTTTTTCACCTTACACGAAATTGTATCCATCGATGTGGTGTTCATTTGAAGATAGAACACTGACTGATATTTGCTACGATGCACGTTGTCATTCGGTCACTACAAAGCGCTATCTGAAGGCAGCGGAAAATTGCAACGGGCACCTGTCTGGTAGACAGTGGGCAGGTTTGCCATCCAGAAAGCAGTTCACAGGCCACACAACAGACACGGTCGCGGAAACGGATTAGGGGCAGGTCTCTTGGGTACAGCTACGTCGGTCGTAGCCAGGGGCTGAGGACAACAGACATCCGCTCTACCCGGGCCCTGCAAGATTCCAACAATGTCAACAGACTTGAAGTTTTCAACTCTCATTGCAACATATGTACTGGGCAGATGTCTTGCTCATTATCCGCGGATGACCCGCGGATATCCGCGCCGGTCGCGATTTTATCCGCCAAGTAACAAATACCGCAGATATCCGCGGATATATCCGCGGATATCCGCATCCGCGCAGACCTCTAGCTATGACTATAATATCGATGAGTCACAGATGGAATTCATCAACTCGTAAAAAAAATGGTTCAAATGCCTCGGAGCACTATTGGACTTAACTACTGAGGTCATCAGTCCCCTAGAACTTAGAACTACTTAAACCTAACTAACCTAAGGACATCACACACATCCATGCCCGAGGCAGGATTCGAACCTGCGACCGTAGCGGTCACGCGGTTCCAGACTGAAGCGCCTAGAACCGCACGGTCACACAGGCCGGCTAACTCGTACAAATGCCTGGATGTGACACTACTTTGGGAAATGAATTGGAATGGTCCATAGGTTCAGTAGTGGGTAAAGCAGGTGGCACACTTCACTTTATCGGTAGAATACTGGGGAAATGAAATCAATCTACAAAGGAAATTGCTAACATATCACTCGTGCGACATATCTTACAATAAAACTTCCTGGCAGATTAAAACTGTGTGCCGGACCGAGAACTCGAGTTCGAGTCTCGGGCCGGCACACAGTTTTAATCTGCCAGGAAGTTTCATATCAGCGCACACTCCGCTGTAGAGTGAAAATTTTATTTTAGACACATCTTAGAATACTGCTCAAGTGTGTGGGACCCTTATCAAATAGGACTCGTAGGGGATATTGAATGTATACAGAGAAGGGCAGCACGATCGGTCACTGGTTTGTTTGACCCGTGAGAGCTTGTCAAGAGATGCTGAATAAACTGAAATGGCAGACTCTTGAAGACGTAAAATATACCACGAAAGCCTGCTTACAAAGTTTCATGAACCAGAACTAAATGATGACTCTAGGAATGTTCTACAACATACTTCATATCGCGAGGATAAGGTTAGGTTAATTACAGTACGCACAGAGGCCTCTACTCGATTATTCTTCTTGCACTCCATACTTGAATGAATAAGAGGAATCCCTAATAAATGGTATAATGTAACGTACCCTCCGCTATGCATTTCATAGTACTCTGCAGAGTATCAGTATATATGTAGATGTAATGAAAAGAATACAGCACAGGATTTTCTTGAACAAATTCAGTATGTAGTATATAGTTCTGTCTTTATATAAAAAACTTTTATGCTTGTTACGAATGAAATGTGTTGCTACGTTTATGCTTATACGATAACGGCTTTCATTCTTTTCATATTCAGTGTTTCGTTGGAAATTATTGTAGTGGGACGTGGAAACATACAGCGCTCAAAGGTAATACTCGGCAATGAATAACGTTACTCCAGAAGTAGAAGAGTTAAACTAGAGCAATTTTACGTAAAAATGCACAATTAATTGCAAAACGTGTGCTTTGAACTCTTCAGTAGAAAGTTGTGGTGGAAATGAGTTGTTTGCGAAATAAATATCTAGCATGAATATCGTAAAACGCTCTCATTCCGAATGTATAAAAGTTCTCTATAGAATTGTCCAGTGTCACAAATGTGTATCTAATTACATAGCAGCAATCTTCACGCCACTAGGGAACAGATTGTCTTTCTAGCTGTTGCGAAAATTTTCCATGGAACCTCTTATGCGTGGAGGATCTTGTCGGAGTTGGGATCTACACCACTCTGGGCACCGTTTCCACGTCTAAATGAAGCCAGTAGGCCCTGCAGTGCACAATTTTTTTACAGGACAATCGTACTGACAGTTTCTTTTGAAGATGGCACTGTCTAGAAGGTATATTCAGATCGGAAAGTCGTCACTAGGTTGCAGGCCACTGACAATTTCCCGCTGAGCAGGTGTGTACAAGTATTAGTGTGCGTAGCGAAAGTATCGATTCCAGATGCTTCATAGCCAGAATATTTTGTGTTCCGTTACTATCAGGTTAAATCTTTAGCGTTATGATTTGTTTTGTTAAAGCGTATTTTATCTTACTGTCCAGGTGGAAGAACAGTCACCATCATTTAGGTGCTTCATAAAGCGCTCAAACTTGTGGCCCTTAAATGACTATACAGAGTGGCTTTCAGACAATTGAGAGCACAACTGCTAAAGAACTTTCATCCAGCATGTTAAAACATCAGTAATAATGAAGAAATCAAAAACTTACCAGCTAAACATTCAACAAAAAAATTTGGAACTGCTATCCAGATAGCCGTGGCTGACTGATATACTCTAAATCACGCTTAACCGTTTACTGTTTCAAAAAATTATGATGCTTCTGAGATAAAATATCTCCTCCTTAAAAGCGAACAGTAAATGCAGAGTAATTAAAACAATTTTAGATGTGTTTAGACTGCTGACAACTAACGTAGAAACGGGAATGAGCTTGCCAATCAGATACACGTTCTAAAATCTACACCCTAACGAGTTACGGAGAACACCGAACCTTACACACAGTATTGAAAACTGCTAATCTCGTCTAATTGTCTCTTAAAGTAGAAAGCAAAAGTTCAGATAATTGATACGCATTCAGTAGAGCGTAAGAAATAGTTTCCCTCTTGTCAGCAATGCAAGCAATACAGTGAGCCTAAATATCATGTACAGTTAGTGATGCGCCACAAGCACCATATACTGGAAGAAACGATTCGTCCGTCATGAACGCCCTATTCGAAGTTCTTGAGAGCTAACTCAAGACATATACATGGAGTGTCAAAAGTATTCTACGGCTCTGATGCTGACTTTTTAACCGGAATGTTGTGTAAACTCAAGCTGACACACGTCTTAAGAAATAAAACACATATTCGAATTGTGGAACGAATTTCAAGGAAATCGGCGGTCTCAGTTCAAGGGAACCGTCCAGCTACTTACCTTAGCTAAGCAGTTTAGTAAACATGGAAAAACTGAATGTTGATGTCTGGTACGGAATTTGAGTTGTATTTACACTTTCTGCCAGTCACTCTCAGCCACTCAGAATCTCACTGATGCATAGTAAAGCTCCCTAACAATTATGCCACAACGTTTGAAGGTATGGTAACGTGTATTACGCTACCGTAAACAAACACCTTCTTGAAACTTCCTGGAAGATTAAAACTGTGTGCTGGACGGACACTCGAACTCGAGACCGTTGCCTTTCTACCGATTGAACTATGCAAGCACGACCCACTACCCGTCCTCACAACTTAACTTTCCCCAGTACCTCAACTTGTAGTTAGTAAAGAAAAGTAGTGTGGGACGAATAGCTGGCAGACCACGAAGGACTGGCTCAGCCACCTGTTTGCAAAGGTTTTCTCTATCCTCCGCTCCCGCAGGCAGTTTTCCTTCACGAAGTATGAGAGCTGGGGGCAGAATTGTATCTGAAAAGTGTAGGTGACCGTAATGGGTATGTGTGGAGTGTAGTGTCACGTTCGTGTTGCAGATGACGAGGGAACATAGATGAAACCCGGCCCTGGCATGTAGCGAACTCCTCCCGAAAAGCACCAACAAGACCCCCGAGCATTGCGTCCCCATCCGATGGAAAGATCATCAACAGTGTCGCATGCACTCACTTCATAAGGCACTGCGGAGAGGTTTGGAATTTAATCGAGGACATTGGCGCAAAGACCGGTGATGGGAAACATTATGACACCAGCTTTCCTCTCATTGCCGGCCAAATACTGGCCGTAAAAATTTCGTCCAGCATCAGTATTCTAACCGGCTTATCTCCGAGTCGAGCACCACCTTAGAGAAGTGCGTTTTTTTTAAGGAACCGCTGCAGGAGCTTGGCAATGGGTAGGGCAGGGGTCGATACCCGAAGCCTGGCCAACCGGCCGCCAAACCCTCGCATCGTGTTCTAGGATCGAAGGATCAGGGAGAGAATCTAACAGGTTTGTCTGTGTTTTATTAATTTAATTTTTACTTTCATTTTATTTTATTTTTAATTTTTGGAATTAATTTCGTGCTATTAAAACAAGACCCTACGACGTCAGAGTCGTCTTCTCGTCTTTTGGTAGCGGTTCCCCCCTATCCCGTCCGTAGTGGCACAATATGCTCCAGGATTCTTCTTCAGTATCAGCGTCTTATACCCAGAACGCCCCAGTGGGCAGGAGGGTCCGCAAATAACGAACCTAAATAATTACCGAAGTGGGCCCTGTGCATCAGGTGGCGGTTGAAGCCTGCATGTGTCATCAGTAGGGACCAAAATTAGTGCGATTTTGTGAGCGTCACGAAATATATGGCAAAGGGCCATGCCTTTGAGCCAGTTAACAGCATTCGTCCTGGTCGGTGGAAAGTATACGCCGTCGGGGTGCAATATATCACCCAGGGAGATGGACTCCGGCAATCACGGCAAGAGTAATGCCGACATGCGCGGCGTGAGTAGCCAGCACTCGCTATTCGCCGCACGTCAGGCGGTGTGTACCCGAGTCAACGACTGAGCATGTCGGGCACAAGGAGTCGTCAATCAGATGAATGGAATATAGCCTCTGACGAGTAGCACAATGAATGCACCGTCGTAGGTAGAAAACGCGTGTGTACTGCTCGCCACACCGTGTTCCTGCCAACTTTGGAATGTCTGTGAGCGACCGTATTGACAGGCTGCTGCTGCAGCTGATAAAGACGATAATAGTCTTTCGTGTTGCGCATCCATGTCGTCGAAAGGTTTGGTCTTAAGTTGCTTAGGTCAATCAAGAACACTCTGTTGTGGACGAGTGCCGATGAAATCTGTCTTACAGAAACCGGGGGATGTTGAGAGTGTGGTGCCACTTAAGCTATTAGTGTGCCCATCAGACTGGCGTGGGCAGAGGTCCATGTGCGACGCATAGTGTTGAGATAAAGCGATCGTGCACGGTTATAGACATGAATTAAACCGATATCGCCCGACCGCTGCGGCAGTGCCAGTGTGGCGTATCGGTCTTCAAAAACAAGACCAGCGCTCACGAAATGTCCATATGCTGCTTGAAATCTGTCGGACACTGTAACCGTCAAGGGAAGAACGTGCGCAAAATAGTTCAGTTTGGAGGTAAGATAGGTGTTGACGTAACGTGTTCATAGGAGTATATCCAGTCAACGGAATTTGTTGTCCTGTATCAGAGCACATGTCTGGTGTAGTAGCCGGTGGAACGTAGCCGCTGCCGTGCGGCGAACATTGCTATAGAAAGGCGCTTCTGAACATTTGAGTATGGGCACCTTTTCAAAAGGCACCGCCGTTGAATGGGAAAGCCCCCCTCCGACATCCATGTATTTTGTCTTCACATTGATGACTCTCCCATCGACCGCCCCGCACTGGCGTAGCCACTGAAGCGCCATGTGCATTTCATCCTTTGCTCTGGCGAGGAACAAGACATCTTCGGTGAATGCACCACAATGGAACGTCACGTCCCACACGCAAATGCCTGCTAATCGCCTCCATAGACCATGCAAAGCTAGTTCTAGCGCTGCAGCAAATAATAATATACCAGACAAGGGGCACCCTTGTCGCACTGATCGTCTAACAACAATGTAACCAGACTGGTAACCGTTCACCAAGATGTGGAAACGCGCTCCGTGGATCAGACGAAGGACCACCTCTGCAAACTCGGAGAGAGGCCCGTGATTTCCTAAACATAGCGTCAAAATCGACGGCGACTAGAGCGCCACGTATTTTGCTGGTCCCCGTCAAACAATTACTTTTGGTATGCTCCTAACGCTGTATGAATGTTATTGACACCACCTAAACATGTCTGATCGGTGTGAATGGCTTTCCAGATAGTGGTGTGGAGACGCGTGCAGAGGATGCGGGCGAAGGGTATGTAGTCGTTGTTGAGGAGTGTGAATGGACGAAAGTCCTGGCACCTACAACCACTATTCGGTTTCGATATTGGGATCAAGATGCCCTCCGTGAATTCTGTGGGGACAGTGAAATAAGGGCGGACCAGCTCTTGAAACATTTGGAGCCACTTGTCACTCAGAATGTTCGGTGCTCCACGTGCCAAGGCCGATGTCAGCTCGTCGGATGTGATGGGCGACAGCAGTGTCATCGGGTGCCACGTATCTAGGGGCGGGAAAATTGTGCAGCAGCTCGTCATAATCACGTACGTTTCGCGTATCTTTCATGTACAAGGTCCCATAGCGTCGGGCGAACATGTGCGCTATGCCCGTTTGCGACACTGAGCGGCCGTCCACCTCCGTGTTTATCGCCTTAATGAGCTGACGTTTGCGGTGGCGCCTCTCACGCACAATGTGGTAGACTGATGTCGTTTCGTTGGATGCAGTTTTGTACTCGCGCTCGGGTGCGGACATCTTCCAGATGTTATGGCCTGATGCGAAGAAGACAAGCTTTGATGCGTTATACGAACATCGGACGTTCGGGAGACTGGTTGTGTCTCCAGCTCACGTAACGCTGTATAGTAAAATTCCGATGTCGTCCTTTGCCAGTTCCATCTGTCACGCCCGTAGGTCATCAGGGTATTTCGGAGTGCAGGTTTGACACATCCCAGCTACCGCAGTAACGTGGAAACGTACATGGGCAGGCGCCTAAAACAGCGACACCGCGTGTCAGTAACTGCTTGCCGACACGGTTCCTCGCGAAGGAGGGTGACGTTTACAGTCCATGGGCCTCTGCTGCGTCTGGTGAGTTGTTGCGGCAAGGTGATTTTGCAGATATGCGCCAGATGATTCGTGAAGGGCGTCGGTCAGAGTTCTGCATCACGGGTCGCTGTGTGGAGACCACACGAGAAGTATACCCGGTCCAGACGACTGGCAGAGTGGCTAGTAAAGTGCGTATATCCGCGCTGGTTCCCATTATGTAAGAGCCATGTGACGTGGATCGCGCGGTCACGTACCAGTGCTTGTAGAGCTGGGCACGGGACTTAATTCGGTATCTGGTCCTCGGGCCGCAGAACACTGTTAAAATCGCCGCCCAATATGTAATGGTCCATATTTCCTTGCAAAAGTGGGGTGACCTCCTCCGAATAGAAGACGTGTCTGTCACGGCGGTGTGAAGTACCGGAAAGAGCATAGACGTTAACGAGGTGGACTGCCTCGCGAGTTTGGGAAATATGCTACGTCCGTCGCTTCGATGCCAGTTCCTCCTGCGCCATCACCAGGTGGTAGGCTGTAGGTAGTGTAGCCATATAGGTCTAAACGCAGTTCGGGATGGAACTCCTGGAGAAAGGCAATGTCCAAGTCTGCCGCTCTTATTATGTCGTGTAACATGCGGGTCATGACAGTGGAGTGGATACCATTGACGGTTTCCCAAACGGTACGACTGAGACATACCAAATGGTGGAGCAACGTACGGGTGCAAGCTGACGGTGAGCTCGTACACTACACAGCCATCCGGCCGCATGACATGCATTACTGTGTCATTTGATCACCTGACTGCCAAGACCCTCCGAGCTCAATGTGACTCATGGGCTTCGGAGGAGTTCCCGATGTTTGCTTTGCATCATCTGCCTCCATGTCGTCCGCCCAGTCATCAAGAGAGGATTGGGAAGTCAATGGTGGCTGGCCACTTTCACAGGAGCACACATTTTTGGGATTCGACTCGATGCACCTCGTTTTCGGGGCCACCAGGTGTAGGAGAGTGTTCTGTATCGTCAGGCGCCTTCTGGTGAATGAGGGCGCTGAAATCCGTTGCAACTGCAAACGCGTCAACGGAGTCTCACTTCCCTGTCCCGTTCTTCAGCTAAGAGTGTGGTGTCACCGCCATAAACCACACTTGCTAGGTGGTAGCCTTTAAATCGGCCGCGGTCCATTAGTATACGCCGGACCTGCGTGTCGCCACTGTCAGTAATTGCAGACCGAGGCCACCACACGGTAGGTCTAGAGAGACGTCCTAGCACTCGCCCCAGTTGTACAGCCGACGTTCATAGCAATGGTTCACTGACAAATACGCTCTCATTTGCCGAGACGATCGTTAGCATAGCCTTCAGCTACATTTGCTACGACCTAGCAAGGCGCCGTATTCAATTGATATTGAGATTCTATTAATGTATCATCAAGAGCGATGTTCTACAAATGTGGATTAAAGTTAAGTATTCCAGAAGCTACGTACTTTTCTTTATAGCATTCATTACGTATCCTGTTTCAGACCTCACGCCAGCCTGCGTAAGTTTAAGCGCGTGCCTTTCGGCTTCCTCTCATTGTGTCTAGGCTGTCTTGTCTAGACACAACAAACAGTCGTCTCTTCTTGCGTCGCTAGGGAGATTTTTGCTCGAGGGTCCGAGACGTGACACCAGCTAGAGTGCGGAGCTCGACACGGTCTTGGTTAACGGGAACGCATGTGTCGGATTCCGACAGTGATTGCGACCCAGTGTTCCCGCCGCCGCGGTGGTCAGAGACTGCACGAACCTCAGCACCGTTTGGCTGCATTAGCGTCGTCGTCCTCGTTGTAGGTGCCGATCTCCAACTGACCGTGTAGTGGTTGAGGTGATATCAGGTTTTGGTAATCCGTCACATAAAGTTGTGCGGCCTCCACATACGTTAGCGGGAGAGAGGTCATCGTGGATAGTTGGGAAGTTCACTGCGGGGTGCCTGAACGAGGCGGCACTGCAGACACTCACTTCTAACATGGCCCCCTGGCCTCAGCACGAGCAGGTCCTCGGCTGGCCGTCATGTACACACATCATAAAAGTTTTGCATCACCTTGGTTCCAAGAGTTCCGGAACCAGTACAGAAAATGCGAATAGAGACCAACATAAACATCATTTCCGCCCATTTTATTGCTCATGAAAACCACACATTGCATGTTCTACCACCTCACAGCGAGACCCTCAGAGGTGGTGGTCCAGTTTGCTGTACACACCGGTACCTCTAATACCCAGTAGCACGTCCTCTTGCATTGATGAGTGCCTGTATTCATCGTAACATACTATCCACAAGTTCATCAAGGCACTGTTGGTCCAGATTGTCCCAATCCTCAATGGACATTCAGCATAGATCCATCAGAGTGGCTTGTGTATCACGTCGACCATAAACAGCTCTTTTCAATTCATCCCAGGTATATTCGATAGTTTTCATGTCTGGATAACATGCTGGCCACTCTAGTCGAGCGATGTGGTTATACAAAAGGAAATCATTCACAAGATGTGCACGATGGGGGTGCGAATTATCGTCCATGAAGACGAATGCCTCCCTAATATGCTGCCGATATGGTTGCACCATCGGTCGGAGGCTAGTATTCATGTATCGTACAGTCGTTACGGCGCCTTCCATGAACACCAGCGCCATACGTCGGCCCCACATAATGCCACGCGGAAACAGCAGGGAACCACGACGTTGCTGCACTCGCTGGACAGTGTGTCTAAGGCGTTCAGTATGACCGGGTTGTCTCCAAACACGTCTCCTACGATTGTCTGGTTGAAGGCATGTGGGACACTCATCAGTGAACAGAACGTGATGCCAATCCTGAGCGGTCCATTCGCCATGTGGTTGGGCCCATCTTTACC
This sequence comes from Schistocerca piceifrons, assembly GCF_021461385.2. Lineage (NCBI taxonomy): Eukaryota > Metazoa > Arthropoda > Insecta > Orthoptera > Acrididae > Schistocerca > Schistocerca piceifrons. The sequence goes on from NC_060149.1 coordinate 157,398,001, forward strand.
ACACTTCATGGTGTGTGATTGCAAAGATGGACCTCGCCATGGACGTCGGGGGTGAAGTTGTGCATCATGCAGCCTGTTGCCACAGTTTGAGTCGTAACACGACGCCCTGTTGCTGCACTAAACGCATTACTCAAAATGGTGGCGTTGCTGACAGGGTCCCTCCGAGCCGTAATCCGTGAGTAGCGGTCATCCACTGCAGTAGAAGCCCTTGGGTGGCTTGAGCGAGGCGTCATCGACAGTTCCTGTCTCTGTGTCTCCTCCATGTCCGAACATCATCGCTTTGGTTCACTCCGAGACGCCTGGACAGTTCCCTTATTGAGAGTCCTTCCTGGCACAAAGTAACAATGCGGACGCGATCGAACTGCGGCATTGACCGTCTAGGCATGGCTGAGCTACAGGCAACACAAGCGGTGTACCCCTAACCTGGTGGAATGACTGGAACTGATCGCCTGTTGGTCTCTTTCTGTCTAATAGGTGCTGATCACGCATGGTTGTTTATATATTTGAGCGGGTTTAGTGACATCTCTGAACAGTCAAAGGGACTGTGTCTGTGATACAATATCCAGTCAACGGCTATCTTCAGGAGTTCTGGGGCCCAGGGTGATGAAAAAATTTTTCATGTGTATATAAAAATTGCGGGGCAACCGCCAACGAAAACATGATGAAACGTGCTTCTTAAGATCTATGCGCACTTGGGGTAGCCCGCTAGGGACAGGATAAGTTTCGAATGTATTCCACTTGTCCTCTGTGTGGCTCAAAACTGTGCTATAAGGCCTCAAAGCATCAACGACAAGGTTGGAGGGAACCGAAAATATGCACGGTACGCACCCCCAGGCCAGCATGGTTAACTACTACCACGCTTACATACCGTCAGTGTGGCTGAAGCGGAAGCCGTTTTCAGATCTTTGGAGGAGTCTGTCGCAGACCGCTTCGTTAACCAGTATGAAGTACACTGTGCTAGATACAGTAGACAAATGGATGCCTATCAGTTCTTGCGGTTCAATATGCATGACGTCCGAAGAAAGCGTTCCTTTTCATGAGCCTCCGGTCTCGTGTACGTTTCGTTGAACGTTAGTTTAATTGTGGCTTTTCGATGTGATAACACCATGGTGGGTCAGTACCGGTACTATAAGTCAATACAATGACGCACGACCGCACGTTAGCGGGTAAACAACAAGGCCAGCAGAGCGCTGCTCGGCGCGCCGAGCACGTCCGCACGGAATCACGGCTGAAAGCAAACTGCTTCACGGACCTCAGATACGGAGGCGGGTACATCTCCTGCCTTACAGGCTTCACGGAAGTTCTGCAAAACTTGCGGGACTGGCACTTCTGGAAGAAAGGACACTGTGGAGATATTTCTTGTCCAAAGCCGGGGAAATTATTCCAGGATGAATGTTCCACTCTGCAGCGGAGTTTACGCAGATCGCTGAGCGCTTTCGCCGAGTTCGAGTCACGGTCCGGCACACAGTTTTAATCCGCCAGGAAGTTTCATACCAGCGCACATTCCGCTGTAGACTGAAAAATTCATTCTGACATATCTTCTTGGCTGCCGTAGCTGCCCGTGTTTTTCGCATACGGCGTGTCATGCCACAGGACGAATAAATGGTTCAAACGGCTCTGAGCACTATGGGACTTATCTGAGGTCATCAGTCTCCTAGACGTAGAACTGCTTAAACCTAACTATCCTAAGGTCATCACACATACCCATAACCGAGGCAGGATTCGAACCTGCGACCGTAGCAGTCGCGCGGTTCCAGACTGTAGCGCCTAGAACCGCTCGGCCCCCCGTCTGGCTAATCGATTCATCCAGCCCTTTAAGTTTTGACTGTAACTCGGTACTAGAAGATGAATAGAAAACGGAAGATTTGTTCGTAAACAGGGAATACTACTCAGAACTTTTGCCTGCGAGCGACATTCTGTTTATGGCTGTATGTAAGAAAGCAATGCTTGAAACTCACCTAAGGAAAGCAGTTCTTCTGAAGGAAGTTGCGTAAGAGATAATTTTTATATTAAGTAATGTATTTGGAAAAAATCTTCCGTGTATTCTTAGCAATGGTAACAGTGGACGACGTGCGTTTCTTCAGATTTGGAGATTTTAGTGATATTGTGTGTGTCGTAGAGGAATGCTATTCTTCACTATGTATGTAGCAGCCGATAGAAGTAGTTCAGTTTTTCTGTGTTATGTACAGGTATACACTACGAGTTAAACAGCATAACAATCGAAGAGTCAAGAGACGGCCGTAGCAAGAGTGAAGGGTTCGTCGCTGCCAGTGCTGACGAGACGTGAGGCATCGATCAGTGCCATCGGAGGCCTCCTTCGCTACCAGCTAAGCGCGACGCTTCGGAGTTTAATAATGGCTCAGTAAAGGCAGCTGTCACAGACAGGTTTATAGTGACAGCTGGATGTAATAGTACTGATATTAGATGCTTATTGATCGACTGCTCTGCGATCTTTCTGAGATAAGTCGCGTAAACTTCATTAGAATACTACCTGTATGAGGGCAATTCTTTATTAATTTTGGGAAAGTGATCGAGCCTGCTTCTCTTCTCAAGTCAGGGTTGTTATCCTCACACCCAACTTTGTTATTTAAGAAGCATTTTTTCTGGATACCGAATGTAGTTATTTCTATATTGCATAACGAAACATTTCTGTTTGTAGGGAGGTGTCGCTGGACATACCTAATTTAGGAAGAATTTCCCATAGGAAGACATACTGTAGATCTTACTATCTTCTGAGTAAAAATAAAAACCTGAGTTATAGTTCTCTGTGGAGGTTATACGGTAAAGGCAATGAGCCATTGACAAAGTGGCCCAATGCAATGTCTCCTAGAGTGACCGACTGTACTTACTTTTTAGTTTGGCAATTTTGGCTACATAAACATATTTAAGCTTAAATTACCTAACTATACTTTAACAGCATATGTGGATGGCATCTGCTGTAGGGAATGTAATGTTAAGCGCGTGAACATTCGTTGGACTATAGCGTACTACCCATGAAAACAGTATCACCGACATGTAACCTGTCCCTTGGATGTAAAATGTGTGCCCATACCACCGATACCTGATACAGTACGCGGGACTGGGGATGTAAGCCGCATCTGGAGGAGTGTGATACTAGGTACATGCGTTCGGATAAAGTAAAATGAACGACATATCATTACAAAGGGGGTTTTTCCTACAGCTCGACAATGACCTTCCTTAAATTCTCTTACATCAGTGTCGCCCTCACTTTGAAGATATTGTCTTGCATTGAGTACCCACACGACAAGACACATTTGCTTTGGGAGAGAGTTTGGTGAATTTCCATGATAAAACGATTTCACAAGGTTGTTTTGTGTTCATACTCTGCTCAGCCTGTCAGTTGGTATCTGTCTGAACTAACAGTATTACATTTCTTACACGCTTTGCCAATTTCAGAATGCCTGTTTTCAGCGCAGACCTTTCTTTTGCAATTTTTCCAAATGACTCCATCTACATCTACATCTACATTTACATCTACATGTACATTTATACTCCGCAAGCCACCCAACGGTGTGTGGCGGAGCGCACTTTACGTGCCACTGTCATTACCTCCGTTTCCTGTACCAGTCGCGTATGGTTCGCGGGACGAGCGACTGCCGGAAATTCTCCGTGCGTGCTCGAATCTCTCTAATTTTACATTCGTGGTCTCCTCGGGATGTATAAGTAGGGGGAAGCAATATATTCTATACCTCATGCAGAAGCGCACTCTCTCGAAATCTGGATAGCAAACAACACCGCGATGCAGAGCGCCTCTCTTGCAGAGTCTGCCACTTGAGTTTGCTAACAATCTCCGTAACGCAATCACGCTTAACAAATACCCCTGTGACGAAACGCGCCGCTCTTCTTTGGACCTTCTCTATCTCCTCTGTCAATGCGAGCTAGTACGGATCCCACACTGATGAGCAATACTAAAGTATAGGTCGAACGAGTGTTTTGTAAACCACCTCTTTTCTTGATGGACTACATTTTCTAAGGACTCTCCCAATGAATCTCAACTGGCACCCGCCTTAACAGCAATTAATTTTATGTGATAATTCCACTTCAAATCGTTCCGCATGCATACTCCCAGATGTTTTACAGACGTAACTGCTACCAGTGTTTGTTTCGCTACTATATAATAATACAATAAGGGATCCGTCTTTCTATGTATTCGCAATACATTACATTTGCCTATGTTAAGAGTCAGTTGCCACTCCCTGCATTAAGTGCCTATCCGCTGCACATCTTCCTACATTTCGCTGCAATTTTCTAATGCTGCAGCTTCTATTTATACTACATCATCATCAGCGAAAAGCCGCATGGAACTTCCGACACTATCTACTAGGTCATTTATATATATTGTGAAAAGCAATGGTCCCATAACACTTCCCTGCGGCACGCCAGAGGTTACTTTCACGTCTATAGACGTCTGTCCATTGAGATCAACATGCTGTGTTATGTTTGCTAAAAACGCTTCAATCCATCTACACAGCTGGTCTGATACTCCGTAGGCTCTTACTTTGCTTATCAGGCGACAGTGCGGAACTGTATCGAACGCCTTCCGGAAGTCAAGGAAAATGGCATCTACCTGGGAGCCGGTATCTAATATTTTCTGGGTCTCATGAACAAATAAAGCGAGTTGAGTCTCACACGATCGCTGTTTCCGGAATCCATGTTGATTCCTACAGAGTAGATTCTGGTTTTCCAGAAATGACATGTTACACGAGCAAAAAACATGTTCTCAAATTCTAAAACAGATCGATGTCAGATATAGGTCTATAGTTTTGCACATCTGCTCGACGATCCTTCTTGAAGACTGGGACTACCTGCGCTCTTTTCCAATCATTTGGAACCTTCCGTTCCTCTAGACTTGCGGTACACGGCTGTTAGAAGGGGGCAAGTTCTTTTACGTACTCTGTGTAGAATTGAATTGGTATCCCGTCAGGTCCAGTGGACTTTGCTTTGTTGAGGGATTTCAGTTGCTTTTCTATTCCATGGACACTTATTTCGATGTCAGCCATTTTTTCGATTGTGCGAGGATTTAGAGAAGAAGGAAGTGCAGTGCGGTCATCCTCTGTAAAACAGCTTTGGATAAAGGTATTTAGTATTTCAGCTTTAAGCGTGTCATCCTCCGTTTCAATGCCATCATCATCCGAGACTGTCTGGACGTGCTGTTTCGAGCCACTTACTGATTTAACGCAAGACAAGAACTTCTTAGGATTTTCTGTCAAGTCGGTATATAGAATTTTACTCTCGAATTCACTGAACCCTTCACTCATAGCCCTCCTTACGCTAACTTTGACATCGTTTAGCTTCTGTTGTCTGAGAGGTTTTGGCTGCGTTTAAACTTGCAGTGTAGCTCTCTTTGCTTTCGCAGTAGTTTCCTAACTTTGTTGTTGAACAACGGTGGGTTTTTCCCGTCCCTCACAGTTTTACCCGGTACGTACCTGTCTAAAACGCATTTTACAATTGCCTTGAACTTTTTCCACAAACACTCAACATTGTCAGTGTCGGAACAGAAATTTTCGTTTTGATCTGTTAGGTAGTCTGAAATTTGCCTTCTATTACTCTAGCTAAAGAGATGAACCTTCTCCCTTTTTTTTATATTCCTATTTACTTCCATATTAAGGGATGCTGCAACGGTCTTATGATCACTGATTCCCTGTTCTGCGCTTACAGAGTCGAAAAGTTTGGGTCTGTTTGTTGTCAGTAGGTCCAAGATGTTATCTCCACGAGTCGGTTCTCTGTTTAATTGCTCGAGGTAATTTTCGGATAGTGCACTCAGAATAATTTCACTCGATGCTCTGTCCCTACCACCCGTCCTAAACATCTGAGTGTCCCAGTCTATATCTGGAAAATTGAAATCTCCACCTAAGACTGTAACATCCTGAGGAAATTTATGAGAAATGTATTCCAGATTGTCTCTGTTGCTCTGCCACTAATGCTTCTGAGTCGGGAAATCGGTAAAAGGAGCCAATTCTAAACTAGCTCGGTTGTTGAGTGTAACCTCCACCCATAATAATTCACAGGAACTATCCACTTCTACTTCACTACTGGATAACTACTAACAGCGACAAACACGCCACCGCCGGTTGCATGCAATGTATCCTTTCTAAATACCATCTGTGCCTTTGTAAAAATTTCGGCAGAATTTATCTCTGGCTTCAGCCAGCTTTCCGTACCTATAACGATTTCAGCTTCTTGTAATATTCAACAGAACATTATTAGAAACTGTGTTTTTTTACACGTCACATTTCTTTTGTGACCTAACGCTCATCGATGAAAAGTCATGTGAACGGCGATTTCATCTCCACAAGTATTTGCAGTTGTCGTTGGGAGTAACCAGTGTCCCCGCAAATCGCCAATCGACCCTAGAACAAGTCAAGTAGAATATTCCAACATGCTACATGAGACATTATTACACCCGGAGAAGTACGCAAAGACTTACTTCACTGAAATTCTAGTAAGGGGTAACAGTTTCTTCATTTCGGGTCACATACTCGCCAAGGACAGTATTCCACTTCGCTTCCGATGCTTCTCAAGGTGAAACAAGTACGTCAATTTAGATAGAGAGTATGATGGAACCGAACATCCTGCGACGTACGTATCGGAGTTTGTTATGGAGATAGTTAACTACCTCCAGTGGTAGCCACTACAATAGAGACGTTGTACATCACGTAAATGTCTAGTGTTATAATCTCGGAACGAGCGTTCCAAGAAGAGTCGAGAAACATAGCAGTTCTTCCCACCTATGTCTCCCACAATGATTACGACAAGAAAATCAAAGAAATTAAAAGCTCAGATGGAGGTTTCTCTTCCCACATGCCATTTACGAATGAAACAGGGAAGGAGGGAACCGACAGTCGTACAAGAAGTACCATCCACGAAATTCCGTAAGAGCGCTTACGAGTGCACACGTTTAGCTCTAAGTCCTCCTACAAAATTTCGGAGGCCGTTCTGGGATGTTTTCTACGTATTTTTGTATAAGAGGCACATGGTCGTGGGTGAAACGTACTGAGTAATACTGTAATTGTAATTTATTCGGTTGTTCCCCTTTTCTTAACCCACTCCTCTGTATTTCCGAGAAAACATCCTCGCAGCTATGAAGAGGCCTGCATAGTAACATGAAATAATGAAAGGGGCTTACACACAGTATTAAAATACTTTCGCAGACCGTTTGCGTCACGAGCTGTAGTGGCAGATAGGTCCAGAGGCAACATGAAGAATATCACCAGCAATTTTGCTAATCGTGCTAATTCAGTAGGGAGCTACTTCAGGCTGAAAGTTAGAGAAAGTGAGGTTCATTCAATTATAACTGGTCGCAGAGACAGCGAATTTTATGAGATTGTTCTGAATGTCATGTCTGAAGTTACTTCGAATAAATAGTTAAAGAACCGACACTTGAAGCCAATGTCTCAGACACATAACAGAGGCGCATTTTTGAATGAGTTAATTTCGAGGAGTCCACCAGTAATCATAAATCATTGATATCGTCACTGTCTACGGGAATTACAAGAAATGTTAAAGAAGGTAGGTAAACATCGTTGGTTAGCAGGAGTGACACATCGTAATTCTAGAGTACTTAAGTAGTCAACATCAAATAATCACCTTTGACGACAAAGATGAATAACCCTAAAACGTTTTGCACAATTTGCGAGGTTGTGAGACCGTGGTTCAGTAGGCGTGTCAGAAAGTTGCTGCGAAAGCAAAGGGAACAAAGACATATTCATCCTCCAGCATAAATAATATTCTCCTAGTCGTTTAACATCTATAGCATTCTGTAACTCATCCAACGTTTAATTACAAAGTAAATATTTCACTCTGTTTTTACACCCCCTGCGGGTCCGGGGTAAGAATAGGCCCGAGGTATTCCTGCCTGTCGTAAGAGGCGACTAAAAGGAGTTTCAACCGTTTCGGCCTTCCATGTGATGGTCCCACAGTGGGGTTTGACCTCCATTTTTCAAAATTCTACAGAAGTACGAGCCTTTTGGGGAAGGACGCCTTACGTGGTGTATCACTGGTCCTCCGTGCACTAAGACCTTGGCACTCAGCATTGTAACGGCGTTGTAACCATACCCACTATTCCTCAAATTGGGCCTAAACGCCTGATAGGTTGTACAAGTTACGCCCATAGTGCGTCCTCATCTGCACCTACGATCATGATGGACTTTCCATGGCACCCGAAATCCAGCACGGTAGCCAGCCCGTTGTGGTGGGGTCGTCATGTACCCTCTAGGTTGTAACCCCCTGACGACACAGGGATCGTACTGCCGATACCTGAGCTGCACCCTTCCCACGTCGGACAAGGAGTAGATGCCTGTCTCCTTGGGGCATCAGGACTCCCGGCAACAGTCATCCTGCCAGGTGGCCCTTGCTGAGGCTGGGTGGCGCCCGTGGGGAGAGCCCCTGGTCGGAGAGGGTGGTATCGGGGCGGACGTTTCGCAGATGAAACGTCAACATGTATCAGGTCGCTCTGCGCCCGAGTCTTTTAAAAAGAAAGGTACTGTCTCTGGTTCTGGTTCTCCTGCCCTTTCCCCCTTGGCCACTCCCTGGGAGGAAGGACAGGCCCGCCGGCTTGGGGCGAAGTACTTCCCCCGCTATTTGGTATGTTCTCGGACCGATGGGGGAACATTCGCCACCTCCAAGCCCATGTTCTTTGTTCAGCACATTGAGAACATCTACGGGGAAATCGAGGCTCTCAGTAAAATGCGTTCAGGGTCCGTTCTTACAAAGACCACCTCTGCCACACAGTCGGCGGCACTCCAGGCGTACGACCGACTACGGGACATCCCAGTGTCCATTGTCCCGCATCTGGCACTGAATAGGACGCAGGGGGTTATTTTTCATCGGGACCTCCTGCTGCAATCTGATGAGGAGCTCAGGGCCAACCTGGAGCGCCGAGGCGTGCATTTCGTCCGGCGAGTCCAGCGTGGCCCCAAAGACCGTCGCATCGACACAGGGGCCTTTATCCTCGCCTTTGAGGGGGACGTTCTCCCGGAGAAGGTAAAGGTGATGAGCTACCGGTGCGACGTGCGACCTTACGTCCCGCCTCCTATGCGCTGCTTTCGGTGTTTGCGCTTTGGGCACATGTCGCCATGGTGTGAGGCTGAGCTCCTTTGTGGTGATTGTGGACGTCCTCTTCGTGAGGAACATACATGCACCCCACCACCTCGGTGCGTTAATTGTCCTGGCACCCACTCGCCTAGATCTTTAGACTGCCCCACGTATCAGAAGGAGAAGAAGATTCAAGAACCCAAAACTTTGGATCGTCTCTCTTATTCTGAGGCCAGGAAGAAGTATGACCGCCTCCATCCCGTGACGTTGACAACTTCGTTTGCCTCAGTCATGTCCACTTCTTCCACAGTATCCTCACCCCTATCCTGTCCCCCCTCCACCTCTTCCCCCCATCCGGGGTCTATGCCTCCGCCTCCCAAATCCTCCTCCCCAATGGCCCCCGCCCCATCTGCCCCAGGGGCCACCCTTCCTCCTCCTCCCTCCCCCCCGCCGCCTGAGAAGCGATCCTCTTCTCAGGCGTCCATCGGGGAAACGTTCTGGACCCCGGCTTCCGAGGTCCGGCGTTCCAAAACGGACCCTGCGCGTGAGGACCTTCTTTGGGTCCAGCCCACCATCTCTGTGCCTCCTCGGACTTCCAAGAAGGCCTCCAAGAAGAAGTCTCAATCCCCCTCTCCACCCTGGCGCGTTTCGTCTGACGCTCCATCCGTGAGTCGCTGCTACCGGCCGTCCTCAGTTTCGCCGGGACGCTCTGCTGCCAGGCGCTCAGCTGGCCTCTCGTCGGCAAATGATGCTGCCCCTCCTACGCAACCCGGGACAGCGGCCGCAGCTGGCGACGACTCGATGGAACAGGATCCGCCTCCCGCCGGTTGTAGCGTTGTTCCCTCGAAACCTGGCCCTCCGCGACCGTCGAGGTGACCAGCTCTGCCCCTGTCTCGTTCCCCCCTTTTTTCTGACTAGCGATGGTCTTGTTACATTGGAACATAAGAGGTAATCGATCTAATCGGGAGAAATTACAACTGCTCCGCCGCCTGCACTGTCCGCTCGTCCTTGGTCTCCAGGAAACCAAGTTTCGCCCAACTGACCGTATTGCCTTTACCCACTATACCTCGGAGCGGTATGACCTCACCCCTGTGGACGGTATTCCAGATCATGGTGGGGTCATGTTGCTCGTTCGGGACGATGTCAATTACCATCCCATCCCATTGACCACCCCACTCCAAGCAATAGCTGCCTGTATTACTCTTTCTGCTTTTACTTTTTCAGTTTGTACCGTCTACACTCCATCGTCATCCGCAGTTAGTCGGGCTGACATGATGCACCTGATTGTTCAGCTTCCTCCGCCGTTTTTATTGCTTGGCGACGTCAATGCCCATCATCCCCTTTGGGGCTCTCCAGCATCCTGTCAAAGACGTTCCCTCTTGGCGGATGTCTTCAACCATCTCAATCTTGTCTGCCTCAATACTGGCGCCCCGACTTTCCTCTCGGAGTCTACTCATACCTACTCCCACTTGGACCGTTCGATCTGTTCTACCACTCTTGCCCGTCGGTTCGAGTGGTATGTCCTTTCTGACACCTATCCGAGCGACCACTTCCCCTGTGTCGTTCGTCTCCTGCACCACACCCCATCCCCACGTCCTTCGAGCTGGAACATACCGAAAGCTGACTGGGGACTTTACTCCTCCCTGGCAACCTTCCCGGACCACGATTTTCTCAGTTGTGACAGTCAGGTCGAATACCTCACGGCTGTTATCATTAATACTGCCGAACGTTCCATTCCTCATACTACCTCTTCTTCACGTCGCGTTTCCGTCCACTGGTGGAATGAGGCTTGTAGAGACGCTATCCGTGCTCGACGACGTGCTTTACGCACCTTTCGCCGCCATCCTACGTTGGCGAATTGTATTGGATACAAACGACTCCGAGCGCAATGCCGTAGAGTCATCAAAGACAGCAAAAAAGCTTGTTGGGCCTCTTTCACCAGCTCCTTTAACAGTTTTACTCCCTCTTCTGTCGTTTGGGGTGGCCTGCGCTGGCTGTCGGGCATTAAGGCCCACTTCTCGGTACCTGGCCTGACCTCAGGTAATGAGGTCCCTGTTGATCCTGTGGCTGTCTCCAACGCCTTCGGCCGCTTTTTCGCGGAGGTTTCAAGCTCCGCCCATTACCACCCTGCCTTCCTTCCCAGGAAAGAGGCAGAAGAGGCTCGGCGACCTTCCTTCCACTCGCTGAATCTGGAAACTTATAATGCCTCCTTTACTATGCGGGAACTCGAACGTGCGCTTGCACTGTCCCGGTCCTCTGCTCCGGGGCCAGATGCCATTCACGTTCAGATGCTGGCACACCTTTCTCTGGCGGGCAAAAGCTTCCTTCTTCGTACCTACAATCGCGTCTGGACCGGAGGTCAGGTCCCCATGCGTTGGCGTGACGCCGTCGTTGTTCCTATACCAAACCCGGGAAGGATAGACACCTTCCTTCTAGTTACTGCCCCATTTCTCTTACAAGCTGTGTCTGTAAGGTGATGGAGCGCATGGTTAATGCTTGGTTAGTCTGGATTCTTGAATCTCGACGGCTACTTACCAATGTCCAATGCGGCTTTCGTCGCCGCCGCTCCGCTGTTGACCACCTTGTGACCTTGTCGACATTCATCATGAACAACTTTTTGCGAAAGCGCCAAACGGTAGCCGTGTTCTTCGATTTGGAGAAGGCTTATGATACCTGTTGGAGAGGAGGTATCCTCCGCACTATGCACAGATGGGGTCTACGCGGTCGCCTGTCCCTTTTTATTGATTCCTTTTTAACAGATCGAAAGTTTAGGGTACGTGTGGGTTCCGTATTGTCCGACGTCTTCCTCCAGGAGAACGGAGTGCCTCAGGGCTCCATCTTGAGCGTAGCCCTTTTTGCCATCGCGATTAATCCAATTATGGATTGCATTCCACCTAATGTCTCAGGCTCTCTTTTTGTCGATGACTTCGCGATCTACTGCAGTGCCCAGAGAACATGCCTCCTGGAGCGCTGCCATCAGCGTTGTCTAGACAGCCTATATTCATGGAGCGTGGCAAATGGCTTCCAGTTCTCTGGAGAGAAGACGGTTTGTATCAATTTTTGTCGATATAAAGCGTTCCTTCCGCCATCCTTACATCTTGGTCCTGTTGTTCTCCCATTCGTGGAAACAACTAAGTTTCTTGGGCTCACATTGGACAGGAAACTTTGTTGGTCTCCGCACGTCTCTTATTTGGCGGCCCGTTGTACACGTTCCCTTAATGTCCTCAGAGTTCTTAGTGGTTCATCTTGGGGAGCGGATCGCACTGTCCTGCATCGCTTGTATCGGTCCATAGTCCGATCGAAGCTGGATTATGGGAGCTTCGTCTACTCGTCTGCTCGGCCATCCCTCTTACGCCGTCTCAACTCCATCCACCATCGGGGGTTACGTCTTGCGACCGGAGCCTTCTACACTAGTCCCGTCGAAAGTCTTTATGCTGAAGCTGCCGAATTACCATTGACCTACCGGCACGACGTACTGCTGTATCGGTATGCCTACCGGCTGTTGTCAATGCCCGACCACCCCTCTTATCAGTCCTTCTTCGCCGATTCTCTCGACCGTCAGTACGGGTTGTATGTGTCTACCCTGCTGCCCCCTGGAGTCCGCTTCCGTCGCTTGCTTCGAAAATTGGATTTTGCCCTCCCTACCACCTTCAGAGACACCACCTTGGCTCCAGGCTCCGGTTCATATTTATCTCGACCTCAGCTCGCTCCCGAGGGAGGGTACTCCGGCTGCAGTGTATTGCTCACGGTTTGTCGAACTTCGTGCTCGACTTGCCAGTCACACCTTTATTTACACCGATGGCTCCAAAACTGACGATGGTGTCGGCTGTGACTTTGTCGTCGGGGCCGTCACCTTTAAATACCGGCGCCTCAACCAATGCTCCAGCTTTACGGCCGAGCTTTTTGCTCTCCATCAGGCCGTTCAGTATGCCCGCCGCCACCGCCATTCATCGTATGTACTCTGCTCTGATTCACTCAGTGTTCTTCAGAGCCTTGGAGCTCCCTATCCGTTCCATCCCTTGGTGCAACGGATCCAGCAGTCCCTCCATTCTTTCGCTGATGATGGCTCTCCTGTCAGCTTTCTGTGGGTTCCCGGACATGTAGGAGTGCCTGGGAATGAGGCTGCTGATGCTGCAGCCAAGGCTGCAGTCCTCCTGCCTCGGCCAGCCTCCCATTGTGTCCCGTCATCTGATGTTAGTGGGGTTTTTTATAAGAGGCTTGTGTCGTTGTGGTGGGATACTTGGTCATCCCTTCAAGGAAACAAGCTCCGGGCAGTAAAACCGTTCCCAACTGCTTGGACAACCTCCCCCCGACCATCTCGGCGAGAAGAGGTCCTTCTGACCAGGTTGTGGATTGGGCATTGCCGGTTTAGCCATCGCTACCTGCTCTCCGGTGACCCAGCCCCGCAGTGCCCTTGTGGTCAAGCATTAACAGTGCGCCATGTTTTATTGTCGTGTCCCCGCTTTAGTCAATCTCGTGTTGTCCTGTCCCTGCCATCTACTTTACCGGACATTTTAGCTGATGACGCTCGAGCAGCTGCTCGTGTTCTTCGTTTTATAACTTTGACAGGCTTGTCCAAAGACATCTAACTCTTCTACTTATTTTATCTGCATCTTTGTAAGGACTTTCTGGTGTCCCCCTCCTCCCCTTGAGTTTTACTAGATTCTATGTGCTCTAACAATTGTGACTGGGCGCTAATGACCTCAGTAGTTGAGCGCCCTTAAACCCCAACAAAAAAAACTCTGTTTTTACCTTTTGTGGAAGTTTTAATCCATATTACATGTATTTTGTTAGTATAAGGACACTCCTGCAACTAGCAAGATTCACTTAAATATATGTATACCTGTATTATTTATACTATAGCACAGTGCATCTCAGGCCAAAGATCATGATGTAGCAAAATGTGCTTTCTATCACATTCATATTCTTTGTAGCAACATCCAGTGTTTACCTTCTGTGAATAAGTGTAAAATGAAGTGCAGCTAAATACTGTGTATATTTGTGCGTTTTACCTGATAATGTACATAATGAAAACAGTTTTGCTATGCAGAACGTGATTCAGTACACGTTAAGTACCTAAAACGTAGGAAGCCCTTTTTTTCATAAACGTTTCCTTACGATAACTTTTCAGTCATTGTCGCCAGCACCATCACTACAGCATCTGACTTAACTTAGTCCACGATATAATATTCCTATAACACTTCCATCTGATGATAACACTGCACTGGCTCCAAAATAAATTAATGGTAAAATAAATTATATTAAAGAACCACAAAAGCGACTGGTTGCACATATATTCCCAAATAAATAGACACTTTAAATCACAATTGCAGTTAGTCACCCATAACGGATATACTAAACACAGAAAATAACATTTACGGCTTAAGCGAAGTCAAAGCCTAATAGAAAAACTGAATCTGAATGAAGCCATGACGATCGTATTGGAAGAAGCATTTTATAAATCTGAAACTAAAACTTTTCCAAATGAAATGACTAAAAATCCAAAGACGTTTTGGTCATGTGTAAACCCAGTACACGGATCGAATTCATTTATTCAGTCTCTCAGTGACCGATCTGACACCGAAACAGAATTCGATATTTCGACATTGTTTCACAGCGGTAGACAGCATAATGCCGAAATGGCAGACACTAAGATAAGCGACGGCTGAAGACAAAATCAACTAACACTGCTCCAAAGTGGCTACGCAACTGAGTGGGATAAGAAACCAGTCAGTTTCTATAGAGATTATGCGAAGAAACTTTCTTCTCTTCTAGCAGTAGTTTATTGAAAGTTGCTGGACCTAATAAGAAGGTATAACAAAAGCAAAAGAGATCAGGCCATTACCGTTTTCAAGAAAAATCTAACAACACCTGCAAATAATTATAGGCCTGTATTGCTGTGGTCAGTTTACTGTAGAGTTATTTAACATTTTAATGCTGACGTGTTACGCTATGTTTGGATAACGAAAATCTCTTGTACAAAAATTATCATAGATCTCACAAACTGAGATCTTGCGAAACTCAATTCGCTCGCTTTCTTCGTCCACGAAATTCAAGACACCACAGATTAAAGCTGATAATGAGTTCTTTGACTTCTGAAAGGCATTCGATAAATTCCTGGCTGTCGTTTAGCGAAAACTTAGGAACTTACTGAGTATTTGACCAGAATTATGATTGGATTCAGTACTCCCACGCAAACAGAACATGTAAAAGTGATTTTTGGAGTACCACAAGAGTGTTACAGGATCGTTACCGTTTACAGTTTATAGTGATCATATAGTGGACAACAGTGAAGGCTCAGTGAGTCTATTAGCGGACAGTTCAGTGATCTGTGGGATGGTGGCAAGAGGAGTGTGGCGAAATGCAGGTCACCTGTAATAAAATGGTTCAAATGGCTCTGAGCACTATGGGACTTAACAGCTGAGGTCATCAGTCCCCTAGAACTTAGAACTACTTAAACCTAACTAACCTAACGACATCACACACATACACGCCCGAGGCAGGATTCGAACCTACGACCGTAGCGGTCTCGCGGTTCCAGACTGACGCGCCGAGAACCGCACGGCCACACCGGCCGGCGATGACCTGTAAAGGATCGACGATCTGCGTAGGGACTGGCAGCTGAACCTGAACACACGATAAAGTACGGCAGAGCCAAATAAACAGGTACACCTGCCTAATATCGTTTAGCGCCCCCGCGAGCACGCAGAAGTGTTGCAACACGACGTGGCATGGACTCGACTAATGTCTAAAGTAGTGCTGGAGGGAACTGACACCACGAACCATGTCAGTAGAGTTTGGTTCCGAGTGGAAGTGTTAAGTCAGAAGAGTGTTGCTGGAGCCACTATGTAGCAATTCTGGAAGTGAGGGGTGTCGCACTGTCCTGCTGGAATTGCCAAGTCCGTCGGAATGCACAATGGACATGAATGGATGCAGTTGATCAGACAGGATTCTTACGAACGTGTCACCCGTCAGCCGTATCTAGCCGTATCACGGGTCCCATATCACTCCAAATGCACACGCCCTACATCATTACAGAGCCTCCACCAGCTTGAGCGGTATTCTGCTGACATGCAGAGTTTATGGATTCATGAGGTCTCCATACCCGTACACGTCCATCCGCTTGATACAATATGAATTGAGGATCGTCCAACCAGGCAACATGATTCCACTCATCAACAGTCCAATGGCGGTGTTGACGGGCCCAGGCGAGGCGTAAAGCTTAGTGTCGTGCGTTCATCAATGGCACACGAGTGGGCTTTCTGCACCGAAAGCCCATATCGGTGATGTTTCGTTGAATGGTTCGTACACAGACACTTGTTGATGACCCAGCACTGAGATACTCAGCAGTTTTCAGAAGCGTTGCTTTTCTGTCACGTTGAACGATTCCCTTCAGTCGTCGTTTGCCCCGTTCTTGCAGGACCTTTTTCCGGCCGCAGCGATGTCGGAGATTTGATGTTTTACCGGATTCCTGATATTTACGGTACACTCATGAAATGGTCGTAGGAGAAAATCCCCTCTTCATCGCTACCTCGGAGATGCTGTGTCTCATCGCTCGTGCGCCGACTATAACACCATGTTCAAACTCACTTAAATGTTGTTAACCTGCCATTGTAGCAGCAGTAAGCGATCCAACTACTGCCCAGACAGGAAAATGGCTCTGAGCACTATGGGACTTAACATCTGAGGTCATCAGTTCCCTAGAACTTAGAACTACCTAAACCTAACTAACCTAAGGACATCACACACATCCATGCCCGAGGCAGGATTCGAATCTGCGACCGTAGCAGTCGCGCGGTTGCGGACTGAAGCGCCTAGAACCGCTCAGCAACACCGGCCGGCACTGGCCATACACTTGTTGTGTTATAGAGCCGTGTCCGACCGCATTGCTGTATTCTCTCGGTTTACGTATCTCTGTATTTGAATATGCATGTCAATACCAGTTTCTTTGACGCTTCGGTGTATCACATATTGCACATAAAAAGGCAAACAGATCGACTGTTGCTCGATTACAATATTGATAATAAACAACTGGAATAGTAACCACCATAAAATACCTAAAAATAACCGTCCTGAGCGAACTAAAGTGGAAATGCGAGGGCGTGCTGAAAAGTGATATGAAAACTCTTAAAGCTTTTTGAATAAAACACACATTATTAACATTTTATGTTTTTGTTCGTCATTTCTATATAGTTATTTCCGAAAATGGTCAACCAGGCGACGTACACATATCGCCAGAGCAGTCTGTTGATACTGTCACTGAAGAACATCTGATTTTGTTGACGGAATCAGAATCTTACGTCGGCTTGCACCGCTTCATCACTATCGAAGTGAAGCCTTCGATGGTGTTCCTTAAGTTTTGGAAACGGATGAAAATCGGATGGGACCAAGTTGGGACTGTATGGAGGATGATCGGTGACAGTGAACCCAAGGCGTCGGCTTGTTGCCGATGGCCGGCCGGTGTGACCGAGCGGTTCTAGGCGCTACAGTCTGGAACCGAGCGACCGCTACGGTCGCAGGTTCGAATCCTGCCTCGGGCATGGATGTGTGTGATGTCCTTAGGTTAGTTAGGTTTAAGTAGTTCTAAGTTCTAGGGGACTGATGACCTCAGAAGTTACGTCCCATAGTGCTCAGAGCCATTTGAACCATTGGTTGCCGATGTTGCAGAGCGCATGTGTGGTCTGTTATTGTCATGCTGATGGAGATGGTTCTCCATGTGTGGACGAACTCTTCGAATTCGAAACTCGATTAGGACACGCTGTTTCTCACGCACCGACATAGTTACATTACAAACCGCCCTGTTGTACGCTACAATTCAGAGCCCTATGGCGGTAGAGGGCTACAAATTTGTAGGCATCAAGATCTAGGATGTAGAAGATTAATTTTAATAAAAAATCTTTAAGAGTTGCACACAGAAAGTTCTGGGGCATTACTTCCAACCGCCCCCCCCCCCCTACCTTATAAAATATTTAGTACGGAAAGAGAATGCAAGGCTGAAATTGTTTACGAGAGTCTTAAGGAAACGCCACGCGGGATTAGCCGAGCGGTCTCAGGCGCTGCAGTCACGGACTGTGCGGCTGGTCCCGGCGGAGGTTCGAGTCCTCCCTCGGGCATGGAGGTGTGTGTGTTTGTCCTTAGGATAATTTAGGTTAAGTAGTGAGTAAGCTTAGGGACTGATGACCTTAGCAGTTAAGTCCCATAAGATTTCACACATATTTGAACATTTTCGAACATCTTAAGGAAACGTAATTCATCCACGAAAGAGGCATCTTAGAAAATATTCATTCGACTCATTCTTGAGTACTGTTCATAGGTCTGGGACCATTACTAAGCAGGCGCAGTGGACTCGCATTCGGGAGAACGACGGTTCAAACCCGCTTCCGGCCATCCTGATTTAGGTTTACCGTAACTTCCCTAAATCGCTTCAAGTAAATGCCGGGATGGTTCCTTTGAATGGACACGGCCGACTCTCTTCCTTATCCTTCCCTAATAAGATGGGATCAATGACCTCGTTGTTTGGTCCCCTCTCCAAAGTCACCCAACCAACGAAGTAGGGTTAATAGAAAAGATGGGGAAGATCCAAAGAACGGCGGCGCGTTTTGTCACGGAATTGCTTACTGGGCGTAACAGAGCAACGGAAATGCTCAACAGACTGCAGTAACAGACGCTACAACAGAGAAGTTGGGCGTCAAGCAAATTTGCTATGGAAATTCAGATAGTGTGTTCCGGGAAGACATAGACAACATATTAAGTACATTCTCGTATGTCTCTCGAAATCGGATACATTGGAACACATAAGTGTAGACATTTACCGACAGTTACCTGTCCTATACACCATTCATGGACGGAAGAGAAAAAAAGAGGGCAGGCAGAGACAGTAGTATCAGAAGTACCCTCCTCCACGCACCTCAAGGTAGTGTGCGACTTAAAAATATACATGTAGACGTAAACGTTCAACACTAATCGGAGTTGCGTAACAAGCCTCAGACGGCAGACGTACATTTATATGGCAATATATTCAATCTTTTCTGCGAGTATGGTGTGAATAACAACTGCAGGCCAGTTCTCTTACAGGTACTTTTCAAAGTACTGGCCGTAATGATTATGGCAGATGATAAAGCGACTGTTAACGTAGAAGTAACACTGCAGGAGAAACACATTACAAAGCAGAACCGACCAATACTGAATGCAAGCTTGATGGCGAGGCGTAAACCAGGCGTTACTGTTGTCAACGCGAATACCGCGAGCTAATGGAAAACGTTTGTTTCCAAACAAGTCACACAGCGCATTCCGTCGACATTTTCACTGTTGATCAGGTATTTGCAGTGCATCACAGATGCGAAAATAAACGGAGGCAATAAAACAAAACATAAACCATCACTCTATATCGTATCACCGGAGAGCTCAAGCTTGTTTTACCAAAATATTGTGATTATTTCCGCAAACAGCCTCCAGATTCATCTATAGGTTTAGATGACAGAGTTCGCAGTTTAAAAATTTGTGACACGTACGACGGTATGTGTTGACTGCATTGGCTTAAAATCTTAAATTCTGTTCGTAGCTGAGGGATCGTAGACCTTAATTTAGAAATGGCTCTGAGTACTATGGGACTTAACATCTATGGTCATCAGTCCCCTAGAACTTAGAACTACTTAAACCTAACTAACCTAAGGACAGCACACAACACCCAGCCATCACGAGGCAGAGAAAATCCCCGACCCCGCCGGGAATCGAACCCGGGAACCCGGGCGTGGGAAGCGAGAACGCTACCGCACGACCTTAATTTAGACACAAATTTCAACGTGACAACTCAACCCGTTCCTGAGAAAAAGCGGTCTTCCCAGATGGACAAAAACGTGATCCCAGAAGGGTTCCGTTTTTACCAACTGAGGTACGGAACGCTTTCAAAATAGTAAATCGTTACTTTTTATATGTGGCATGTCACAAACCTTATTAGCATATCTGGACTCAAAGCTCATGCGCTAATGGACGGCATAAACAGCAGTGTGCTTGGGAGTATTTGTGTTCATTCTTTAGTGTCATTAGTTGTACTTGGGTTTGCCAAGTAAACGACTAGAGGCACCTTCAAATGGTTCAAATGGCTCTGAGCACTGTGGGACTTAACTGCTGAGGTCATCAGTCCCCTGGAACTTAGAACTACTTAAACCTAACTAACCTAAGGACGTCACACACATCCGTGCCCGAGGCAGGATTCGAACCTGCGACCGTAGCAGTCGCGCGGTTCCAGACTGAAGCACCTAGAACCGCTCGGCCACACTGGCCGGCAAGGCACCTTCCTTACCATACATAAATTATATATTTATATGTTTATATTTTACTGTGTATTTACCGATATTAATATCAAGCAGCATTTCATGCAGACGTATTGTAGTTTAGCCAATTGCCGCGGTAAACAATGAGGTGGTCAAAAATCCACGATAAGCGGCAATCCTGACGGTTCCACATTATTTCTTTACTCTACGGTCACAAGAGACCCACAGTTCAGGTTTTCGAGTGTGACAGAAAGCGATTAAGAACAGACTGAGACGTAATTCGGCAAACGAAGTGGTCAACAACCCGCCTTACTCAGCGTGCACGCTCCTTCTTGCACTAGTTTCCTTGCGTATCGCCGCTCCAGTACTGGATATGAGACATTCGTGTTTTTCTTCATCTAAAGCGATCCCCTTCCACTATCGTTAAGAACGTATTTTTTGACTACAATAACTCCACTCGTGGAGTGAGTTTACGATGATGCCCTGAAACCACCCAGTCTCCCACTTGGCTGCCGAAGGAAATACCTAACAGGGTCCTCTTCTTTGCGGTGCGCGCACGTGGTGATGCTTCGGAACAAATAATACGGTTGTTTGTCCAACGTGAGTCCCATCGTAATTTCGCTTATAACTGAGAGTCGCTTATAATTGAGAGTCTACGGCAATGGTATTTTTCAGTTATGATATCACAGTTACTGCTCTGTCATATATGGAAGTATGTGTGTACCGACTGAAGATTCGAGCCTCGGTCCGGCACACAGTTTTAATCTGGCAGGAAGTTTCACACCAGCGCACACTCCGCTGCAGAGTGAAAGTCTCACTCTGGCACCTTGTTGTTTTTCAACCTGTTGACAGCATAGCTGAGCTGTAATGAGTTCAGAGGTTCTCTTACTGTTGCAGTTTTCATTTGGTAGACAGTAATTTTGTAGCGTGAAATGACTCGCATATATCTGACATCACGTATTTCTTCAATACCATCTTCCCACTTACCTGTCAACCGCTCATATTCGAAGTGCATATAAACATTTTTGCCTTTTTTGCTATCCATGTAGAATGTGTCCTCTGTCTGTCATATGAATCCTTCTCCCTGTCTCCTTAGCAGGTCTTATACTACGTAGGTGCTGGGATACCATCGAGAGGGTATTGGTAGCACTCTGCACTTTGATGCGATATATTAAGTAACGGGACGATTCGTTGAGTGCATCAGAGTGCTATGTGAGACCTGACATCATCCATGTGTAAAAAGCTTATTTGCTTGTTGAGAAATACGTTTTCATGGTTGACTTCATTTTACAATAACATAGGCGAGTAGTCAGCTGATGGCGTCATACCCAGTCCTTGAAAAATTAGACGTTTACCCACAGCTAGATGCATATGATGGTGTCTGGAGAGGATCGTAGTGAGCATCCCGCTGTTTATAAATCTATATCACTGCTTTCATTTGGGTCGTATTGGAGAGTCATTCCACCACTCACTCAAATTCCCGCGGCGTGAGCTGTCCTACCACTGGACCACTTAATATTGATCTCCTTCTACAGGGTTATTCAAAAAGAAGGCACAGTTTTCAGAATCTTATCTTCTAAACTACAAAACGTAACACCATAATTCCAACGGTCCTGGACAGTCAACAGTTTAAATTTGAACGTTCCAATCCCGACCATATTGGCGCTATGCTTTCTTCTTCTTCTTGAAGAAAACTGTGACATCAGTAACCTATCTAGACATGCTTCAAAACTGGTTGTTTCCTCAACATGAAGATTATTTAGATGACTTTATCTTCATACAAGCTGGTGTCCCGCCTCATTTCTCCAAGCACATCCGAGGATACCTGATTAACACCATTCCAGGGCGTTGGATAGGATAAGGAGGAGGTGAAGATGAACTACTACTCCGGCGGCCTCCCATGTCTCCAGACCTCTTACCTCGTGTCGTTTATCTGTGGGTTACGAAAGAGACCACGTTTTTATCCCTCCAACGCCTTACGCTCTTGAAATTCTGTGACATAGTATTGCTGAAGCTGTGAATTCGATAACGAGAGACTAACTGCCTAGTATGTGGTTAGGAATGAGCCATCGTTTTGATGTTCGACGAGCAAAACATAGTGTTCTCATTGAATGCATAAAAATTTGAACTTCTCTCTTTCCAGGAACGTTGTAATTGTGTTTCTATCTCTTGTAATTTGGAAGCAATAAACGTCTGATACCTTTTCCATCTTATTGAATAGCCCTTTTCAATGGGAAAGTCTGACACTTTATCTGTATACGTTACAAATGGTTCAAATGGCTCTGAGTACTATGGGACTAAACATCTGAGGTCATCAGTCCCCTAGAACGTAGAACTACTTAAACCTAACTAACCTAAGGACATCACACACATCCATACCCGAGGCAGGATTCGAACCTGCGACCGTAGCAGTCGCACGGTTCCGGACTGAAGCGCCTAGAACCGCTAGGCCACCGTTACATTTGGAACGACTTTAAAAATAAAAGTGAATGGTTAGTTTAAGAATCCATCCTTGTCTAGGAGCAGATGTGGTGGGCTATTGAGTTGTCGAAATCCGATTAATAAATTTATATGCAATTGCTCTTGAAGAGATGAGGAACGTATTTTATGTTTTATCGTGTTTTCAAAGTAGATATCATTGATGGCAGAGCGAAATGATAGAAATGAGAAAGATTGTGAGAGTAAATCTTTTCGACAGTAGTGTGAAATGAATTAGGAACGCCACGGGCAACTGAGGTCACAATGATCCGCTGGGGACTTCAGTGCGACTACTATTTGTTTCTTTAGCACAGTACCAGTTAGCTCCATCGAAAACAGTTTTCGTGTATTATTACACATTATTGTACATTGTACATCCAGCGTGTTACTGTTCAATGGGTGCTTCTCACCGGTAGGTCCTAAGTTTCTTCTGTTTCTTCATTAATTTAGTTACGGCTTCTTAACTACTGCTGACGATAATAATGACAACATACGACACTTTGTTGTCACCGAAAAAACCAAAGTCATACTTCCAAAACGCTCTTAAAGGATGAAATTAATTAAATGTACTGAAATTCCCTCATACCTACCATCTACAGTAGTAATGTTAGGCAATCGTATGGGGAAACAGTGTTAAAAATTCAGAGTTTCAGTCTGCCCTGGAGAACTGTTCAGTTAGCTTAATGATTAATTTGACAGACTGTGATGGGTTGAAAATATTGGTCTGAGTCGCCCTCAGGTTAAAATTTTCAGTTACCACTACATATTCATTTCACTTTTAAAGGGTTTTAGATCACTTCCACGATTAGATCGATACAGACGGACAAGAGGCTCGAATCTAATGTATGGAGCGGGGTGATGCAGCGGTAAGAAACTGGACTTGTATTCGGGAGGATGGTGGTTCCAGTCCCCGTTCGGCCGTCTAGATCGAAGTCTTCCGTGAAGTCCCTTCAGGTAAATGTCAGGAATGTTTTCGGTTTCAGTTACGTCTCTGATAACCTTACCATCGACGGGACGCTAAATCCTACTCTTATGCTCTTCCTTCCACCAATTTTAGGTTTTGTCAAATTCAATACTTTCTCTTGACTGGAAAGCAACTACATTATACATACAGTGTGTTAGCGTCATGCCACATAAATATTATACGTAGACGATCTGAACTAAAATATGACGGCTGCTGAGGTTTAACCTGATTCCCACCTGCTGTGCAGATAGTGGTGACGCCCTCCTTAATGTCTATATGTAACTCCTCATAGTGATTCAAGTGTTCTTCGTTTGGACCTCAAAAGAGTGATCTACATGTCATCGTGTTGCTCCTCTATCATCAGAATCATTGCTCACAGCCTCAAACGAGCAATAGTGCCACTAAATTCATAAAAATAAGGAAGCATGTAAGGTCAAAATTTGACGCCTCCAGTACGTTGAGGTCCTTTGAGATAATGCGCAAGCTTAGGTATATGGAAGGAGAGAGGCCGTGATCTTAGTGAGAAAACCTTTTATACATTTACCTAAAGTTATTCATGGTAATCTAATCAACATATGTGCACAGGAATTTAAATATCTACATCCACATCTACATGAGAAAAAGGGACCGGTCGGTAGGACATGTTCTGAGGCATCAAGGGATCGCAAATTTAGCATCGGAGGGCAGCGTGGAGGGTAAAAATCGTAGAGGGAGACCAAGACGTGAATACACTAAGCAGATTCAGAAGGATGTAGGTTGCAGTAAGTACTGGGAGATGAAGAAGCTTGCACAGGATAGAGCAGCATGGAGAGCTGCATCAAACCAGTCTCAGGACTGAAGACCACAAGAGAAGAAAGACATCTACATGATTACCCTGCAGTTCGCAGTTCAGTGCCTGGCAGAACCACCTTTAAACAATTTCTCCACCGTTCCTATGTATGTGGCCGGCAACAAATTATTTTCAAACACTGAGGAGAAAGTTGGTGACAGAAAGATCCTGCCGCAACGGAAAACGCTTTTGTTTTCAATGGTCGCCACCCGAATTCGTGTATCATATTCATCGCACTCTATTTTTCGATGATACGAAACAATGTCCTCCGTCGATCCTATCTCACGCGGATCCCACACCGCACAGCAATAACCCCGTCAGAAGAGGGTGTACAAGCGTAGTGTAAGCAGTCTCTTCAGTAGCCCTGTTGCATTTTCTGAGTGATCTGTCAATAAATCGGAGTCTTAGGTTTGCTTTCACACAACATTACCTGTGTGTTCGTTCCATTTTAAGATATTCGTAATTGTAATTCCTAAGTATTTAGTTAAATTTGTGTGTTTTGTCCTCTAACTGTAATTGAGCCAATTTCTTTTCGTATTCATGTGCATGACTTCACACTTTTCGTTATTTAGAGTCAATTGACTCTTTTCGCACCATACAGATATCTTGTTTGAAACGTTTCACAATTTGTTTTGATCATCTGATGACTTCATAAGACGGTAAATAACGGCATCATCTGCAAACAGTGTAAGAGGGCTGCAAGGATTGTCCCCTAAATTGGTTATGTTGAGCAAAAACAACAGAGGGCGTATAACACTTCCTTGCCCGTTCTGAAAATTAGTCAACACTATTAAACATTACGCATCCCCCCTCTACACCAGTCATAAGAGACAAGGATTACTCTAGTGTTCACAGGTATGGTATGGTATGTAGGACATCCGTACCTGAGAGGCATGATAGTTAAAGAGACTCAAACCATGACGAGTTTCAGGATTTGAAAATCGTATCTACAGTGTATGAGACACAGTAAGTCGTGGTCGCTTCAAACCCGCGTCGGGCCATCCTGATTTAGGTTTTCCGTAATTTCCCTAAATCGCTTCAGGGAAATGCCGGGCTGGTTCCTTGAAAGGGCACGGGCGACTTCGTTCCCGATTGTTCTTTAATCGGATGTGGCAAATGACCTTTCTGCTTGGTTCTTTCCCCCAAATCAACCAGTCAACCAACCCGACGGCGGACAGTTTCCGCCAAGATACACTGATCTGGAGCTCTTGCACTGACTGGCCTAATCGCGTTTGCGCGTTACCATATACAATAATTTCATACACATGAAGATGGGGTTTTTAAAAACTAGAAACCAGTTGTGGTTTGAATAAATAGATAGTGCAAGTGAAGCGGATCCCTCTAAATTATCATACACAGTTGTGGTAAAAGCAAAAAATATATATTCAGCATCGCAGTGGCTTCTTCCACAGCTCCTACAGAGAACTGTTCCATATAGCATACGATAACAGTTAACAATCGTGTTTCTTCACTCAGTAATCGGCACTACGAGTGAGTGTGAAAATCGATTTAATTTTAGGCCTACTGGAATACAAGTGAATTACGGCGCTATGACACGTATTTAGTCCATATCTAACCCCGCTTCCCATTCATTTCGCTGAGAACTTTTTCAGGAATTTCTGTCCAGATACTACGCGTTTTGTCGATTCTGGAGGTCAGTAATCAATTCATCTCAGCCTCACAAGAGAGAGAGACCATTTTCTTTTCACGGATGGGAATTTTCTAGTTCATTGCTGCAGTACGTCAGTGTAGCGCCTTGCAGGTGATTAGCTACTCCGAAGAGCGTCAGGAATTTTATGCTCATCATTATGAAAAAGCGTAAGAGTTCTTGTGTTTTGTAAGTACAAACATACAGTAAGAAACCGACTGTATTGTCCATTTAGGATAGTTCAGATATGAGTCATATTTCTTTGACATGGCTTTAGCGGTTCTTAATCAAATCAGCTCAGCCGCATGGCACTTCGTGTTAATGCAAGACTTGGAGAGAAACAAATCATAAAGGTAACATGCTGTGACTATTTTTATTTACTAGTGTCATATAAATTCTTTCTGGGCTCACTCTACTTCAAGAAAGAAATGTTTTATTCCACAAAAGCGTGCCTTAATCGTAATATGTAAAGTTAGCGCTAGATTATCTTACATACAGCGGTTTAAGAAGTTAGATATTTTAACTACGAATCACAGAACAAAATTTTCTGTCGTGAAATACGTCGTAATTAATCCAGTGGAGACCAGATAGAATACTGAAATGCATTCTTACAATGCCGGAAGAAAAAATGACCTGCATTGCTCTTTTTTAGAACTGTCTTTTACTCAGAAAGAGGCGAATGATGTCGCTACCCAAATCTTTGATCACTTACCCATTTACTTTGAATGCCTGACAAGTACAAAAGCAGCACTAAAAATTAAACTGAAAAAAATCATTGCGGGGCACCTTTCATACACTACCGAACAATAGTTTAGATACTTGCACCTTATTTAATACATGCTCGACAAACAGATTCTTGCAAACTCCTCCTTCAAAAGTCGTCAGTCCTCCCACATCCCTGATTGTACACACTATAAATCTTTAAGTATGTTAGAAATAAAAGATATAAACGATAATTTTAATATCCATGAGCAGGATACGAGGTAAAAGGTAAAGCTTCATGTCTACTCAGTAAGGACATCAACCTAAAAAAGTTCCACAATAAACAATGGTATACAACTTTACAATAATCTTCCACGTAGGGTAAAAATCATATCATTCACACTCTTTTGCAAAACCTTAACGGCATTCTAATTAGATTACTGCTTCCGTTCAGTAGACGAATTTTTATAACATTTGAGATACAAGAGACTTCAAACAAGACAGTCCCACTACTGCACTTAGTGCAAGCTCTTTTGTCGATAAAGCTAACATTTATGTATCATCCAAAATAATACTGCATTTTCACTGTGTTGTGTTACTTAATTGTTTTGTGTTGTTTCTGTCCCCCACAATCTGGAAATATTTTTTGAATTAGTGAATGAATGAATAAATAAAAAAATAAAAATATGTTACATACCTGCGTTAGTAACATCAATGTTGTTTTCTGTTACGTAAGTTGATATGTAAATCGTCATCATTCACCTATATATAAAAACCAGATAAGGTTCTGTAAAGTGAATATGTAGCATTTAACTGAATGCCTAACTAATAAAATTTCTAGCTTTCTGTTCTCAGCAAATGTGGGATAAATTCATCGTCCTATATTGTAGGGTAGCTTCGCCTCTGCTTCTTAGGTTATAAGCGATTACGGGCTGAAATTTAACACAGATAAAATGCTCGAGAGTTTCTTCGTCTACTCCAATCCACATTCTTCTTTATTGAAATTACTTATCAGAGCTTTGTTTTGGGCTAAGTGATAATCAGTTTATACATACTTGTTGGCCTGTTTGGAATATGAAGACGGCAACGCAACAGCCAGAATCACTGTAGACACAGGATTAGCGCCAGAGAACTAACGTTAGACAGGTTGTTCACGTTCCTAGAGCTATGAAACTTTTACATACAAGAAAGAGTCGACGAAGCCACACACTAGAGAGAAAAGGAGCACAGATAACTTTTTTCTCACAAACACACAAAGATAAAGCCGAAGGTCTCTCAGTTTTTAATACAGTTGCCACTTGTTCCTATTACTTTGTTTCAAATTTTGCCGCAATATTAATAACTCTGTAACTGGGGTAGTCACTCTTCTTTCCTTTTTTTCGACATAAGTGAACCTCGTAAAATAACTTGATATTGCGCAAGAAAGATTGCTCCTTACTGAGAACAAACTGTTCCGTAACCTTCACGTTTGTTGTGCTAAGACGAAGCACTTCAGCAATTAAATCTCGTTTTCAAATTGTTGATGGTCTAGCGGTTCTAGGAGCTCAGTCCAGAACCGCGAGACTGCTACGGTCGCAGGTTCTAATCCTGCCTCGGGATGGATGTGTGTGATGTCCTTAGGTTAGTTAGGTTTAAGTAGTTCTAAGTTCTAGGGGACTGATGACCACAGATGTTAAGTCCCATAGTGCTCAGAGCCATTTGAACCAGCCATTTCAAATTGTTAAATATTTACACTAGGCAAGCAAAGAGTATTCTGCAACGAGGAAGTTATTGTAATGTTTACTTTGTCATACCTCCTTCGTAATGCAGTTAGAAAGTACATTTATTTAATATTATGTTGGTGCAACGTAGAAAATGAGGTAGTAATAACTTTACCTAATTAGACTACCGACACTTGGCAAACTGACTCCTTAACACCGCTGCCAAAGGAAAGTATATATTACTAAAATGGGACATGCAAGAAAAGAAAATACCAATGACAGCAAAAGGTTATTTTTATAAGTTATCCTTATGAGAAAGATACTGAGAGAGGTGGCAGTGTAATTAAGACGCGGGAATTGCATTTAAGAGGATCTGGGTACATGTCCTCATTCGTGTTTTCCGCGATTTCTCTAAACTACAAGACCCGAACGTCTGTATGTTCCGGCGAAACAATCACAGCCGCTTCCCTTCCCAATCCTTGTACCAGTCGAGCTATTGATTTGTCTCTAATGACCATAAAATGGATGGGACGTCACATACTAATATTCCACCATTACCTCAATTTATAAATATGGGCATAACTGTTACTTCAACGGATAATTTGGCACTAAAGACATTTAGGAAATAATTAATACCCACTATATTCGTAGTCTAGTATGTGATTTGTTTATTGTGAAGGCAAATATGTTTCTGGCAGAAAAGCCTTTGTTACTTTTGTTTAAACCATGAAGCTGTAAAACATGTCCTTGCTTTCGGTGGAAGGATGCTCTGTATCATCTGTATTTGAGAGAAAAAGGATGGTTTTTGACTGAGAAATGAGGAAATATTGAAACTTTTTATTCTCTTCAAGCTAGACACAGAAAGTTAAATCCTCAAACAATTTTATTCCGGAATTTTGTTTAAGAGGGGCTGCCGCGGGTACATTGGAAGCAAGGATGGCCACAGCGAGCGGCGTGGCGTCAGTGGTCCTGGTGGTTACATGGGCTGCAGTCTGCGGTGAAGGCATTTTGCAGGCGGCTTTGCTCTTTTTGCAGTCGTGACGTCGCAGGCTGGCTCGGCCGGCCGCTGCAGTATATAAGGCCGAGGCGCAGCGCACGGTATTCGCTCCGTTGTTTATTCCGCTGTTCGGCCTAGGCGCGATTGCTATCTCGATGCAGATGCGACCTGTTCCGCGGTCGGCGTCAGATTTGTATTTTCATAAAAGCATACGTTCGCCGTACCTGCTCCATTTGTTTGATAAATCTGAAAAAGGAGCTGGGGCAGGTAGCAAATGGGTAACAAAACGCAGATCCAGAGGTGGAGCGAGAGCAGTGGGGTGCCGTGCCCCTTCAGAGTGTCAGCATCGACAATTCTCGAGCTTCGTGCCAGGGAGTCATTAACAGCACTCAAATCTGACTGCCATCTTATATTCCCAACATTATACGATGTACGGAGGAAATCTTCTGAAATACAAACCGTTAACGGAAGAAAATGAGGGAAGATTCAACAGTGAAGTGAGACAATGTTATGTACATATCATTTTGTACGCCTGTTATCAGAATTTGCTTAAGGTACCTGTTATACACTGGCGGAAATAGGAAGTATTACTCCATGAAGAACCATCCCAGTTTTTATCAAAGAGATGTGCATAACACGATAGGTAATTACTGTTTACGTTATCATTCCATCTGGAACTGGTGCACATTATCAACATCAGTATTAGTTGTCACTTCCACAGGAACAAATACACTCCTGTATATCTTGCGGTATGGTAACAATAAGCTTTCGAATGTCAACTTCAAGAATTTTTTGCCATGTCTGACATCCTGTGTCTGTTAGTGAATACTGCTAGTTACAGGATGGTATAAAACAATACGAAGTCTTTCCACTGCATTTTGTATAAAGTGATCAATCAGAGAATAGGGCGGGTCAGTAAAACATGAGTAAATTTCTCTAGGCACTTATGGTGTGAAATTATCTCGCTGCAGTTTGCCATTTTGCGCATTCGTCTTAACGGGTGTTTAACATTCTTCCCACATCTACGTCTAAATCCACATATATAATTCGCAAGCCACCGTACGGTGCGTGACAGAGTGTACCTTATACCACTGCCGTCCGGTGGCATTGGCTTCCTTACATATTTCAGACATAGCACAGTATTTAACCATTAATTCCTAACCAAGTCGAAGGTTCGAATCCTGCCTTGGGCATGGATGTGTGTGATGTCCTTAGGTTAGTTCGATTTAAATAGTTCTAAGTTCTAGGGTTCTGATGACCTCAGATGTTAAGTCCCATAGTGCTCAGAGCCATATGAACCTTATACCACTACTAGCCATTACGTTTACTGTTCCACTCACTAACACAGCGAGGGAAATAAGAGTGTCTATACACTCTGCATGGGCCCTAATTTCTCGTACATTATCTTCATGGTCATTACGAGAAATATTATGTTGGCAGCAGTAGAATCATTCTGCAATTAGTTTTAAATGCCGGTTCTCCAAATTTCCTAAACATTTTCGCTCGGAAAAAACATCTCCTTCCATACAGAGTGCCCTATTTGAGCTCCCGAAGCATCTCCGTAATATCTACGTGCTCTTCGACACTGGCGGTATCAAATCTAGCATCCCACTTCAGAATCACTCGATCTCTTCCTTTAATCCGACCTGGTGCGGATTCCAAACACTCGAGAAGGACTCAAATTAGGTCACACGACCGTTCTACTTGCGGTCTTCATTGTAGGTCAACCACACGTTCCTAAAATTCTCCGTATAAACCGATGTCGATAATTTGCCTTGCCTACCACAATCCTAGCATTCTCTTTCTATTTCATTTAGCTCTGTAACGTGACGCCCAGGTATTTGAACGACGTGACTCTGTCAGACAGGAGACTAATAATGCTGTTTCGCAACATTAGAAGTTTGTTTTCCCAACTCAGGCGCATCAACTAACATTTTTCTACGTTTCATTCCAGATGCCATCCATCTCACCAACTAGAAATTTTGTCGAATTCGTCTTGTATCTTCCTGCAGTCACTTAACTTTGATACCGTACAGTACAAAACAGCATCATGAGACAGTAATCACAGATTGCTGCCGACTGCGTCCACAAAATTATATACGTATACAGAAAATAAGTTATCCTATCACACTTCCCTGGGCTACTGCTGAGGATAGGCTTGTCTCTGATGAACATTCGCCGTCGAGGACAACATACTGATTTCTATTACTGAATAAGTCCTCGACCCACTCACACATCTGGGAACCTATTCCATATACTCATACCTTCGTTAACAGTATGCTGTCGGGCACCGTGACAGATGTTTTTCCGAAATCTAGACGTCTGGAATATGCCAGTTGCCCTTCATCCATAGTTCGCAGT
Organism: Schistocerca piceifrons; assembly: GCF_021461385.2. Classification (NCBI taxonomy): domain Eukaryota; kingdom Metazoa; phylum Arthropoda; class Insecta; order Orthoptera; family Acrididae; genus Schistocerca; species Schistocerca piceifrons. The sequence goes on from NC_060149.1 coordinate 157,430,007, forward strand.
ATATCGTGTGAGAAAAGGGCAAGCTGAGTTTCGCTCAAGCGGTGATTTCTGAAACCGTCTTGATTCGTGGACGTAAGTTATTGGGTCTCTAGAAAATGTACTATATTCGAACTAAGAATATGTTACGGAAATCCGTAGTTCTTCGATGTTGTGGATGTTGGTCTATAATTTTGTGGGCCAATTCGTTCACTCTTTTTGTAGACATGAGTGACCTTTGCATTTTTCCACTCGCTTGGTACTCTACGCTGGACGAGAGATGCGCGATAAATGCGAGCTAAGTAATGGGCCAATGCCGTAGAGCACTCATTGTAAAAGCGAACTAGTGTTCCATCCGTACCTGGCGACTTATTTGTTGTTAACTCTTTCAGTCATTTCTCTAGCCAGGGGTGCTTATCACCATGTCGTCCATACGGGACTGTGTGCGACTGTCAAATGGCAGTATGTTTGTATCATTCTCCGGCGTGAACGATTTTTAAGCGCGACGTTTAAAACTTCGGCTTTTGTCTTGCTACCTTCAATTGACAGACCATACTGCTCAACGAGTAACTGGATGGAAGCCTTAAAATACCTTAGCTATGTCACATACCCCCCCCCCCCCCCCCCCATGAACCATGGACCTTGCCGTTGGTGGGGAGGCTTGCGTGCCTCAGCGATACAGATTGCCGTACCGTAGGTGCAACCACAACGGAGGGGTATCTGTTGAGAGGCCAGACAAACGTGTGGTTCCTGAAGAGGGGCAGCAGCCTTTTCAGTAGTTGCAAGGGCAACAGTCTGGATGATTGACTGATCTGGCCTTGTAAAAATAACCAAAACGGCCTTGCTGTGCTGGTACTGCGAACGGCTGAAAGCAAGGGGAAACTACAGCCGTAATTTTTCCCGAGGGCATGCAGCTTTACTGTATGATTACATGATGATGGCGTCCTCTTGGGTAAAATATTCCGGAGGTAAAATAGTCCCCCATTCGGATCTCCGGGCGGGGACTACTCAAGAGGATGTCGTTATCAGGAGAAAGAAAACTGGCGTTCTACGGATCGGAGCGTGGAATGTCAGATCCCTTAATCGGGCAGGTAGGTTAGAAAATTTAAAAAGGGAAATGGATAGGTTGAAGTTAGATATAGTGGGAATTAGTGAAGTTCGGTGGCAGGAGGAACAAGACATCTGGTCAGGTGACTACAGGGCTATAAACACAAAATCAAATAGGGGTAATGCAGGAGTAGGTTTAATAATGAATAGGAAAATAGGAATGCGGGTAAGCTACTACAAACAGCATAGTGAACGCATTATTGTGGCCAAGATAGATACGAAGCCCACACCTACTACAGTAGTACAAGTTTATATGCCAACTAGCTCTGCAGATGACGAAGAAATTGAAGAAATGTATGATGAAATAAAAGAAATTATTCAGATTGTGAAGGGAGACGAAAATTTAATAGTCATGGGTGACTGGAATTCGAGTGTAGGAAAAGGGAGAGAAGGAAACATAGTAGGTGAATATGGATTGGGGGACAGAAATGAAAGAGGAAGCCACCTGGTAGAATTTTGCACAGAGCACAACATAATCATAGCTAAGACTTGGTTTAAGAATCATGAAAGAAGGTTGTATACATGGAAGAACCATGGAGATACTAAAAGGTATCAGATAGATTATATTATGGTAAGACAGAGATTTAGGAACCAGGTTTTAAATTGTAAGACATTTCCAGGGGCAGATGTGGACTCTGACCACAATCTATTGGTTATGACCTGTAGATTAAAACTGAAGAAACTGCAAAAAGGTGGGAATTTAAGGAGATGGGACCTGGATAAACTAAAAGAGCCAGAGGTTGTACAGAGATTCAGGGAGAGCATAAGGGAGCAATTGACAGGAATGGGGGAAATAAATACAGTAGAAGAAGAATGGGTAGCTTTGAGGGATGAAGTAGTGATGGCAGCAGAGGATCAAGTAGGTAAAAAGACGAGGGCTAGTAGAAATCCTTGGGTAACAGAAGAAATATTGAATTTAATTGATGCAAGGAGAAAATATAAAAATGCAGTAAGTGAAACAGGCAAAAAGGAATACAAACGTCTCAAAAATGAGATCGACAGGAAGTGCAAAATGGCTAAGCAGGGATGGCTAGAGGACAAATGTAAGGATGTAGAGGCTTATCTCACTAGGGGTAAGATAGATACCGCCTACAGGAAAATTAAAGAGACCTTTGGAGAAAGGAGAAACACTTGTATGAATATCAAGAGCTCAGATGGAAACCCAGTTCTAAGCAAAGAAGGGAAAGCAGAAAGGTGGAAGGAGTATATAGAGGGTCTATACAAGGGCGATGTACTTGAGGACAATATTATGGAAATGGAAGAGGATGTAGATGAAGATGAAATGGGAGATACGATACTGCGTGAAGAGTTTGACAGAGCACTGAAAGACCTGAGTCGAAACAAGGCCCCCGGAGTAGACAATATTCCATTGGAACTACTGACGGCCGTGGGAGAGCCAGTCCTGACAAAACTCTACCATCTGGTGAGCAAGATGTATGAAACAGGCGAAATACCCTCAGACTTCAAGAAGAATATAATAATTCCAATCCCAAAGAAAGCAGGTGTTGACAGATGTGAAAATTACCGAACTATCAGCTTAATAAGTCACAGCTGCAAAATACTAACACGAATTCTTTACAGACGAATGGAAAAACTAGTAGAAGCCAACCTCGGGGAAGATCAGTTTGGATTCCGTAGAAACACTGGAACACGTGAGGCAATACTGACCTTACGACTTATCTTAGAAGAAAGATTAAGGAAAGGCAAACCTACATTTCTAGCATTTGTAGACTTAGAGAAAGCTTTTGACAATGTTGACTGGAATACTCTCTTTCAAATTCTAAAGGTGGCAGGGGTAAAATACAGGGAGCGAAAGGCTATTTACAATTTGTACAGAAACCAGATGGCAGTTATAAGAGTCGAGGGACATGAAAGGGAAGCAGTTGTTGGGAAGGGAGTAAGACAGGGTTGTAGCCTCTCCCCGATGTTGTTCAATCTGTATATTGAGCAAGCAGTAAAGGAAACAAAAGAAAAATTCGGAGTAGGTATTAAAATTCATGGAGAAGAAATAAAAACTTTGAGGTTCGCCGATGACATTGTAATTCTGTCAGAGACAGCAAAGGACTTGGAAGAGCAGTTGAATGGAATGGACAGTGTCTTGAAAGGAGGATATAAGATGAACATCAACAAAAGCAAAACAAGGATAATGGAATGTAGTCTAATTAAGTCGGGTGATGCTGAGGGAATTAGATTAGGAAATGAGGCACTTAAAGTAGTAAAGGAGTTTTGCTATTTGGGGAGCAAAATAACTGATGATGGTCGAAGTAGAGAGGATATAAAATGACGAGACTGGACCATGCAAGGACTCGGAATTTGTACGTGCGCTTAGTAACCGCGCTGTTGAGAGGCCCACAAACCACAAATCATCATCATCAAGGCACAAAAAGGAGCGACACCCATCACTGAACACGAATCAATGCCATGGAATGAGCCGTTTGTCACTGCGTCTACACCGTGCAACTGTCTGTTTTCTGTGATGTAGTGTTAGCAACGAACAAAGCAAAGTATTCAAGATCTAAATCCAGCTTAGATTTATCAATTCCCGACGGTTTGTGGTGGCACCCTGCCTGTAGCCTCTACCCGGATTTCAACTATTGTCATCCAACTATTCGCCAGACCTAGTCGAATAATGCTCCGATCCTGTCGTGGGATACGCTTCGCTGTGCGCCATACATCTTTATGTAACTGACTGCTCAGATGCAGGCACTACACTTGCTCCATACACCGCATCTAACAGCTACATTCGGGCGTTATACACTGCATATCTTCAAATGGAATGGGACAGCCCATCTCATGCCGATTCATCATTCGGTTTAATTTAACCAAGATAGTGTCTACAGGTCGTCACAACAAAATCTCGTGCCCACGCCCCCGGCCTCTCTCTCTCTCTCTCTCTCTCTTTCTCTATTATTATTCTTGAGGTGCCATCCCATACTCACTATAACGTCTTAACATAAAGAGTTTCTCTGTTCCGAATGACCAATACGGCTCAAAAAATTCATTTTATCTATGGAGAAAAGTCACCGTCATCATTCTGCGACTCGTACGTTCCGACCAGTGCGTATGCAAATATTTGTATGATGTATTTCTGAGAACGAAGCTGAAAAACAAGCGTGGCGTTCGTCATAATTTGCGGTGGAAACAGCGTCACAGTCATCGTATTCTCTCAGGGATACCAAACGAACAATCTCCCAGAATCATTCTTAGTGTCTTATATCTGTTGAAATCTCAAAATCAATTGATTAAAACTTAAGAAGTGTTTAGCATGAGATTATGTCCGCTGAAGACGTACTAAAACAAAAATGAAATAGAAAACTCTAGGATGCTTAAGAACAGTCTACATACTCAAAAGGAAAGAAGTGAAACAATAGAAAGAAACGTATAGAGGGTGTTCCGAAACTATTTGTTCAAATTAACGCAGGAGGCAGAACATCAAAACAAATATGTTTCGCTATGGAACATATGGTCTCTGTACTCGGCTTGTGATGTTAGGTAACATTTTGTCAGTGGTGTAGACGAAAGCTATTGTGTCAGTGTCGTTAAGTGGGAATGTGTACTGATCTTCAAAACTGCTCTGTGGACGGATAGGGGCTTGGAAACGTACCGATTCATTCTAAAGCATCACCGCCTTGTAACAACAAAGGCCGCGCGGGGTAGCCGCCCGGTTTGGGGCGTCTTGCCACGGTTCTCGCGGCTCCCTCCGTCGGAAGTTCGAGTCCTCCCTCGGGCATGGGTGTTTGTGTTGTCCATACCGTAAGTTAGTTTAAGTTAGAGTAAGTAGTGTGTAAGCCTAGGGACCGGTGACCTCAGCAGTTTGGTCCGATAGAACTTACCACAGATTTACAATTTTTTAACAACATAGCTGACTTCCTTGTAAGCACGCCGATTCAGTCGCACTCATTACTTCCTTATAACAACAGCACTGAACACCTAGCGGTTTACGTATGCTTAAATGGTTCACATGTATCTGGTGTACGGGTCTACGAAGGAAAATCACGAGCAGCAGTGAGAGAGTATTAATATCACTTTCCCAACCGACGGGCTTCATAACACCAAACATTCGGATGTCTGATCGCCTGAGAAGTGAAAGAGGCACTCTCCGTGCAATTATGCTTCATGTAGGTAAAATCGAATAGTGTAAAATCCCAAAACGGAAGACGAGTGTCGGCGACATTTTGAAGACACATCATCTACAAGTACACTACTTACTACAGACATCCTTGGCGTCAGACATAGCCTTGTGTGGAATGTGCTACATGAGCAGCAGCTTCATCCTTTCCATTTTTGTCGCGTGGTAGCACTAACACCTGAAGATTTTCCCCATCGAGTGCAGTTCGCACAATGGCTTTTACAACATCCCTTATTTATGGCACCCCTTTTTTTTGGTCGAGGTCTTGTACACTACCATTCTTTGTTTACTCGTGAAGGCTGTTTAAGTTCTCACAATTCTCATGTTTCGGCACATGTGATCCAAGAAGTATTGGTCACCGATTCGTTTCTCATGTGTGGGCCATCATCCTCGGTGATAGGTTGAGTGGATCATAAATTCTTGCATTCCGTCTCAACAGACGGATATATATAGCATCTTAGTGGAAAATGCGTCGCCGTAACAGCTGGAGGATGTACCTCTGAATGTTAGACAAAGAAAGTACTTCCAGCATGATAGGGCGCCATCCCATTTCAGCATTGCTGTGGGGAATCACCTGAGAGCCACTTTCGGGAGTCGATGGATTCGCCGAGGTGACCCTGTGGCATGTCCACCCCGTGCGCCTGACCTCACGTGTCTGGATTTCTTCCTTTGGTGGCATATGAAGCAGCTGGTGTAAGAAACCGTCATGGAAACAGTAGAAGTCCTCGTCGCTCGAAATGCCATTGCTGCTGGTACCACTGCGCACAAGCCGGAATCTTCGAACGGACACGACAGTCGATGGTCCGACGATGTGCTCTGTGCGTACAGGCCAGCGGTCGAGCAATGGAGCACTTCCTGTGAATGCCATTGCTGTAATTAGCACGATAAACTACATTCTGTGTACATCGTCCGCGTTGTTGTTGTTGCTGCTGCTGCTGCTGCCTCCACTATTTCATGTATTGGGTTGGGTTGTTTTGGGGGGAGGAAACAAGACAGCGAGGTCATCGGTCTCATCGGATTAGGAAAGGACGGGGAAGGAAGTCGGCCGTGCCCTTTCGAAGGAACCATCCTAGCATTTGCCTGAAGCCATTTAGGGAAATCACGGAAAACCTAAATCAGGATAGCCGGAGACGGGATTGAACCGTCGTCCTCCCGAATGCGAGTTCAGCGTGCTAGCCACTGCGCCACCTCGCTCGGTATTTCATCTATTAAAGCTATCCATTAGTCTTCCACTGCAGTCTTTTTCGCTGTTGTAGTCAACCGTTGCCTAATGCTCCCTCTAAAACTCTCAACAACCTCTGGTTCTTTCACTCATCAAGGCCTCATCTCTGAAAATTCCTACCTGTTTGCGAAGTCTTGAGTTTTAACCCGCAGTCCATAATCAATAAACAGTTGTTAGTGTAGACATCTGCCCCTGGAAATGTTTTATAATTTAAAATGTGGTTCCGAAGTCTCTGTTTACCATTACATAATCAATCTGGAACGTTCCGGAGGCTCCAGGTCCGTTCCACGTATACATTATTCTTTCATGATTCTTAAACTGAGTGTTAGGAGATAGTTAAATTATGTTCTGCGCAAAATTCTACCAGGATCCTTCCTCATTCTGTCCTTTCTCCAAGACCATATTCAACTACTATTTTTCCTTCTCTTCCTTTCCCTACTATGGAATTCCAGTCCCCCATCACAATTAAATTCTCGTTTCCCTTAACTACTTGAATACTTTTTTTTCTCATTATAGATATCTTTAGTCTCTTCATCATCTGCGGAGCTAGTTGGCGTAAAAAACTTGTATTTCCGTAATAGGTGTGGTCTTTGCGTCTGTCTTGGCTATTATGATGCGTTCACTATGCTGTTCATACTAGCCTACCAAGCATTCAAATTTTCTTATTCACTGTTAAACCCACTCCTGCATTATGCTTATGTGGCTTTGTATTTATAGAACTGTATTCGCCTGACCAGAAGTCCTGTTCCTTCTGCCACCGTACTTCACTAATTCCCACTATATTTAACTTCAATCTATCCGATTTCCTTTCTAAATTTACAAACGTACCTGCCCAGTTAAGGGATCTAACATTCCATTCTCCGACCCGTTGAACGCTAATTTTGTTTCCGCTGGTGATATCCTCTTGAGTAGGCACCGCGCAGAGATCTGAATGGGGGATTATTTCAATTTCAACTCCACAATATTTTACCCAAGAGGATGCCATCATTTAACGTTACAGTACAGCTGCACGCCGTCGGGAGAAATTACAGCTGTAGTTTCCCCTTGCTTTCAGCCGTTCGCAGTATCAGCACAAGAAGATCGTTTTGGTGGGCGTTACAAGGCTACGTCAGACAGTTATTCAGACTGTCTCCCCTGCAACTACTGAAATGGCTGATGTCCCTCTTCAGGAACCACACATTTGTTTGCCATCTTAACATATACCCTTCTGTTATGGTTGCACCTACGGTGCAGATATCTGTATCGCTGAGGCACGCAATCCACCCCACCGATGACAAGGTCCGAGGTTTATGGTGGGTGGGAGAGATGGGAGTATGGGAACCATATATACATTGACTTTATGTATTTGTTTTCATGTTCTCTACCACCTGTATTAATTTGAACGGATAATTTCGGGGCACCCTTTATAATTCGTTGCGGGACCGTTTTTCTGTTGCTACAAGAAGACGCTTAAAAACGGAAAAAAAATATTGCAAAAGTAGCCAGAGTGAAGAGGGAAACCTCTTAAATGAACTAGACAATTGGTTAGAATGGATGGATAATATGGAGACAGAGACAACAGGTTTATTGTGAAACACAGAATTTTCCTATAGAAATTCCCAAATCCCGACTTTTGCTCTCATAAATTGCCGCAAGATGATAGATGCCTAATGGCTTCAAGAGTGCTATAATCGACTCCTTTCCAAACACACAGATGGCGCAATTGCAATCTACATACAGACATTAAAACAAGAAAGGCGACAGGAAGAAGTCTAGGATAACTTGAACATTACCAGGGACTTACGTAGAACTTCTTTGTTCACCTTGTGACAGTGAAGAAAATCTACCGAAAAATCTAGAACCATCGCTGACAAACGGTCATTTGTGTAGTAACTTGAAAACGACAGTAAAGTTAATCCTTATTAAGTCGTTAACTTCAAGTATCTGAGCACAGCATATCAAACGGAAACGTTGTAATGATAAAGAGACGAGTTTCTGGGGTATTTTGAATTTTTCCTGGGTTCACAAGTACAGAGGCATTTTGTGGCGTAGCCTGCGAGGTTCAGAAGTTGCATCCGGGAAATTACATAGTGTGCACTTCCTATGTTTCTGTTCAGACTAGCCGGCCGCGGTGGTCTAGCGGTTCTAGGCGCTCAGTCCGGAACCGCATGACTGCTACGGTCGCAGGTTCGAATCCTGCCTCGGGCATGGATGTGTGTGATGTTCTTAGGTTAGTTAGGTTTAAGTAGTTCTAAGTTCTAGGGGACTGATGACCGCAGATGTTAAGTCCCATATTGCTCAGAGCCATTTGAACCAATTTGTTCAGACTACGTAAAATCTCAGACAGGTAATGAAAAGACAGGACGAAATGAACGTTTCTCCCATCAGCGGTTATAACAAATTGCGCCCTTTAGATGATGATGATGATGATGATATTTGGTTTGTGGGGCGCTCAACTGCGCTGTTATCAGCGCCTGTATAAATTCCCAATCTTTTCACTGTCCAGTCTCGCCACTTTCTCGAATGATGATTAAATAATGAGGACAACACAAACACCCAGCCACCGGGCGGAGGAAATCCCCGACCCTGTTGGGAATCAAATCCGGTACCTCGTGATGTAGAGGCAGCAATACTAGCCACTAAACTACGAGCTGCGGACACCATTTAGAGAATAAATAGTAGAATTTTTTGTTTTCTAAATAGTTTTCTATCAAAAGGTTAATGTACTTAATTTGAGTAACGTGTTAAGTACAAAACTTTCGGCAAGACTGTCATTATGTATTTTTCCCAGGAATCCATAAATTGTATCCTGTAGGTTGACGAGAATATTATTGCGCCGTGCAGTTGTAGAAAAAGCTTTCCATGCTGTAAAATATGAGTGACTTAAGCTCTGTGTATATAAAATTGTTGCCTACTGCGGCAGTCACTATAGTTCGGATCTCTACATAAAGATTCAGTTTACACAGTAGGAAATGCGAATAGAAATCTCTCTACGAAAGTCAAGAAAGGAGATGAGAAATACTGTTCCAACACTATCTGATGAGGTAATAAATGTTTAAAACTAAGGAGACCCATACACTGATAGTGAGGTTATTAACATGTATCTCTGTTACAAAGAGAAAACTTCCGTTTGGACTGGTTTACATTGAAAATTGTTCTATCATCCTTTGGTATGTAGCGATAAGTCGTTTGAAATTCTTACAGAATAACCTTCGAAAACTTATTTCCTATTATTAACAAATAAATGTTGCAAGGAATTGCGAAGCATCGTAACTTGCACAAATTATGATATCTGCGCAAGTATATGTAAGGTTAACAACAGTGTATAGGTCATTGTAATAAATTAATGTAATAGGAAGCAAAGTATGCCACTGTTACGTTATTTGTGTGGCAGCAAATTCAAAGTAGGACATAACTTTTTTCCCTTCACCTTCCAATGAGTTTTGGAGTTTCGTTTCTTTGGTTTTTATATAGCTTAGATTTTTTCTGTAGCTTTTCCTGAATCCCCTTTAATGACTCAAGAATTCATACATCGCTGTGAGGCTTTATTTCTACTTCAACTTACACTCAAACAGCAGGATTTGATCAAATGAATCATCTAAATTCATCTTACTACTCTCAATCATACTCTCTTCGGATGGCACAGAACTTCTTTTCTGAACATGTCTGCATTACATACGATCCAGGTTTCTCGAAGAACTTACATGTTAGCAAAGGAAGAAGGTATGTTAATGCTGAAGGAATTAAAAGTCAGAAACAATACAGCGCATGTACGACAGTGCCCGAGCGCTCCTGTAACAGAGCTCTGATCACTCGATACAGCAAAGAGAAGGGAGAGTGTATTCCACTGCGATCTGTTGGTCGCTGTCGGAACCAGAGCCCCTTGACTGTCGTCGCGGTCGGTTACGTCTCGTTTACCGAACTGTTAGGCTTTCTTCCCAGTAAAATCTACGGAAGACACTTACATAGTACCGTCTACAGACGATACTTAAATTTTGTGCTCTACACTACACGCAGATTTTCTTTCTTACGTAGGAGATGTTATTCACTACGTTTAATTCCCGCGGTTCTGCGGCCAATTGACAGTGGTTCTACGAAATTGTCGTGAAATGGAACTATGTGATTTTTAACATGATGTGTCATTAAATTAGACTGATGACTGGAATATATGCGCAACATTTTAATTACTCATCCCCTTTTCTATCCTGGTACACAGAGCGTTCTGTCTAGTAGGCTTGTAGAAAAGATTAAGACACTGGTCCAAGGGAGGGAAATATGCCTTGGACATGGCCTAATTCCCATAAAACAAAAATCGCCGAAGACACATCTGATTTTTCCATTTGAGGCAGATGTATGACCTGAGCACAGATGACTAAATAAAAACTTACTTAATTACTCTAGAACAAAATAATCATGAAAGGCACAGAAATTTCGTTCAAATGTAATCTGGTTGAGTAGGTAATGAGAACGAAACAGGAATGATCAAATTTTAGACTCGGCAACTCTAACACGAATTGGCAGCTTGTAAGGATATTTGCACCTGATTTCACCATTAATCATTAAACGCATGCAAGCAATAAACCGACTGGATCCGTTTCGAAGACAGTTTTTAGTATCGAGAAATCTCTAGTAAAGGAGACTATGTTAGTAGGCATATTACAAGACAGTAGGGAGTGAAAAGTGAGGCATACTTTAGGAGCGAACACATTAAAATAGACGGAGAAATAGAGCAATCATGTAACACTCCATGCCGTGAATGAAAGTGCTAAGTTGACAGAAAGAGGGAGCACTGTAACCATTATCCTGATGGGATGACGACAAAAATTATGCCAATAAATTCAAGGAAGTTTCATATTCGCGTAAGAACATCTTTCCACCACATTGATAAACTCCTTCAAGAATTAGTGAATGGGATCGCAGCAACTATCTCCGTTAACAAGTTTATAAAGCTTTGCGTAGCAACATTGTAGTGACGTGCGAAATAAAGAAACAGCTACCAGAGAAAAGAAGAGAGAAATATAATTCGAGCCTTGATAGTGCATCGGCAAACTCTTTTTATACTCCTCTTCATATTAATAACTAACACTGTATTGATCACCTGAGGAGTGAGGATTATAAGCATTTCCGCAAGATTCGTTGACATAAAATCAAGAGAACAAGAAAAATTGCAACATCCTGTCGTCAGTTAATAAAACTATACTATCATGACGCAAGTAATATAAAAATATCATAGTTAGCGCACTTTTTATTATTAATGTGAATTTACCCGTGTGACATTATCATTATTATTATATATTTCTGCCTAGTGAACATAGTTTTAACCTCATTCTCAAAATCTCCATATCTTCTGTTTCTTTATTCGGCGAACAGTATTGCCATTTTTTTCTCCTTATTCACGCAATAATGGTAATTTTCTGTTTTCACGGATTGAAGCTACATACGAATTCCATTCAGTAACTAATTAATTTAAAAAGATCCACCTCATATCTTGTCCATTCAATAACAAAATGCAGAAGACCTTTATCCCATTCAGCAGCTTTCCACTCGCCACTAAGAGACACTATCCACCTTCCTTTCCTGACTTTTATGAGCACATCTTCATTCAGATCTTGTTTGCACCTTAATTATGCTGATTTACGTAGTATTTTCTTTTCATGTTCGTGTTAGTCCAAGATTATAAGCCACAGAACTTAACGCTCCAAAAACTGCAGTTCCGCAAACTCAGGTCGAGGTACTGGTCAGTAATAACCTTCTCATGATCAATGCAACATTTGAAATAGCCATTCCAGTTATTACTACCATCGTCATTATAATACCTTTCAGTATCGACCTTCCTAGGTTACAACGTTCCCGCTTTCTTTTTACACGAAAATACCGTATTCCGTTATCCATTATTAGATACCTTGATTTTAATTGTTGCCAAATGAGCTAGACAATGCTTATCACAGTACGAAAGGAGAGATAGATACAAATTAAAACAGACTATTAGTAACATTAGAATGTTACATTATTCCAAACTGTGTGAAATATAAAACGTCGGCAGTCGACTAATCAGTTACCGGCGTGAACTTTAACTTAGTTAAAGGATCGTTACCTGAATTACAGTAAGTAAAGTACAACATACTTGAGCAATACAGAGTTTTCATACGGAAAAACGGCTTTGTAGTGGTAATAAATTATTCATTGGAATATTTAGTTACGTTGCCTTGGGCTACATTACTTCTCGTTAAGGTATATTACGTATGCCTCTTGCGGTTGTTCTGAAACATGGAAGGCTGTCTTCTTAGTTTTATGTACTACGATTTCATTGCTGTTTTAACAAGCGTAAGAATGAGCAAAATACACCGTTTCGGACCAGACTTCAAGGGAGACAACGGATTCTTTTATATTAAAAAGTAATTACAGTAGCATATTGGATATGCATGGAAAACGTAACGATCTACAATTGAACATATCACTGCATGATACTGAACTCAAGGTCAATTTAGCAAACTGTAAAAATGGCACCCTTAAACTCTAATTTAGGAAGTTAATTGTTTTTGTGAGCTCACATCGGTTCGCTCATGGACCTGCTACCGGTTACTATCATAGGTTCATGGATTTCAGGAACAGTAAGTATTAAAAAGTTCACTTTCAGCGACTATATTGAGACAGTAATATCGCTGGTCTGTCTTCCAATCAGCTTCTACTGGAGACGTGTAAATACTCGTACAGTGATTTAAGATGAAGAAGGTGAGCCACGGGCAAACGTAAGTTGACAGAGATACTGAGGTACACTAGTTCTTCCACGCAGTTCACTCGTACATATTTGTAATTTGGTCATAATCGTTGATGGAGACGTATTATAGTTGTATTCATTGAGTCCAGTTATTTAACTCTGTTGTGCAATATAGATCATTCAGTGGGTCTTGATACAAATCTGTATGAATTCACGACATCGAAGGCCCTGGATTCCATGTCAGCAGGATGTGGGTATTCATAAGACTATTTAAGATTGCTCTGCTCGCCCACTTGCCAGTTCCCTTCTTTCTGTATCAGATAATTTTTCATCTCCTCACGTTATGGTTGCCAGTTTATCAGTTGAGAGTACAATATACGTGCATGTTACTCCTGGTATGTCGAATTGTAGCAACTAGATTACTTCAGGTACGGTCGAGCAGATACAACACGCACACAAATTATCATCAAATTATTAAATACTTAAATTTAATAAGAATTAGTATCCACACAGATGAGACGTATTTGATGCTGTGGATGAGAGTTATAACAATTAACACTTCATCGCCGCGGAAGGACTGTTTCACATCAGAGTACAACTGTCCGTAACTGTTCCGTTCTCGCACAACCGGATCTGTACCATGACGATACTGTCGTCATAAGCGATGATTACACGTGGTCACTGATCACACAGTCAGGGCGATTACATAGAGACCAGACAGAGCAGCACTGCGCTCGGACGTATACAATCTTCCAGTTGCGACAGCACAAGGAAACACTTGGGGGCGTGTCTACGCCGTCACCGATTCGTTGCTGTCTTTGGCAGCGATTGTCTTTACTTGTGGTGCCGTCATAAGGTTACAGTATTTTTTCGAGACCTCGTACTACGAACGACACCACACTTACCTTACCAGTCATTCACAAATTTCTTGTTAGTTTTGAAATCTTTATTGAGTACTCTTGGTCCGCAGTATTCATTGAATTAATGAACAGCCGCTATAGTTGCTGTCATGTCCTTTATTCCACAACCGGTCTTGGCTTTTATATTCAAGTCATTTCCTAATGGATCTAAAAATGGCTTAAATATAAAAGCCGCGAATGAAGAACAAGTTAGCATCCGTATCGGCTATTTGTTAACTCATTAATATGTTACGTTCCAAGATCCTACTAATCCAACGAAATTAAAACTTCCCCATTTTCATCTGGGTCCAGATATATTTTGAAAAATATCTTCACTCGTTATTAGCAAAAGGAGGCAATCAACGTGAGTAATAAACACAACAAAAAAAGTTTTGCATCACCTCGGTTCCAGGAGTTCCGTAACCTGTAAAGAACATTGGAATAGAGATCAATATAAACATCATTTCCGCCCTTTTTATTGCTCATAGAAACCATTCATTCCATGTTGTACCACCATACAGCGAGACCTTAAGAGATTGTGCTCCAGATTGCTGTACACACCCGCACCTCTACTATCCAGTAGCACGTCCTCTTGCATTGATGCATGCCTGTATTCATCTTGGCATACTGTCCACAAGTTCATCAGGGCACTGCTAGTCCAGACTATCCCACTCCTCGACGGTGATTCGGCGTAGATCCCTCAGAGTGGATGGTGGGTCACTCGGTCCACAAACAGTCTTTTTCAGTCTATCCCAGGCATTTTCGATATGGTTCATGTCTGGAGAACATGCTGGCCACTCTAGTCGAACGATGTCGTTATCCTGAAGGAAGTCATTCACAATATGTGCGCGATGAGGGCGAGAATTGTCGTCCATGAAGACGAATGCCTCGCTAATATGCTGCCAATATGGTTGCCCTATCGGTCGGAGGATGGCATTCACGTATCATAAAGCTGTTACGGAGCCACCATGACCAACAGCGGCGTACGTCAGCTCCACATAATTTCGCTCCCAAACATCAAGGAACCTTTTCCTTGTTGCGCTAGCTGGACAGTGAGTCTAAGGCCTTCAGCGTGACCAGGCTGCTTCCAAACACGTCTCCTACGATTGCCTGGTGGAAGGCATATGCGACACTCATCGGTGAAGAGAAATTGATGCCAGTCATGAGCGGTCCATTTGTCATGTTGTTCGGCCCATCTCTACCGCGCTGCATGGTGTCGGGGTTGCAAAGACGCACCTCGCCATGGAAGTCGGGAGAAAAGTTGCTCGTCGTGCAGCCTATTGCGCACAGTTTGAGTAGTAACACGACGCCCTGTGGCTGCACGAAAAGCTTTAGCCCTTGGGCAGCCTGAGCGAGGCATGTCATCGACATTCCCTGTCTCTCTGTGTCTCCTCCATGTCCGAACAACATCGCTTTGGCTCACTCCGAGACGCCTGGACTCTTCCCTTGTTGAGATCCCTTCCTGGCACAAAGTAACGATACGGACGCGACCGGACCGCGGTATTGACCGTCTAGGCATTGTTGAACTACAGACAACACGAGTTGTGTAACTCCTTCCTGGTGGAATGAATGGAACTGGTCGGCTGTCATAGGCGCTGCTCATGCATGGTTGTTTACATCTTTTGGCGGGTTTAGTGACATTTCTAAACAGTAAAAGGGACTGTCTGTGATAAAATACCCAGAGGCAATATCTATCTTCAGGAGACTGGTAATCGAGGTGATGTAAAACTTTTTTTGACGTGTGTAGTTTCTACGACTATCCCTGCGATTCGAAAATATCCTGTTCACTATATTCCGTCATTTCACCAGTCGCAGACAGGTGGTGCATCGGAAGAACCAACTGAAACCGTGTTAAAGATTAACTTTAAGGGTTCTTGCACATCATTTATATAGCGACAGTGTTGTGTTAGGCCTGCGCTGTTTAGCTATTACGTCGCCCAAATACGCACGATGGGACAGGTTGCTAGAACACCGAAGAATAGTGCTACGGTGGTGCTGTATTCCTCATAGTAGAGTGCTGATAGACAGCTGATCGTTTCCGTTCCAGCGTCTTCGCACAGACTACCACAATCAGCGAATAGGTACTCGGCAATGGTATGGTGAGGGTAGAGACACACGAGCATCATTTTTCAGAAAGATAGGTAATAATTTAAGGAAACAGTAGTATGAATAATTTCGAATTCTTGGGTTCAGATAGGCGTGAATTTAGGTGTTACAGAGGATGTGGTGTATGTAGCGGACAAAAGAAGCGGCACAAAAATGATTACGGCCACAGAGGTAGATTAATGCAATAGTTAAATGCTGCAAAACTCAAGAATAATTTACAACAGTTAAGAGCGTATTTTCAGAATTTCCACTAACGAGTTCATTATTATTAAAACATTGAATCCACAGTATTAATGCATTATTAATTCATTATTAAGTGCAGCGCTTTTCAGACTGCCTTGGCATATACAATGAGGGCAAGGCTAATTATTTCCTAGTGCTGACGTTTTCTCTGTAGACTTTACTACACATTCAACGTTTCAGAAAAAGATCCGGTGACGCGGGAGACCAATTACCACGCTCTTTATAGACTGGATACATCAGTGAACAAATGAAAAGGTTTATACGTGATTAAAAATTTTCCATCCCAAAAAGCTCATTTGCCGTTTCTCAGTGTCTTGAATAAAGTGTTGCATCCTGTCAGTACAAACATTTTTACCAAAGAAGAAATGTAAAGATGGAGAAAGTAATCGATATCACCAACGGATGGACGTATGAAAGGACCGTGTGCACTGAGAACTGCACCATTCTCTCGAGCTGGGAACACAAGTTAACAGTCTAAATATCTGCGGTTGGGGGACGATCTACACCATTCTTCACAAACAACAAAATAATCACAAAGACAAAATTTGCAAACGCAAATATTATATAAGCGTATTTTACGAGTCTAAAATGTGACACTGTAAGAACAACCTGTGTTACTCAATCAGCACCAAACTTGATCAGGCATTAGAGTTGCTAGTGCGTCATTTTACTTGCATAGCGACAGTTGTATAAACAATCGAACCGAAAAATGAACCCAGCTTTATCGACATCTTCGAACTCGAAATTATCCATAAAAATAGTCTACTGAGACGTTTACCCATCCCGCTGGTCATACAGTAAAAGTGACATATTCACGTTAGGGATCAGGCTATCGAATATAAAAGATTTGGAGACAAGAAACGCGATCAAAAAAATAAATCGGAAAATCTAATACAAAATGCTCCTTTAGTAAAGGACTTGTCTAAAAAGCATAATTAAATGAATTACCTGGAAAAACTGAAACTAAAATATTCCGAAAATTTGGGCTAGAGAAACAAATAGGATAATGGTTCACATCCCGGAGGCATGCGAGGGCTTGTTGAGAGGGGAAAAAGAACCGGAGGCATGCGAGGGTGAGTTGAGAGGGGAACAGAAATCTAATACGTGAGGAACATTATGTAATACGTGGCCTGCAGCAATACAAACCCACGTGACTAGAAAAGCCTCAAGGGAAGCGAATACGGATCATTACCACCCGAAATGTCATAGTAATCTGTACCATGACTGCAGAGAAATTTGAAATTAGTGTCACATGCAATATCACGTAGGTTACTGTTACCAGATCGGAAACACAGTTATTCCTTATGTCTCTATAGTTGTCGCAAATATCGACGGTTTGTTTACTTTCTCGACTTAGCGGGTTCTAGTGACAGCTCTGCTCCCGCACACCCGTTATTTTATTTTGGTAAGTGGAGTTGAGTTATTGAAAACATCATGATGATAACAATGTATGCAGTCTAAATTACCGACACGTTTCATTTGAGGGAACGATATGTTTATTTTATTCTTTTCAATGTGCATTACTTTTTACACTAAATATTTATACTTGACTCATATATCCATCTAAGTCGACGGTGAGCCAAATTTGCCATACATAACACTGACAGAACTTTTCAAGATCCACACATGCCTATCCTTAACAGCCATCTAAGAAATAACATAGCCCTCCTTCCAAAGAAATAATTCCAACTTAGTGAAGGACGTCTGAGGCCCTTTCTTACCTTACTTGACAAAAAGACTGAAGAACCCAGAAGGGGAGGAGGAAACGATATAAAACTGCCCGTATTGAGAGGGTATGGGATGTTACCTCAGTGATGATAAAATCTAGACAAATTCACAAAAAACTTGGCAGCATGAACCCACTTACCATTATGACGTGGCGTCCCCTCTTACTTGCATGCAAGCGTTGGTTCGGTTGATTAAGGTGTCATAAAACCATTGCATCCTCTCATGAGCAAGATGGCCTGTAACTCTCGTAACTGCTCCTCGACATCCAGGATATTGGCCGGGGGACAATGTTAACGTCTAAGCACCCTTGTATGAGGCCTCAAATAGTGGACGATACTCTTGCATGTTGGACATGAACTTTAGTTTGGAGTTCGAAGCCTCTCAGTCTAGAGTTTCGTTTCTTACTGCGTCATCATGTCTGATATCTGTTATAGTATTCATTGATTGGAACTAGACGAGTGCGCCCATGGGCTTTACTTTCTGTTGCTGATTTATTCCATCAATTAAGACGATTTGACTCATAGCAGACACCAGTTCTTTCGTCCTGTGTCATAAATCAGTTCCACGACATCCTCAGCGTCAGGGATTTACGGAGAGGTCCAAAAAACTTCTAATGTGTTAAATGCATCTAGTAAAAGTCAGTTTATTTTGAAATCTCAAACCTCATGTTGTGGCAGTGTGAATGAAAATAACACATGTGTCCAATTAAGAAGACTACTGAGCAAGCCACTGAACCATCAGCTGTGATCCGTTCCCCGCCAAAGGTGTCGATATTTCGAGCAAGATAGAAAGAATGTTTTCGCATTTGTCTCTCATATTACAATTTTTCAACAGTGTAAGAGGCGATAAGGTCATGAGCGAAATGAAAAGTATTGTGTGTGTATTGAAAGGGTAGAGACAGTAAAGATGGGACGTGAAGCTGGTACATAAGCGTACACACACACACACACACACACACACACACACACACACACACACACGCGCGCACGCGCGCTTCTTGAAACCTTTAGACATAGAGGTCATGAAGAGAAAAGTAGTGGCTTCGTTGACAACAAAGCTAATGGTACGCGTTTCTCCCCAACCTAAGGTAATACTGATTGACAACTGAAATACGCAGATACATGAACTGCAACCTGAAAATTGCTAGTAAACTACTATATTCAAGATTAGTACATAAGAAACTGACGTCTGTGTCTCTAAAAGAAAACAAAGTGTAAATTTATGAATTACTTTGAGAGCATCGGCAAAACGTCTTAGAACTGATACTACTGAGAAACAGAACGTGTGAAAATATCGGAAATTGTACATGTAAGAAATATGTGATGCGGTCCACTCAAAGGAGTTTTCCAAATATTACTACAAAAATAATTGTTTCACGTAGAAATTTAATTTAACAAATGGCTGATATTCCACAACGTTTTGAGTAACAACTACTATCTTTTACGCTCTGGGTTCTAGGATTATATAAATCCCCTGAATGCGAATAACGTGTTTACAACTGCATGATACCGTTACACCATTTATTACTTAGTGAACGGAGAATTCCATGAAACAGATGCACAAATTATTGGATTGTTGAGAAAAATAATTCGATACCGTACCACACTTCACAGATACTTGGAGCAGTTGGCAGATTTTCGTCACTTAACCACTACTTACTTGTCTTTATGTGTCCTAGGTTTAGAGTACGTTGTTGGCGCTTGAAGATGTCTATTGGTACCACCAGCTTTATCTGCGAGCATGTGTGGGGAATTAGGTTGAATGGTCTCGCGGTCCGGCAAAATAATCCTTAAGCTTAGGCCTGTTCCACTCTTCAACGTCGTCCTCCCCGTGTGTGTCGATGGTTCCTACAATGACGCACTGTTCCCAAGCATTATCAGTAGGATCCATGCGAATAGATAGTGCTGACTATTGAGTTTCCTTGATTTCTGCCTCTTGGAGGAAGATCTTCAAGAAATTGGAGCGATGTGTTCGTGCATTATAGTTTATAAAGACGAACCCGTCACTGAAATATTGACTGCAAGGACAATAGGGGTAACTACTATGAAGTCGATTTTCAGTGTTTTGCGTATCACGATTGTAGCTGACTGTTAGAATGATGTCGCTGTGGTTTGTGTCACCAACAGCGCTGACAACCCTTCTTTACTCAAAGTGACAATGTTAGCTCTCGATTAGTGTTTTTGTGTTCGATTTGAGTGCAGTTGTTAAGTTTTGCATCATTTCAGTAAGAGCTTAAATTCATTGATTTGTATAAGTTTCGCTATCCTTTTGACAGTTTCGAAGGGTTCAGGATGGCCTTGCTTCAACGAAGATGTATATTCTACTGGAAGGACGAAAGTACACTATTTAAGCGGGAAATCATATAACTGAAATGAAAGTACTACTGCAAACTTAGGAAGTTACTGTAACTGCAGCTGTTTGTAATTATCATAAGTTTTTGAGCAAGTAAGCTATTGAATTATGTCTGCAAATGAAATCAAATTAAACCAAATGATAAAAGATTTGTTCTAATAACGAAAGTCGTAAAATTTTCGACAACAATAATATACTAAGCATTCTGGTCTTTCTGCCATTTCACATCTGTAGACTTAGTCAATCATGAAACGTGACTGTATTGCACTTATTTTAAGAAGAGTGTATAAACTATATGACGTAGGATAACACTTCTGTGAAAGATCTTAGTTACTTTCACTCAGTTGTAAATGCCAAAAGGTTAAGTAAATTTGAATTTAAAACTAACCATGCCTCCGCATTAGAGAACAGACCGCATGTGGGAAAAACCAGTAATGGCAGAAATGTTTTCTTGCAAGCTTAGAAGCAGCGTTGGGACTTCTAGTTACTATGTAGTAGGTCATTGTTTTGTTGGAATATTGCCTCAGAAATGAGTTAAAGGAAGCCTCTACAACGTGTCGACAACATATTTGATGTTTCTGTATCTACGTCATTGTTCATCGTTGTACAGCGATACAGGTAGCAACGACCCTACTAGCCAGTTTGTGTTCTGCTTCTACTGAAATCTCAAATGTCAACTACTTCATCTAGCCCCTTACGAATAAGTTCACCGTCGAAACATTAGTGAAAGTTTCGTATTTTGTATACGCAGAGCCATTAAAGTAGATGCATAAACAGAACCCTCTTATAAAATGTGGCTCGCACGTACTGTCTAGTCAGTACCGCATACAATCTAAAATGTCTCCGTTCATTGGCACCTTTTTCAAAATGCTTTGATTAGGATGTTGCTTCTTCTGTGTTATTTTCAACTTAAAGTTTTGGGGTTCCTCTACACTGTACATCTGTTTGAGCCTATTACCTGACTTCAGGAGATCCTTCGATATAGTTTTGGACACTAATCCGGTAAATACAATACCTTTCTGCTAGGTATTGGAATATGTAAACGACTGGATTTTATACTTTCCAGCAAACAGAAATACTGTGCGATGTGGCGCGGCGCTTAGATGTTGGCCCATAATCTAGTTCAAATGGCTCTAAGCAGTATGGGACTTAACATCTGAGGTCATCAGTCCCCTAGACTTAAAACTACTTAAACCTAAATAACCTAAGGGCATCACACACATCCATGTCCGAGGCAGGATTCGAACCTGCGACCGTAGCAGCAGCGCGGTTCCGGACTGAAGCGACTAGAGCCGCTCGTCCACAGCGGCCGGCCGTAATCTGGAGGTCAGCTGTTCACATCGACGTCCAACCATCCAGAATAAGGTTTTCCGTAATCTCTCTTAAATGTTTAAGACAAACACAAAGTTCTTTCCTAGCCTCAGCTCGTTTTTCTGATGATGTGACTGTTGACGGTAGGTGAAACTCCCATATTGCTTCCTTCCTTGCAAACATAAAACATTACTTCGTTCTTAAAGTGGAGACAACTTCAGAAAGTAATGTCTAGTGCACCGTACATCTACGAAGTGAGATAGGTGCCCTCCTCTTCACTAGGTAGATAATGCCTATAGCTGTTGTTTTGATTGGACGACACGGACGTTTAAGTGGGTGTGACATCCTCTGAGAACAATTGAGATTCAGGAAACCTTACAAACATTCATCTTGAGGGACTTTTTTTCATCAAATGACTCACTAATCTAGAATTTATTTTCTTAAAAAAACAAAAACACGTTCGAGAAATCTACCGAGGGTAAAAGACCATTTTTTCCTGTCAACTAATTCCTACTCATATTTCGTTGCTGTGACATAACCCACAATGAATTTCTCATTACATGACAGCAAACGATACATAGCATTTGATCAATTAAAGTCATACATTTGGTATTATTGTCTGCAGTTTCACAAGCAAGTTTTGTAAAACATATTTGTTGTTCGTGTTGGTGTCTGCTTTCTTTGTTACTGCTGATAATTTATGACAGTTCGTCACGTGCAGCTAACAGTGCTTTCTGATTCGGAATACTTTGTGACCCACACCAAGTAAAATGATCATAGGAGTACGACGATGGCTTCCTATCCGGAAGCAGCACTGCATAAATCAACTTAAGGAGAGTATCTAGTCGATCCTCCGAAACGACCAGCGCGTTTTGTTTCTTACTTTTGGCTGGCTAAATTACTACTCCATCTGTAACAGCCAACGTCGATCGAAGGTTAAATTTTAACTACCCACCTTTCGTTTCGATGGAAAGTGAAGTTCGAATTTACCGCTGTGCCTATAGGTAGCGAACTGTTAAATATGAAGTTTTATGTAGTCTTTTGTCTTTGCCAGGCAGTAAGCTACATGGAAGCTGACACGAAGTAAACGCGGAACTTCCCACCGTTCAAAACTTTCCACTCAGGGATACGAGACCTGCTCGGGTGAATCGATGCGATGTATTTCCACGAGAAGGATGAGCGATTTTTATTGAAAATACTGCGCTATTTACGGTTGTCATAAGCATCGAGAATTGATGACAGGCCACGTACACTGATATAGCCGGAGTCAGCGAAATCTTAGCAATAATCTTTATCATGATTCAGCGTTTATTATCGTCTCACTTTCATCATTGCTTCAAAAAGTGACTTTTTTGTAAAAATATAATCACAAACGTCTCGCATACTAACACATTCATTGGTATTTATCTTATTTCAGGGGAGGATTTTAGCATTCCACCTTACTGGAAAATCTGCTGCACTTTTTCGTACACATAAGCTGTGTTAAATTTTCGAACAGGGTTTACGTGTTCTTGACTGAAAGTGAAAAAGAAAAGATGGGCGCTGACTCAGCCGATAGGAAGAAAGCGAGCGCACCGTTGCATTAGTGGAGCAGTTACTTAGAGTCCTCCCCATCTCATCTATTGCGGTCTTAAGGTTTAATTAATATTTTATGTACACTGGTTGCAGCTTAATTTCACGGTGGCGTATTAGGGGAGCTAACTGATCTTCCAAAATTTAATTTTCGACAGAATTTTTTCTTAATAACTTCACAAGACGATTTTGACGTTTGAGATAGCTAGAGTAGAAGACAGATATTAATAGAATATGCAGAATAAATTTATCGCTACGAAGAAATCTCAACATTTTCTAGATTAAATTTTCTCATTGCGAGTTATATTTCGTTCGTTTCTCGAAGGATTCATAAAACGTTCCGTCGGCTGCTCCTTCGCTGGAATGTAATGCGGCCGAGATACACGACTTCCAAGAGCACTTCACTGGCGTAAAATTTTCTGACGTAAAGCCTTCGAGGAGAAATATCCGCCCAAGCATGTGACGCAAGCCAAGAGCAGGAGTGTGCTTTCAACACGGTAACGGCGGTATATGCCCTTGTTGTGAACGTTAAAACGGAATCAGCAACATTCCGGAAGCGTAGTTCCCAGTAAAAGTTATTCATTCACCTAAAGAGAAGCATTATATTAATGTGGCCTACAGCGTACTCTTCATATATGTACAACTCATAGTCAATAGCGATGTTATCATGCGTCAGTTAAGTCAGTCACGGAAGAATCATTAAGACAGATCACATTTTGTCACTGTTCCATGTGCTCGCGTCACCAGGTTTAATTTCAGAATATGAAAATCGTTTCAGTAACTCACGTTAAAAATAGTATGCCCTCTTCCGCTATATTTTTCACTTTCCTTATTTTGCGAAATTTTTCGCTCGTTACAGCGAAACAGTTTATTTGGTATAAAAGAATGGAACTTCGCTTTGCATCTGAAAATTTTGTATCTGCTGTATTAAACGCGAATTTTTGAAATCACATCACATTCACTTGAGCTCAAATTTTTTGACTCGTCTCAGTAGCTGAAGCACTCGGTCATGATCCAACTGGTTTGTATTAAGGTGATAAATACACTATTTGCCAAAATATCGTCATAAGGGAAAGGAAGTGTTGTAAATCGCAGCTCCTGGTCACAAGAGAGTGTACCAGTGTTTTGGATCAATTTCTCAAATGCTCCACAGCCTGTGCAGCTTCAAATTCTCAAGGTGTAATGAATGATTTATTTAATTTAAGTTATACATCGTAGCAAATCCCGTCTCTTTATTATTTCGGCTGCGTTTCTTCCGGCCATACTCGGGAGAATTCACTACAAGGATGGCCGGAAGATACGCGGCCGAAATATTATTAGAAGGGATGGAACTTACACTGCTGCATGCTCAATATTTAATGCATTGCTCAGCTACCTCTTATGGAATCAGAATAATAAAATACTACCTCTTTAGATTTCTCGGGGAAACTTGGTGATGTACATCTCACCGTTATAAACAGCAGAAGCACTGGCCTTTACACGAACTCATGAAGCACAGTTACAGTGAACTTGTAAAATACAGCTTCAAGAACAACAAAAACAGTATATAACTCTTCGGTTGAATAAGGGAAGATTTCCAGTCGCCTACACAGAAAGTAGTTCTTCAGGTTTCAACGGATTATTCACGATAGTTTATGAAGTATTAATGTGACAGTATTTGCAATAATGAAGAAAGGGAAACTTTCTTTTAACATTAGTGTAATCGTATGTCTAGCGGTCAACATAATTTCATTTTGTTCACCTCGGTTGTTACTATAAACACGTACCGAGAGTCGCAGTGTTGTGGATTGAAATATTTCCTCCAATGAGGGCAATAAATATAGCACAAAAACTTTCCACAATAAAAGAAAGCACCTTTTTCGAAGTTTCGTATCCCACAGTGGACTTTGTCTCTAAGCTAATACGACCACGAAAAGTGGTAATACACCCAAACGTGTCAAGAAATCCTCCAGAACTAGCAACCGCAAGCAGCATAGTTTTTTGGTCTCTCTGCTGCCCTTACCCATCAACAAAACTGAATGATATAGTTACCGGTGCTGCTAAAAGTACAGTGTTAGGCTTAACTAATTTCATATAAACACGGGAAAAATATACATTACATTGTGCTGAAGGTATATTGGGAGGATATGTGTCACCAGATGGTACAACACAAATCATTATTTTTAGTATTGTTACTATAATTCCATTAAATATATCGAGGGTTAACATGACTGCTGAATCAACACAGATAAACTAAATTTCGAAGTGAAATTTATAAGTAGTGAACGGACGGAAGGTTAAGGGTTAATACCCCGGCAACGAAAATTACTGGCACACGTTTGGGCTGGGGAAGAACGGTGGGGGAATTCGACCACGTCCTTCCGGAATTCGTCTTCACCATTCCTGAGAAAACGACATAAAACTTAAATCTGGAAGGCTGCACGTAGATGTGAACCGCTGTCCTCCAAAAGGAGAGTCCACTATCTCACAAATGTGCCACCTCTCTTTGTTCTGTACGGTGGAGCCTCAGATGCATTCTGGAAGTTGAAAGGTGGCTACATAAACGACGACGCTCCAGGGGTGATGGCGAAGTCTACTAGCAGTTTCTACGGCTGAGCAGATTGTTGTTGTTATTGTGTGTTTTGGGCTCTCAACGCAGTGATCATCAGCGCCCAAACAATTATAGCATGAGACGAACGGTGTTAAAACACGTAAGAAGAAGATATGCTAAAAAGCAACATAGCTCACATTATGCTCTTGCACTGTTTGTAGCATTAGAACACACAGTCACACAGAACGGTACAAAACAGCGAGGCGATTCAAGACACTATTGAAATATTGGAACCGGACCCGAATAGCCATCTAGAAGAAACTCCTGAAAAGACGATTGGCCGCTCACTAACATTATAACTGTATGAGCCAATCATTCTCTACACATACTAAAATATTGTAAGCTAGAAGCTTAAATGGAAGGGCAGACTAAACGCAAAATTGTAAAACACGTGCCACATTAGTATCATCACCTAATACTGAATGGAGGTTTGTTAATAAATCGACTTCTGCCCTCTCACCTTTATATAAACTAGTTCAAATGGTTCAAATGGCTCTGAGCACTATGGCACTCAACTGCTGAGGTCATTAGTCCCCTAGAACTTAGAACTAGTTAAACCTAACTAACCTAAGGACAACACACACATCCATCCCCGAGGCAGGATTCGAACCTGCGACCGTAGCGGTCTCGCGGTTCCAGACTGCAGCGCCAGAACCGCGCGGCCCATTTGGCCGGCTATAAACTAGTCATTTGAAGTGTGGCGAACTGTAGTCAGCATGCCACATGCATTACAATCGGGTGGTTGTTCACATCTGAGAAGGAAGCAATGCGTCGCAATGTCCTATTCGAAGATGCATTAATCAGACTTCATCGCTTCCACCTGGCTGGAAAGAGGTACGCCACGGAGTTATAGTCCCTTTAATCGATCTGAGCGTGTTGTCTGTCACACTCGTCACTCGTCACTCATCCTCCCAAAGGTGCATTACGGGCCAACTCAGCGATGACCGCACGGCACGCTGAGAGATAAGACAGTACATTACGTTTGGAAGGGATCATGCCTCCTTGGCTGCGATGTGTGCTAACTCATTCAGCCGAATCCACACGTGTTCTGGGACACTGCAGAATTCCTTTCCTGTCTTTTCAGCTGGAGCAGGACGTCTTGGATGTTCCGGACGGTCTTATATGTTAGGTACAGAGCATTGAGTGAATCAGGGCTGATCAGGAATTTCAAACGCTGACCACGTTAGTTTGCTCCACAGCTTAAGAGTCACATTGAGTTCGGCATCAAAGACAGCTAACTCACGAGGCAAACGGAGGCTGCAGAGATAGGTGTGAGAAACGACCGGATAGCTAGTAATGTTATCCTGTTTCGACCCACCAATATATACCACGTTAAAGCCGTATTGCTCAGTTAAAACGGTAAAAACTTTGTTCTTTACAGGAGTGCACAGTTTGTTGCACTCTGTCAAATCTAAAATTATCTTTGGCCTCACTAAGAACCATGTCGGTGGTTTGCACCAACGTTGCATCCGTAAGTTTATCGGAGACGCTTCTGGATCCATCAAATTATGCTTTGATCGTATACCGAACGGTTTCGTCTTTCGCGCAGAAGTCCTTCCAGGATTGCACGAATGTTAATAGTCACAGGGAAAGCCAGTGATGTCGGAAACGACCGAAGCTTGAGTGCTTGTTTAGCCGCAAGGTACCGTGGGGAAGCATATAATGGTGATTCGCCTGCCTCTGCAAACAAGCTCGGCATAGTGCCCCTTTTTTAGACACCTGTGGCTAATCTGATATCCTCGTGACGTATGGAGTCCAGCATCTTCTAGCACATTGTCCGTGCCTAGCCATAAACCATACAACCATAATGTAGAAGAAAGCGCACGAAATCCTCATAAAATTGCAGCAAGCAATATCTATCTGCCCCTCAGCTTTTCCCATTCAGACATATATGATGTACAGCGCTTTAACGGCTCTTACTTTCAACGCCGTTAGATGTGACAGCCAAGTAAGTTTTCCGTCAACATCAGACCCAGGAATCACGCCGTTTCCTAAAAATGTAAACAATATCCCACAGCCTGAGTTCTGAGGATGTAAAAAAGAGAAGGATGACGATTAAATTTAACATACACAGTTTTCTCAGGGGAGAAACTAAGAACCACTTTTAGCAAACCAATCTTCCAAGCTCTGAAGTGCTCATTGTAACTGACGAGAGGAGAATGTGGGACTAGAAGTGGAACAGTAAATGAAGAAGTCATCCACAAACAATGACCAGTTACCAGGGCTCCTCACTGCGGACAGTGTGCTGTTGATCGCAGTTTCGAACAGTCACACCTGAAACGTTACCGTGTTGCATGCCGGGCACATGCCTAAGCGTATCAGAAATAGCTTTACTGACTAAGGCTCTAAAATGACTTCCGGCAAGGAAGGATGGCTGAGAACTGGGTGGACGACCACAAAACCCCATTCACGCAACTGACATAATTTATGATATTGTGGTGTCGTATGCCTTTTCAGTGACGAAAAAGAGTGATGTCAAATACTGCTTTTGTAGGAATGCCTACTTCAGAGCCGCCTCCAGTAGGGTGAGGGAATCAAGAGTGGGACGCTATCTTCTGCACCCTGACTGGAAGCAGCTTGTGAGATTTCTGCACTCCAGACTCAAGAGAAGGTATGAGTGTATCTAGCGGCTTTCCGACACAACTGGTAAGAGCGAAACTACTGTAGCTCCTAGGGCGTACGCTGTCCTCGCCAGGTTTTAGAATGGAAATCATTGTTGAGTCCCTCAAAGATTCGGAATACAGACCGCCACCCCATATCCGATTATAAAATACAAGAGGGATTACTTCAGATTCATGATTAAGGTGTCGCAGCATGCCATACAGTACAAAGACCGGCTCTGGGCTGGTTTCGCGAACTGTGTCCAATTCCCATATGGAGAACGGGAGGTTATAGGCCTCTTCATTGCTATAGTCGAAATGAATTTATCTCCTCTACCGAATTTCATCATAGGTGTGGAAATTCGGAATTTAAATTATGGACTATATTATGTTGTAAACGTACCGTGCCATGGCCTGTGCTTTCTCCATTGGCGTGACTTTCAGATCTCCATTGTCCCATATGGCAGCTAATGGACATAAAATCTTTTTCCCGAATATCTTTGTCGCAGATTCATTAGCGACAGAGTGTATCACATCAGTAATGTGATCCAACCAATCTCTCGGACGTTTTCCCGGCACTCAGATGTAACGGACTGGCTATAAAGCCTTGCAGAACATCCAGTTGGGTGGTTTTCACTCAGGTTCAGTTCTTTGTAAAAGGTGGAGGAAAATAGGAATGAGGTCGCTGCAGTGGAGATTGTCCATCACTTCCCACAGGACAGAATCTGCGACAGCACGAAAGCAAACTGTGTGATCAATGGCGGAGAATGGACCCGCTGATGTGTATTGCGTCACTATGTCCGTATTCAGGAGGCATATTGTTTCAGATCTTAACACACTTTGAACCACTTAACCTATTGGATGGATGGAGTGACAACCCCACAGAGTGCCATGTACACTGAAATCACCTAAGAGGAGGAGAGGAGGCAGGCTGAGTTGGCATCCCTTCGCTCCCAGCTTCAGGCAGTGTTGGCTTTGGTCACACAGCTTGAGGCTGTTGCCAATGGGCATCACAGTGGGGGTCCGGCTGCGTTTTGTCGGGGACGGCCAGCTTGTCCCACGCACCCCCCGATCGGACTACGACTGTGGCTGCCCGGGATACTGCCCACATTGAGGCTGATCCCTCACTTGTGGTAGAGTGGGAGGTCGTCTCGAGGTGTGGCAGGGGGCGAAAGACATTCCGGAGGGCTGAACGGAAGGTCTCTCCAGTTTGTCTGACGAACTGGTTTCAGGCTCTGTCTCCAGCTGATACTGCTCTTCGGCCGGAGATGGCTGCTTATCCGGTTCCAGAGGTTGCCCATCTGTCTGCAAGACCCAGGCAGTCGCAGAGGGTGGGCTTACTGGTAGTTGGGAGCTCCAACGTCAGGCACGAAATGGGGCCTCTTAGGGATATGGCAGCAAGAGAGGGGAAGAAAACCAATGTGCACTCCGTGTGCATACCGGGCGGAGTCATTTCAGATGTGGAAAGGGCCCTTCCGGATGCCATGAAGAGTACAGGGTGCACCCATCTGCAGGTGGTCGTTCATGTCGGCACCAATGATGTGTGTCGCTATGGATCGGAGGAAATCCTCTCTGGCTTCCGGCGGCTATCTGATTTGGTGAAGACTGCCAGTCTCGCTAGCGGGATGAAAGCAGAGCTCACCATCTGCAGCATCGTCGACAGGACTGACTGCAGACCTTTGGTACTGAGCTGAGTGGAGGGTCTGAATCAGAGGCTGAGACAATTCTGCGACCGTGTGGGCTGCAGATTCCTAGACTTGCGCCATAGGGTGGTGGGGTTTCGGGTTCCGCTGGATAGGTCAGGAGTCCACTACACGCAGCAAGCGACTACACGGGTAGCAGGGGTTGTGTGGCGTGGACTGGGCGGTTTTTTAGGTTAGATGGCCTCAGGCAAGTACAGAGAGGGCAACAGCCTCAAAGGGTTCGGGGCAAAGTCAGGACATGCGGGGACCAAGCAGCAATCGTGTTGTAATTGTAAACTGTCGAAGCTGCATTGGTAAACTACCGGAACTTCAAGCGCTGATAGAAAGCACCGAAGCTGAAATCGTTATAGGTACAGAAAGCTGGCTGAAGCCAGAGATAAATTCAGCCAAAATTTTTACAAAGGCACAGACGGTGTTTAGAAAGAATAGATTGCATGCAACCGGTGGTGGCGTGTTTGTCGCTGTTAGTAGTAGTTTATCCTGTAGTATAGTGGAAGTGGATAGTTCTCGTGAAATATTATGGGTGGAGGTTACACTCAACAACCGAGCTAGGTTAATAGTGGGCTCCTTTTACCGACCTCCCGACTCAGCAGCATTAGTTGCAAACAACTGAGAGAAAATTTGGAATACATTTCACATAAATTTTCTCAGCATATTATAGTCTTATGTGGAGATTTCAATTTACCAGATATAGACTGGGACACTCAGATGTGTAGGACGGTTGGTAGGGACAGAGCGTCGAGTGACATTATACTGAGTGCACTATCCGAAAATTACCTTGAGCAATTAAACAGAGAACCGACTCGTGGAGATAACATCTTGGACCTACTGATAACAAACAGACCCGAACTTTTCGACTCCGTAAGTGCAGAACAGGGAATCAGTGATCATAAGGCCGTTGCAGCGTCCATGAATATGGAAGTTAATAGGAATATAAAAAAAGGGAGGAAGGTTTATCTGTTTAGCAAGAGTAATAGAAGGCAGATTTCAGACTATCTAACAGATCAAAACGAAAATTTCTGTTCCGACACTGTCACTGTTGAGTGTTTATGGAAAAAGTTTATGGCATTTGTAAAATGCGTTTTAGACAGGTACGTGCCGAGTAAAACTGTGAGGGACGGGAAAAACCCACCGTGGTTCAACAACAAAGTTAGGAAACTAATGCGAAAGCAAAGAGAGCCTCACTGCAAATTTAAACGCAGCCAAAACCTCTCAGACAAACAGAAGCTAAATGATGTCAAAGTTAGCGTAAGGAGGGCTATGCGTGAAGAGTTCAGTGAATTCGAAAGTAAAATTCTATGTACCGACTTGACAGAAAATCCTAGGAAGTTCTGGTCTTACGTTAAATCAGTAAGTGGCTCGAAACAGCACATCAAGACACTCCGGGATGATGATGGCATTGAAACAGAGGATGACACGCGTAAAGCTGAAATACTTAACACCTTTTTCCAAAGTTGTTTCGCAGAGGAAGACCGCACTGCAGTTCATTCTCTAAATCCTCGCACAAACGAAAAAATGGCTGACACTGAAATAAGTGTCCAAGGAATAGAAAAGCAATAGAAATCACTCAACAGAGGAAAGTCCACTGGACCTGACGGGATATAAATTTGATTCTACACAGAGTACGCGAAAGAACTTGCCCCGCTTCTAACAGCCGTGTACCGGAAGTCTCTAGAGGAACGGAAGGTTCCAAATGATTGGAAAAGAGCACAGGTAGTCCCAGTCTTCAAGAACGGTCGTCGAGCAGATGCGCAAAACTATAGACCTACATCTCTGACGTCGATCTGTTGTAGAATTTTAGAACATGTTTTTTGCTCGCGTATCAAGTCGTTTTTCGAAACGCACAATCTACTCTGTAGGAATCAACATGGATTCCGGAAACAGAGATCGTGTGAGACCCAACTCGCTTTATTTGTTCATGAGACCCAGAAAATATTAGATACATGCTCTCAGGTAGATGCTATTTTCCTTGACTTCCGGAAGGCGTTCGATACAGTTCCGTACTGTCGCCTAATAAACAAAGCAAGAGGCTACGGAATATCAGACCAGCTGTGTGGCTGGATTGAAGTTTTTAGCAAACAGAACACAGCATGTTGTTATCAATGGAGAGACGTCTACAGACGTTAAAGTAACCTATGGCGTGCCACAGGGGAGTGTTATGGGACCATTGCTTTTCACAATATATATAAATGACCTCGTAGATAGTGTCGGAAGTTCCATGCGTCTTTTCGCGGATGATGCTGTAGTATACAAGAAGTTGCAGCATTATAAAATTGTAGCGAAATGCAGGAAGATCTACAGCGGATAGGCACTTAATGCAGGGGGTGGCAACTGACCCTTAACATAGACAAATGTAATGTATTGCGAATACATAGAAAGGACCCTTTATTGTATGGTTATATGATAGCGGAACAAACACTGGTAGCAGTTACTTCTGTAAAATATCTGGGAGTATGCGTACGGAACGATTTGAAGTGGAATGATCATATAAAATTAATTGTTGGTAAGGCGGGTAACATGTTGAGATTCATTGGGAGAGTCCTTAGAAAATGTAGTCCATCAACAAAGGAGGTGGCTTACAAAACACTCGTTCGACCTATATTTGAGTATTGCTCATCAGTGTGGGATCCGTACCAGATCGGGTTGACGGAGGAGATAGAGAAGATCCAAAGAAGAGCGGCGCGTTTCGTCACAGGGTTATTTGGTAACCGTGATAGCGTTACGGAGATGTTTAGCAAACTCAAGTGGCAGACTCTGCAAGAGAGGCGCTCTGCATCGCGGTGTAGCTTGCTCGCCAGGTTTCGAGCGGGTGCGTTTCTGGATGAGGTATCGAATATATTGCTTCCCCCTACTTATACATCCCGAGGAGTTCACGAATGTAAAATTAGAGAGATTCGAGCGCGCACGGAGGCTTTCAGACAGTCGTTCTTCCCGCGAACCATACGTGACTGGAACAGAAAAGGGAGGTAATGATAGTGGCACGTAAAGGGCCCTCCGCCTCACACCGTTGGGTGGCTTGCGGAGTATAAATGTAGATGTAGATGTAGGTAGGGGAAGCTGGCTGATCAGCAAGAAGAGTGCCTCGCTTTGCAATGATTAACGTGACGGAAGGTAATTGGAACACAGTGTTACCTGAAATGAGACAAAATGCACAGTCCCGGCAACTGCTTGTAGTGTGCTGTTTAGGGTGACAGGTGAGGAGTGAAGTGTGTCAGTGAGGAACATTGTCACTAGGCCCTTAGCCCTTTCGCCACTTACGCCATGTTATCTGTATTGATGATAGCCCCTTATTATCCTTGGTATGTGCATTCTGAGGCCACAGACTCGCTGGTCTAGACTGTGTTAGGAGCTTTAGTTCGTCCACATGATTACCGAAGCCATTTACTTGTAAAATCCACAGTAGTATGTCCATATCTATTCGTGAGGTTTGTCTTCCCTTTCTCTTTGCCCCTTGCTGAAGAAGAACGGTAATCTGTGGTAGACTAGTGACACTTGGTGTACCCTTTAAAGGTACGAGTTCTACATCTACATCAACACGATTACTCTAAAATTCATAAATAAGTACCTGGCAGAGGGTTTATCGAACCACCTTGAAGCTCTTCCTCTACCGTTCCACTATCGAAAGGCGCGCTGGAAGAACAAACACACAAACTATTCCGTTCGAGCTCTGATTTCGATTATTTTATTCTGATGATCATTTCCCCTACGTAGGTGGTCGCCAAAATTATATTTTTACAATTGTAGGAGAAAGTTGGTGATTGCAATTTCATGAGAAGATCCTGCCGCAATTAAAGACACCAGTTTTACCGATTGCCACCCCAATTCGCATATCATATCAGTGGCACACTATCCCCTATATCGTGATAATACAAAACGACACTGTTCCGATGTGATAGTGAAGTGGAAACGTGAAGGGACTCGTACAGCACAAAAGCGTAAAGGTCGGCCTCGTCTGTTGACTGACAGAGACCGCCGGCAGTTGAAGAGGGTCGTAACGTGTACTAGGCAGACATCTATTCAGAGCAGCACACAGGAATTCCAAACTGCATCAGGATCCATTGGAGGTACTATGACAGTAAGGAGGGAGGTGAGAAAACTTGGATTTCATGGTCAAGCGGCTGCTCATAACCCACATATCACTCCAGTAAATGTAATGCCAAACGACGTCTCGGTAGGTGCAAGGAGCGTTAACACTCGACGATTGAACAGTGGAAAAACGTTGAGTAGAGTGGCGTATCAGGGGACACAATGTGGCGATTCGATGGCAAAGTGTGGTTATGGCGAATATCCGGTGAACATCATCTGCAGCGTGTGTAGTGCCAACAGTAAAATTCGGAGGCGTTGGTATTATGGTGTGGTCGTGTTTTTTAGGGAGGAAACTTGCACCCCTTGTTGTTTTGCTTGGCACTATCACAGCAAAGGCCTACATTGATGTTTCAAGCGCCTTCTTGAATCCCACTGTTGAAGAGCAATTCGAGGATGGCGATTGCACCTCTCAACACGATCGAGCGAGAGTGGAAGCTGCCATCAAGGCTAATGGTGGGCAAACATTATACTGAATTCCCACATTACCGATGGAGGGCGCCACTTGGATGTCACTTTCAGCTAGGTGTCCGGATACTTTTGATCACAAAGTGTATGATTGCTAAGTATGGAGCCATTGTATAAGCATACTCTGATAGGAAGCTGAGTGGTATACAATGTTGACAGGAGGTCTTGCCTTTATTAAGCTATTTAAGCTGCTTTGCTACACCGAGGGTATCTACTTCAAAGTTCCTCTTGCTGGCAGTGGCTCTAGATTCCAATTCTGGAATATTTACTTCGTCTTCTTTAGCGAAGTAATTTCGGAAAACCGTATTCAGTAAGTCTACTTCAGTGGCACTGTTATCAGTGATATCACCACTGTTATCGCGCAGTGGAATTACTGATTGCGTCTTGCTGCTGGTGGTGTTTTTACGTACGACCAGACTCTCTGGTCTGCCAGTTTTCGACCCAGAGATTCTTTGTGGAAATTGTTAAAAGAATCTCGCATTGAAGTTCGCCCAAAATTTCGAGCACTTGTAAAACTTGGCCAGTCTTTGGGATTTGGCGTTGTTTTAAACTTAGCATGCGTTTTACGTTGCTTCCGCAGTAGTGTTCTGACCTGTTTTCTGTATTGTGTGGTATCGTTACCATCTCTTATTAGTTTATTTGGTACGTATCTCTCAACGGCCGTGATTACTTTTTCTTTGAATTCGAACATACACCGTCATATTGGAAAGGACTGGAGACTGACTCTAAGAAGAGCGCTAAGCGAATTTTTATCTGTTTTTTTTTTTTAACATATGTTTATTTTTGGTGGGGTTGGAATTCCCGGTATTCAGTCTCACTATAACAACTTTGTGGTCACTAATCCCTATATCCGTCATGTTGCTCCCTACCTTCTCAGTATTATTTGTTGCTAAGAGTTTAGGTACGTTTTTGTAGGAATTTACATATCGAGGGCCTCCTGAAATAATTGTTCAAATTCATTTTCTGAGGAGGAATTCAGTACAATTTCGCACAACTTTTTATGCCTACAGTCGACTTTATACATATATTTTAGCCAACATATTGAGGGTCGACTGTAGTCACCACCAGCTATAATTGTATTAGTGGGGTGCCTATTTAAATTAAGACTTAAGTTTTCTTTGAACTGCTCAGCAACTGTATCATCTGAGTCGGGGTCGCTTCAAGAATTCATACATCGTCAGCAGCAGGAATGGCTGCTTATCTCGTGACTGTTGCTTTACTTCCCTTTCCACTGCACTTTGACTTTACGTGGTAACTTTCAGGCAATGGCAGCGCTATACCAGTCTTAGAAGTTTGCGAAACTGATTCTCTAGCAGATGCAGGTCTACTGGAGCTTGTCATCTGGCACACGCAGCAACAGGAGCGGACGTAGACACTGGCATTTTCCGCTTCTGTCTGCGTTTATGTACAAACTTTAACAGCGAGCTGTTTTAAGGCTGACGCAAATGAGGTAACGAATAATGGAGGCTGCATTGTTTTAAACAAAGTCTTCGCACCCGCATAAGGCACACGACGCCTAACCCTAATTTCTTGATTTTTTTTTTTTCATCTCTGTAGGCGGGGCACTTTCTGGTCCCAAACTGGATGTCAGTGCGAGTATTTAATACATACTGGTGAAGATCTTCTTTCTATACCTGACTCAAGAGATTCTTGGCCACAGTCCCCACAAGTAACATCAATATTAACCGCAACTGTAGTATGACCAAATCTTTGGCACTTGATAAACCGCAGTGGATTTGGAAAATTTTGGCGAAAATTTAAGCGTAATAAACCCGCCTTATCTTGAGTGCGTAAGACACGTGAATTGAAAGTGAATGCAGGTGTACATTGAAGGTTTCTATTCTCTTCCTTCAGCAAGTTCTGCACTTTCGTAACGCCTTCGTCTACCATTCTTCTGTAAGACAAGGATGTCTTCGTCCATTTGGTCGTCGCATGACACCTCCGCGCAGCTGGAATCTAGGGTTTCGTGTAGTTCAGCTACTATGAGATATTCATCCAGTAACGTAGATTTAAGAAGTTTTTGTAATCGTTCCAAAGCGGCAGTTTCCATCAATAACGTACCACTTCGAAGCATCTCCACTGACTTCAGGCAACTCGTGATACCACCTAGAGTTTTTTGAGTGTAGAACGGGGATATCTTGGCAAATGTGGATGCGACGTTCTTTTCGAGAACTTCTGACAAAATTTAGAGAGCCACCAATTTACATTTCGTGTAAGGACCACGAATACAAGATTAGAGAGCTTAGGGCTTGTACAGAAGCATATATACAGTCGTTTTCTCCTCGCTCTCTTTGAGAGTGGAACAGGAAGGGAAATGACTTGCAGTGATACAGGGTACCATCCGCCACGTACCATACTCCCTGTAACTGTACCTAAATTTAGGAACAGCTTTCTCGGGAGAGCTAATCTCGAGGATTGTCTTGTTGGGTTGAGTATGAGTGCTCACCAGCAGCCCACCCGATCCACAGCAATAGGTTTTTGATTTAGTAACAGACTCCATTGGCGTGCCACGTGCAGCTGAGGTACCAGATGTCCACCCAGCAGAGCCCCCACTTGCCTGAGGTATGGCAGTTCCCCCTGAGGTCTCTCGCTAAAGACTGTTTCACTTCAACAGACATGCATCTGATCAACACCCAGCACACCTAAAGAATGAGGACTTCTTTTTAAAAGTTTGTACCGTTCCCGCGACTCCGACGGTAAAGCCAAGTTCCCCAGTCCCATGACACAACGTCCTACCGCCGCACCATCAGTGGTCGCTGAAGCATGCTTCCGGTTATAAGCGCTGGAAGCGCTAACCATCCTTAGCTCAGGAAACCTGGGTTCACTACGCACGTACCCAGCAAAAGAATGCTGAGCTCTATGAGGTGCTCGGGGGCACAAGTGTAGCTTATAGAATGCGACGGACGCGACGCGGATTAACCCCGACTGAGTAGACTGAGTGTGTGACACCGTTTTAGGGTTTGTTTGAACTCCATTGTTTAAATTATGTAAGCACAAGTTGTATTAAACTTTCGTTCCTCAGGATATTTCTCTTTTGAAGATAAAAGAACGGATATACTGACATTGAAAACTGTAGAGGAGACCCATGCAGAAACATAGCGGAAATTGGGCAGCTAGAGCTGATTATTGAACAGTATTATAAGCAATTGAGTAACTGCGCACTACTCTAACGCCTCCTGCGGGGAGAAAACAGGAACTGAATCTTCTTACACAAGGTAAGGTTTCAGGGGGTGTTAAACTTAGTTACGGATGCCGGCGTTGGTCTACTTTTTTTTTTTTTTTTTTTCTAGAATATAATGTGTCAGTGGCGTGGTAAATATATTTTCGAACCAGTGACTGCCACTGGTTATTGATAACTTCACAAAAGGCATCAGTAAACTATGGTGTCTAGTGTATTCCATCCTGTCGCTGACTAGCTGAAGGTGTCACAAAGTGATAAGTCGCTTTTACGAGCACAAATTTTTGGGCACAATAATCTGGATTAAATGTTTTTAACGCTGTTGTTATTATAACATACTTTAGATAGACGTAAGTATGTCACTATGATGGTGTGAGATGTACTGATATGAAAGTCTGTAACCTGATTTTCGATGAAAAAATGAAAACATAAATTTCTTCGCTGAATAGACACATAACGTTGTACGTGCTCCAAGACAATTCCGTTACCTCCTTTCGCGAGCTGTGTAACGAACGTGTGATTGTCCCTCAACGTCAACTCGACGTAATCGTGGTACTCACATGAATAATGATACAGCATCGCCCCTTTGTTTTGTACAGAGTATTCACTCCAGACAACCTCTAAAAAAATAATTAAATAAATAAAAATAAAAAATCTGGTGAGATTATGTGTATTATGGGTAGGTTACAGAAAGGTATATGATATTATAGTACATAGCAGCATACAGAAATGCCATGAACTCTATAAAGTGTAGCCAAAATTTTACAGTTTTGCAACGATAGTAAGGAAATATGGAATACCAGACTGCTCATAAATAATGTTCATCAATGTTTACAGTCACGGATTTTACAGATGAAAAAGTGAAACAGTAACAAAACTATGGAAACAGAATAACTAGCAGTTCCTGCAATTACTTGTCATAAAGATATCGAGATTGGATTCAACAAAGGAAGTCGAAGCCAGAGAAACAAAGAGGCTGCACAGCATGATTTCAAAGTTGGATTTAGGAGTTTTGTCACCC
Source organism: Schistocerca piceifrons (assembly GCF_021461385.2). Taxonomy (NCBI): domain Eukaryota; kingdom Metazoa; phylum Arthropoda; class Insecta; order Orthoptera; family Acrididae; genus Schistocerca; species Schistocerca piceifrons. The sequence continues at coordinate 157,468,992 of NC_060149.1, forward strand.
TGTAGGTGAATGATCCGGTGACATTCCAAACAAAACGGTGTGAGATGCAAGATGGAAACAAAAGGTGTGGAATCCTGCCCACTCATCTAATATACGGAGCCTAGGAAGCTGTTTTCTCGGATAGCTAGACAACGTTCAAGAAAAAATTACGAAGGAAGTTTATTACAGTAAACTGAATTGACAATACTTGCCTTTCCATAAACAGGTGTCGCAAGCAATTGGTGACATGCAAATAATCAATGTCCTTCGATATATACAACACGTGATCAAAAGTATCCGGACACCTAGCTGAAAATTGTAACGCCGGAAATGCATATCCTGCGATTTCCATCTATTGTACTATAAATTTTTTTCCTTAGTTTGTTACCTGAAGATATGACATTTCTGTGTCTTTATATATTGTAATTATTTCACTATATATATATACATATATATATATATATATATATATGCATTTATGTCGATGTATAATTGGTTTGTTTTGTAAATATTATTTGTATTTTTTCGCTGGGTCTGGCCTAGGGAAAACTATGCTATCGAACGATGACTTCGATAGGTCGTGTGGAGAACCAAAGTGTTCAGGATCTTTGGTAGTGTTAACTCTGCCGCGTGGAGCTTGGACAGAGCAGAGTCTGGCTGGGGTAGGGCGGTGGAGCAGGTGTGTTCTGTGACGCTCCCGCGAGTTGCCGCGCTTTCGGGGTTTGGCAGCATGTAATTGCGCTCGACTTGCTATGATGGTTTCTGACACGGTGTCGCGGACGGGAAGCATTAGCTGGCGCACACCAAGAGCCCGTTTCGCCTGGTGACCGTGTCGAGAAGAAGGCGCGCCAGCATCCAGCTTCTGCAACAGCGACGGCCGACAATGAGTGACTGTCGCCACCTCCTCGATCGACGACTTCTAACCTTCAATCAACCAACAAGGAAGACTGGAAGCACATAAAGTTTTAGAACTGTTTGGCAGACCTCAGCTTTTCAAACTGTTTCTAAATTACAGCAACGTAGCATGAACCTTTGTTGCTCATTGTCCCAATTGCATTACCAAGCAGGGTCCCTTCCTTTTTCCGGAATTAACCCGAGCGTCGTTGAAATTCAAACGCCAGCATTAAAGTAATATCATTCCATCTCGCTGCTTTACTTTCAAAGTTCAGTTAAAGTATTCATAGCGGGCTACAACATTTAGATTACACAAGCACAAATTAAGAGTGCGAGTTTTGTTACCATATTTTAGCTTACCTGTGACTGCAGCTCAGCTTGGTACGTACTAAATTTTACTATTGTTAATCAGTATCATGTAATTCAAGTTCAAAGTTAAATCTCTTTTCTGTAAATTGCGTAAATTCAAGTAGATTTGGTAGTGATTGTCGAGGTAGCCCAAGACTAACCTTATTTTATTGAATTTCGTAGTGCTTCAGAAACAAAGTTCACTATTAATTTCAGTCACTAAATTAACTTTCAATTTTCGGTTTTATTAATTCTTTTGCTAAATTAAGTCAGAGTGTAGTGAAATTTATTACTTCTGACAAACATTCAGTTATCACACAACATGTGTCAACCTTCAGTTGCCACGCTTTTAGTGCTAAATATATGTGCATTAATCTTTCATTTTCAGTTATTATAGTAGTGGTCCATGGGACTGGCGACCGTAATTTTCCCAAAATCTTAAATATCTAATTAACGCCAATTAATTGTTAACATAACGACCGCACATTTACTTTCTTTATTAACTTTACCCCTTTTCAAAATTAATTTCCACCAATTTCATTTGCTTTTTTCCTTTCACTTAGATGTAACCCTTTCCTCCCTCTTTACCGACAAATTAACTTCAGTGACGATTGCTTTTCCCAAATTTCCATTAGGTGCACGCGGTTTAATTTTTCACTGTCATTAAGGTCGATAGGTGAGGGAGAGATTACAAAATAACAGTTCGTGACGCCCTCCATCAGTAATACTGGAATTCAATACGGTGTTCGCCAACCATTAGCATTGATGACATCTTCCATTCTACAAGGCATACTTTCAGTCAGATGCTGGAAGATTTCTTGAGGAATGGTAGCCCTTTCTTCATGGAGTGCTGGACTGAGGAGTGGTATGGACGTCGGGCGGGGAGGCCTGGCAAGAAGTCGGCGTCCCTAAACTTCCCAAAGGTGTTCTATAGGATTCAGGTGAGGACTCTGAGCAGGCCAGTCCATTCCAGAGGTGTTATTGTCGTGTAAGCACTCCGCCACAGGCCGTGCATTACGAACAGGTGCTCGATCGTGCTGAAAGATGCAATCACCATCCCTGAATTGCTCTTCAATACTGGGAAGCAAGAAGGTGCTTAAAACATCAACGTAGGCCTGTGCTGCGATAGTGCCACGCTAAACAAGATGGGGTTTAAGCCCCCTCCATGGAAAACAGGACCACACCATAACACCACTGCCTCCGAATTTTACTGTTGGCACTACACACGCTGGCAGACGACGTTCACTGAGCATTCACCATACCCACACGCTGCCATCGGATCACCACATTGTGTAATGTGATTCGTCACTCCACACAACGTTTTTCCACTGTTCAATCGTCCAGTGTTTACCCTCCTTACACCAAGCGAGGCGTCGTTTGGCAGCTGATCGACCATGAAATCGAAGTTTTCTCACCTCCCGCCTAACTGTCATGGTACCTTCAGTAGATAATGGATGCAGTTAGGAATTCCTGTGTGGTGGTCTGGATAGATGTTTGCCTATTACACATTACGACCCTGTTCAACTATCGGCACTCTGTCAGTCAACAGACGAGGTCGGCCTGTACTCTTTTGTGCTATGAGTGTCAAATGGTTCAAAAGGCCCTGAGCACTATGGGACTTAACTTCTAAGGTCATCAGTCCCCTAGAACTTTGAACTACTTGAACCTAACTAACCCAAGGACATCACACACATCCATGCCCGAGGCAGGATTCGAACCTGCGACCGCAGCGGTCGCGCGGTTCCAGACTGTAGCGCCTAGAACCACTCGGCCAACCCGGCCGGCACTATACCTGTCCCTTCACGTTTCCACCTCACTATCACATCGGAAACAGTGGTACAAGTGATATTTAGGAATGTGGAAATCACGCGTACAGACGTATGGCACAAGTAACACCCAATCATTTGACCACGTTCGAAGTCAGTGAGAACCGCGGAGCGCCCCATTGTGTTCTCAAACGTTGTCTATTGACTTCTGAAGTCGCTGAGATGGAGTACCTGGCATTAGGTGGCAGTACAATGCACCTAATATGAAAAACGTATGTTTTTGGGGGTATTCGGATACTTTCGATCACATAGTGTGCAATTTCCGTGCAACCAAAACGTAAGTTACCACCAAAGAGTGTGGATGACGGCTCGTCTTCTAGCGTGACTCTTCTAGTACGGCCGAGGCTAGCTGGAGCAGCGCTTATATTATGTTCCTATAGGTGCCGCTCCTGTCGTGGTGTCGTCCTAGTTAGCGTTCTCTTGGCTGACGTCGTCTCGCAGCCTTCTCTGCTGTTAAGTTTCGGGCTGACGCGCTGGCACTAGATGTTATACTGCTGAAAGAGAAAAATGGTTTTGAAAGCTTTTACGGAATGTACAAGGCACTCATACTAACTCGTTGCTGCAGCACGACATCAACACTGAGAATCAGAATAAACAAAAACATTCCTGCAGACAGTAATCTATGCACATAAAATATCCAAGCCGCTTAGAGGACTTAAACATTGACAGACGTAAGAAGCATCTGAAACTTAAAAGATCACGAATGAGAGCAGTTTCAGATCTCTAAAAGTAAAGGCAGCACAAATCAAGGTGTTATGGACGAATAACAAATATAAATTAGTATCCAAAACTATCTTCAGCACGACAGACGTCGATTTTGTTGAACAAACTCTGATGTCATAGCCCACAAATTATCGGAGCACATACTACTGCCCTTGGATTACCAGATTAGTTCAACAGGTGAAAACATGTAACTCTTTTGTATCGGTTGTCAATATATAGTTGCCACTATTTAAGTTCCAACCCTCATACATCAGTGATTGATTAACATTCGAGCTATCTGAACACCAACGTACTAAGTTCTGAAATACCGTGGACGCAATAAAAATGGTCAAATATGGAGAAGTGTCCTGCAGAAGAGTATGAGATGGAACGATCAAACAATCCTCCATAGCCGGCCGGAGTGGCCGAGCGGCTCTAGGCGCTACAGTCTGGAACCGCGCGACCGATACGGTCGCAGGTTCGAATCCTGCCTCGGGCATGGATGTGTGTGATGTCCTTAGGTTAGTTAGGTGTAAGTAGTTCTAAGTTCTAGGGGACTGATGACCTCAGAAGCTAAGTCCCATAGTGCTCAGAGCCAATCCTCCATAAAAAGGCCAAACAAGAAATGGAGATGTAATCGAAGAATTCTAAGTGAAAGTGTGCTGAAGAGCAGGTCGCTTTTAACATACAGTCTTGACAATCATCCACTATTCTGTAAATCATTGTCACTAAGAGTCAGTCAAAAGGATTAGATGAAGAAGCTAAAGATTTTTCATTGGTACTGGATAGTTATGCACTGAACTGCAGTATCGCACATGACATACAAATTCTCGTAGTTTACAAGAACGTTTGCTTCTAAAATTTCTGGAAAATATCCATATATGAGTTTCAAAAAGCTATTGGCACAAACATAAAGATGATGGTCTATATTATGACCCTTTTGAACATTCTTTAGACGTCCAAGTTCAAAGTTTTAGCAGCCCGTTCAGTGTCATACGAGAATGCCAGCTGTCGAGCAGCGGTACTGTCCAAACTGGCCAAAACTTTTGCTGAAGACACTGGATAATAGCTATACAATGTCAAAAGGCCAGAGAGAAGTATCGTCTCGTGGAGGTTGTACTAATCTACACTGCCTATTACTACATCAGTTGTCCGCTCCGGTGCTCGGAGCTATATTGAAATACTCAGGAATTACTACAAAAATTATTTCTAAATTGTCCTTCTTTTTAAATGTAAAGGAAGAGTATGTTCTGCTAACATTACAAAACAAACTGTGCCTTTCATAAAGCGACATTCAAAAGGTACCATGTATTTCATGCTTTGTGATAGACGCTGCTGCGAATGCTGCCGGTTTGCCAGTGACAACAAAGAATATGTAGTGCAACGGATTCAGTACGTCATCTTTTTAATGTGTGCATGAATACATCGCTGAAGAAATTTTTATTTCATTACGGTGCCTTGTTACACCTTGATTATATATACCCGCCAGTCTAGCACTGCTATTAACATTGTTGTTTGACAAGTTAATTAACATGGTTGTTACTATAGTTCCTTTACGAAGAACATTATTCGTTATAGTATTCGAGCGCAGTGTAGGAAGCCGTATAGACGGCTGCTTTAACACGTTTCGCTTAAGCTGCTCGGCGGCTAGTGCATTGTATTCAGCACACCCGTAAGACTCTTAAGGTTTATAATTTTACTACAGGCATGGTTCTCAATATGTCAACTTTCGACATGATGGCTTCGCACGCAAGACATTGATTCTCTATCTCTTGAAAATGCTTGAGGAATGCATTGTACTACTGCAGCTTTGGTATACGAGTATATAGTATGTACTAAAACATGCGAAAATTGGTGGAATGTAGGTTGTATGCTTCCCTTTGTGACGGTACAAACCCCCGTTACTAGATGAATATTTCTAGTACGCAAGGATTGCTTTGTGGAGAGCGAGCGCGCTATATGGTTTGCGATTCGTGGGAGCGCGTGGCGTGCCCGCGCGATATTAGCAACGGTCGGTGGGATGGTCCCCACCGCCGAGCGACAACGTGGCTCGCAGCTTGGGGCATTGTTTGGTTTTTCTCAAATTACGCAAAAACTATGTTACTTACAGTGAAGAGCGATATGGCAGTGGATTGTGGTCAGCAATATGCACCTTCTGAAAGATCGATCTTTATTTCAAGTCACGAGACGCAAAAGTTATAGTAAAATCAAAATCGGTTAATATCACGAATACTGAAAGATTAATGAAAATAGTAAACAACAACTTACAGGCATGAGCCAGCACTCATTAAAAACGTTTCGTCAAAGCGGATCGAGACCGTAGTCATATTTTAAGATTCATAAATATTTAAGCCCGTAAAGAGCAATAAACAAAGTTTGAGGGAAAATTGTTCATAAAATTCCATAGAAAATTCATGACGTAAAGAACAGCACTACATAATATTTTGGGTGGCATCACACTAGTTAAGTTATACTATACATTTAACTTGCAATAGTTTTCATTGTTTGCAAATTATTATTAACATTTATCACCCATAATTAATTTATTATTAAATATATGAAGATTTTGAGCAGCGCAATATAAAGATCATTATAGATTCCGTCTAAAAAACGGTGCTATATGCAGTTCTATGTTAAAACTTTGAAGCACAAATGTAAACAAATAAATTTGCGCTAAGTGGTGAAAGTTTTCAAAAACTAAAACTTGATTTACGGGAGATATAATAATTCTAGAAATTATAGTAAATAAGATGTATCTGCAGCGCGGTTCCGATGGTGTACTTATTTCTGTTGAGGGATGTATGTATCAAAATTTGTAACCTTAACTGGTGAGATTGGTACTTAAATAACCAGGGGGATGGACACCTGAGCCTATGTAAGCGAGGGGCCATCTTGGCCAGGGGTCAGTCGTTGGTCAGTCGTTTTGGAGGGTGAATGGCGAGCGAGCCCCACTTGAGGGTGGCTCATGTGGTCGTTTGAGAATTCTTTTTCGCGCCGATTTATTTCCACAAAGAGTATTGTTTAATAGTATAAGTGTGCAAGCATATAGTTGGTGAACTGGAAGTGCTACGATTGTCTGTGTGAGTGCGATTTACGAGGTATATATCGTCGGAAGTGAACATGTGGCGAACTGTGATTTCGCAGCCAAAACTGTTAGAACAAAGAGGACAGTGGGACTTGTGGTTCTGTTCGAACTGATTAAGTAATTTTCGTTTATAGCAGCCTACATTACTGCTATTGGGGTCTCGGAGTCAAATTATTGTTAAAGTAAAACTATAAACCGTCTTACCAGTGCTAATTTCATTGTGTAAAAGAAATGGACAGCGCCAATAAATAGTGATTGAACTGTGTCGTGAAAAACTAATTTTGCTATAATAATCGCCTAATTTTTGTTCCCTATCATAAACTGTACTCATGTGTGAGTGGATAATTAATTCAAAAACTATAACTAATGGGCGGGTGTGGAACAGTGTAATAATGCACCAAGTGTGGAAATCATCCCCTGAGACATACGTGAGAGCCAAAATTTGCAATAACATTTTTTAACCAACATTTGTATATGCACATTCCTGTGAACTCTTCAACCGCACTTCATTATTTACTGCCCCGTCGCACTTTGAAATACCACCATTTCCTATCGCCTACAGGAGGTTCTCGTCATTTCTTTCAATGTTGTGTTTATTTTAAATGAAAAGTACCAGTGTATGATACGTACTCTAGCGTTTCTTTCGAGTGACTGTTTCTTGCAGCATGGGAGCTGACTGCTGCAGAAAAAAGTTATTAAGTTCTTGAATCATGGTAAAAAATTCCTGATTTTGTATTTCTGACACCGTATACACATGAGCTCTTTCAACGCAATCGTAGTGCTCGTATTGCTGCACAAAACGGAAAGCGTGTGACTAATTTTGATGATCACGGGCATGGCTTTACGATTTTTGTTACAACGTTCTGTATGCTTTATACTGTTTAGGCTTCAGATTAGACTTGATGCGTCTGTGAGCAGTATCCCTGCTGCTCATCTTTTGACGATAATTATCGGTGAGAAGCAAGAACTTTATGTATAGGAGCGTGCTTGTAGTAGAGAATAATGAGCTTATCACCGATATTGTAAATTAAATTTATAATGCCCGCCAATTATTGTGGGCTTTCTGATTATTTTGAGTCACTGAGTCTCTGGACAGCCTGCTGTCAGAGCGGTACTATGTGATCAACAGTATCCGAATACCTATTGATACCTCTTTGATACGGAGTGTGTCCACCATTCGAGTTTATGGCGGCTTGAACTCTGCTAGGGACATTTTCAATGAGATGTCTGATTTCTTGTGGGGGAATGATACATCGCTCTTCCTCAAAAGCTGAAACCGGAGAAGATAGTGATATTTTACGCTGGGGTCAGGAGAGAAGTTCATGTTTTAACTCGTTCCCGAGGTGTTCCATTGGGTTCAGGTCAGGGCTTTTGGCAGGCCAGTCCATTTCAAGATTGTTATGGTTCACGAACCACTGCGTGTGGGATGCTGCTTTATGACAGGGTGCATTCTCATGCTGATACATGCAGCAATCATCTCCGAACTGTTCCTCTACTGTACACATTGCACAAATCTGTAAAATGTGTTGACATCCTTCCGGATTTAATGTTTTATTAAGCACAATGAAGGGACCATATCATAACCACGCAAAGCACACCCCTACGGCAACACCACCTCCTCCGCTCTGAACTGTTGCCACTACACATGATGGCCGGTATCGTTCTCCAGGCATTCGATAAACCCTGACCCTTCCTTCAGACTTCCTCAGGTTATAGCGTGATTCATCACTCCAAATAACTCTTTTCCACTCAATACTGTCCCGTGGCGTCTCCCTTACTCCACGTCAACGAGTACTTATCGTTAAGGGGGGACATTGATGAAAACACACACTATTTCAAAAATCCACAGTTTTGGAGATATGGCAATGAAATATTGTACCACGCTTTACATGAAAGTAACAAATTTACATATAAAATCCTTTGATATATATCTCCAACTTTTTTTGAATGAAATTTGAAGTTTTATTTTCAAAAAATAATGTATGTTCCTTTTTCTGAGAAAGTATTAAAGAGATTTTTACAAAAAATTCTCTGTTTCATCTCTTTATATGTTGTAAGTTTCTCTCATGAAGTCAAATAGGAGAATTTTCATAATTTTTACAATTTTAAATTCATGCAAAATTCCAAGCACTTTGCCCCATATCTCAGCTTTCAATCAGAATTTCAAAATTTGCTCATGTGACAACGTTTATTAGGTTTACAGTAATATGTGTACAAAATTTCATAGTTCTTGAATTCATAGAATATGAGGAAAAGGTACATAAACTTTAAAAAACGAACTTTTCAGGAAACGTAATTTAAAGTTCAACCTAACTTCATGTCTTATGTCACTTTTCTAGAAGGCGCCACATTTTTACTCTGGGTCGTCTTTCCCTTCAAGGCTTCTCTTCTGCTTTCTTGTTGTCTGTCGTCCTTCCTTTACCAGGAATTCAACTGACCTTTCAGCTGCATAGACGCGCAGTAAAAATATTTTTCCCAGGATGTCGTGAGTCAAATTTCCTATCTTGAAGCCCATTCTTTCTAATACCTTCATCCTCCCGACGTTCCCATCATTAAATACAATAACTGCATCATAAGTTGCAATTATGACAACTGCAGCAGATGCAAATGTGTTTTTACGGCATCGTTTCCATATGAGTGAATTTAGACTCATTTGGATTTTGGGTTTTGCCATGAACACACGTTTTGAGAAGTGCAGGATCGGCCAGAAACCTGTATGTGGTCTTGACAAGATCCAGGACAGAATTAGGAAGCCTCTCCTTGTCAATATTGGGGTTGTTATCCCTCTAAGCTTGTAGATATTTACACCACCTACTGTTGCACAGATTATGAATAGGGTGTTCATCTGTCGTCAACATGTGGAAATATGTAGCCCATACTGCACTTTTCATGTCATTTAAATTGGATAGGTTCTGTCTGATAGCCTTCCCATAATACACTTGAAGAGAGTCTATCGTCTTCTTTGTGAGTCTGTTGTGTCTACCAGTGCCCCTCCCTTCTTCCAACTTTCTTTCTTTTCCGTGTCCAGATCAAATTTTATTTTTCCAATAGTTAGCCACCGCTACGGCTTTGTTGTTGGCTTGTAGCAGGTCACTAAAACTGCAGGGCTCCGGCAGTAGTCGGCACATGAGCAGATGTGCCTCGTCTTGTACCTCTCCGCATCCGCAAAGAACGTCGTCGTCGTCGTTAGTCAGCAGTCCCCACTTGCACAGATTAGTTTTGCATCTGGGTACACCAGCCCTCAGCCTATTTAGTGTTCTCCACACTGTGTAAGGAAGTTTGTTTCCAGGTGCCATTTGCTCTTTTGGTATTATCTGCAGTGCCGTTTGTTCATTCTCCCATTTACTGACTCTATTATCTTCCTGTGACCCGTCAAGGATCTTGGTTCTTGCAATAAAGCTATTTGTAGACCTAAGCCTCTGAGCCTCAGTGACGCGCCCATTCAGTGGGTGTCGAGAATCTGTTTCTTTCTTTGTTCTCTCAGCGTCTGCTGCCACCTGCCTTCTGATCTTGGGTGGGGTAATTCCAGCAAGTAGGTACAAATTACCCGTTGGTGTGGGTCCGAGGCAGCCTGTAACAATTCGCATTGTCTCTTTTACACTCACATCAACCTGTTTAGCATGTGCAGATGCTTCCCATACTGGCGCTGCATAGTCTGCTGCAGAAACACACAGAGCAAGTGCTGATGTTCTCAGTACTGACGGTTGAGCTCCCCATTCATAGTTTGTCAGCCTGTTATTCCTGGAGCAGACTTTAGCCTTGGTGTTTTGGCAATGCTGCTTGAAGGAAAGCGTTCTGTCAAGTACAACCCCAAGGTATTTAAATGTTGGACAGTCCTTTAGCTTCTTACCTTGCCATGTAACGTCGAGCTCAACTCCAGCATCTCTATTGCGCAGATGGAAAGCACATACTTGGGTTTTGTCGGGGTTTGGCTTGTTGGCGTCGTAGTATTGAGCCAGTTCTTCAAGCGCTCTAGAGAGATTTCCAGATGTTGCATCAAAATTGGACCCCTGGACCACCACAGCTGTGTCGTCAGCATATACGAACAATCTTGCATCTTGAGGTATAGGTTGGTCATTAGTGTACACATTATAAAGGATGGGAGAAAATACACTTCCTTGTGGTAAGCCATTCTTCTGCAGTCGCCATCTATTGTTCTTACCATTTAGGGAGACATAAAATCTTCGATTCTGCAGAAGACTACCAATAACCATCGTCAACCTACAGTCCCCTGTGAGGTGATATAATTTGCGCAATAGCTTTCTGTGGTTTACCGTGTCGTATGCAGCAGTAAGATCTATGAAAGCTGCTCCACTTATTAATTTTTTTTCAAACCCATCTCCTATATGTTGCGTCAGATTAAGTATTTGCCCACAACAAGATCTTCCCGGTCTGAAACCGGCTTGTTCCTTTATGAGCTTTCCATCTATAGTTTCTGCCACCCGGTTGAGATTCATCCGCTCCAGTATCTTATAGAGATGGCATAGAAGTGACACTAGTCTGTAACTTTTGGTGTCCTTTATCTCCTTGCCAGGTTTTAGTAAAGCCATCACTCTCGCCTGTCGCCATAGTTTTGGAATATTCAGCTCTTTAATACAGGTGTTCATCATTTGTAGAAACCAGTTTCGAAATTTGGGCCCAAACTATTTTATCTGATCCGTTCTAAGGTCATCAGTTCCAGCGGCCTTATTCAGTTTCATACTCTGAATGGTGTCTTCCAGTTCGGTTGCTGTGAATGAAGCATTCAGGAGTCCGTAATCTTTTTGTTGTTGGGGTATAACTCTTTCCCTTTCTCTTTTCCCTTTGGTTTTCCCATTCTTCAGAAGTTGGCTAGCAATCTGATTTGCTGTTATCCCGTTGTTCTTCTGCTGGTGGTCAGTTAGATCTCCACATAAGTTTTTCAGTAATTTCCATGCACGTCTGCTGTTTTGTTTCATGTCAAGATTCTCGACTAGTTTGCACCACCGTGATCTCTTATCCTCAGCAATAGCCTGCATTAGTTCCTCCTCAGCCTCCATCGTATCGTCGCTGAAGGTTTCCTGAGTGAAAAGCTTTTTTTACCTGTCAAGTAAGACCTTGCTGCTACCGGTCAGACCCTGGATGTACTGAGTACGGCAACCCCTTGGGATGTTTTTCCTTGAGATCCTTTTCACAAGATCGATAAATCTACCATACTCATCTGGTCGAGGAGGGATTTTCGCAATCTCTTCATCCAATTGCTCTTTAAATTTCTGCCAGTCTGCCTTTTTGAAATTAAACCGTCTTCGGAAAGGCACCTGCTCTGGTTTAACCATGGCATTCACAACACAAATGACGGGTCTGTGTTGTGTACTTGGGATAGGTTCTTCTACAAGCTTCATGCACTGTGCTGCCAACTTCCTACTCACAAAGATGTTGTCAGGATTATATCCCCATCTCCATCTTCTGCTGTTGAACGATGCTGGCTGTTTTGGGTCATGAATGAGTTGTAGGTCATTAGAATCAGCCCAGGATTCAAGCTGTACACCATTCTCATCAGTCTCATTATATCCCCATGCTTCAACATGGCAGTTGAAATCGCCCATGACAAAATTATTATGGTCATATGTAAAATTGTTTGGTTCATGGAAAACAAAGTCCACATCTGGTAGTTTGTACACAGACGTCACAGAGAACTTCTGAGCGCGAATGGTAAGTACTTCAATGTTATTTACTTCTGTCATTGCGGCTGATGTTACGTTGAGCCCGGGTCTGATGAAAATCGCACTCCCATACTTGTCGTGAGGTCTTTCAATGGCCAAATCCATTCCTGATATGTTAGGTCTATGGCTGGTGGCTCCCCAGTGTGTTTCCTGCACCAACAATACGTCGCATTTATGCTTATGGCACATGTCTGCTAATAAAACACTCTTATGACTAGAGAATCCCTCAATATTTATCGAGATCGTCACAAGGGGTGGTCTTGATAAAGGCCGTTGCATCTTGATGTTAATTTGGTTTTGGACTTTAACTTGATCTGGTGTTAGAAGGATTAGCCGGTGAAAGTTTTCACCGTTTCCAGGGTACGCCAAATTGTGCCTGTCTTCAGTCTTCAGGCTCACAATCTTCTAGGAGGCTCCTTCTTTGTACCCCTTCTTCCAACTTTTTGCCCTTTATGTCACTGACAAGTTTCCTCACCCTTGAGCCCATTCTCTTCTGGATGTGACCTATGAATTCAAGTTTCCCAATTGAAAGTTCTCCATAAGGTTTGCTCTCATTCACAGACTTGAATGCACTGGAGTCACCATGCCCAAGATATTTCAAACAAGTGTCACCATGTTCTTGGACAGATCGCTTAAAAATAATTTGCATACCAGCTCCTTCCATTGCACCACTAGAACCAGAAAATGTTTTGCTGCGGTTATGTGCTTTTACATCTTCTCCACATTCTCCACTAAGTGCACAGTTATGGCAGAATTTGCTCATACCTTGAGTATTTAGTGCCTTCCCTGGTTCAATACTTATATGCCCTCCTTTCGTGAATGTACCATCTCATGACACAACAAGATCTCTTCTGACATGACCAGAATCGTACTTATCTCATGGGTCATTGTCTGCAATAGCTTCTACTGTAGCTGCTATCATACTGTCCTCACACACGTCAGAAATTGTTTTCCAGTACACAGTTTGTGTAAATCTGACATGGCGCTAGCATATTCATTATTTCACACAATATATTTCCTCCTTCTCTCCCAACTCAATGCTCCTCAATCCATAGGTAAACCTCATATTAGATTCACAGTATCCGTTTTTACATTTAGAGGTTTTGAATGAGATATCAGCATGAGAGGTGGCATGAGCCCCCTCTCATATTTCTATCTTACTCTGAGTAATTCGATTTTCCTCTCTAACTGCATGCGGTGAAAAGTTGCTATTCCTTCACACGCAGACTTCCCACACAGCGTCTCTCGTCACCCGGGTGGTCCGGTGACAGGCGGGTTCTGCTGAGCTTGAAAGGGTTAAGGCTGACTGGTGTGAGGGAGTCGAGTGGATGCTTTCCAGACGCCAACATTGTCACAAGAGCGGGGAGCGACACGTCCACATGGACCTGAAGGAGCGGCTAGGCTAGAGATTCCGTTACTTCGCAGAAACTTAGTGAAAAATCTTTCTGGCGGGCTACCAGCGAGGCGTGGGAATGACTTGTGTTCTCAGGCAGTTATGGCGGGCAAATTCCCGCGTTCTCTGCAAAATCGTAACTGTGATTGGCTTAATCGGCGCAGATATTGGCGCCAACAATCTCCATTGGTGGAATGGTAGTGCTTCGGCTATAGAGTGGAATTTTCCGCCAGTTTTCGAGTTGCTGATTGGAACGTTTAACCACGGCCACTGTCGTGGGGGCGGGAATGTTCAGTGTACGGTTTGTACGGGTGTTCTTAAGGGAGTCGGCTCTCGCATTTCGGTCGGAGTAGGTTACAAGACTGAGCTCTCGCTACTCTGGACAGCCTGCCTTCCATTGACTACCTAATATACTTTTATTTAATTGTAACTGTTTGACGAAGTTGCTGAAGTTTCGACTTCAACCTAATTTTCCGAGTACAGTTGGCAATTGAGCGTTCTGCGTACAAGCGGCCTATTTTGTGTGTCTTGAGCAGTTTTGGCTAAAGTTGACTGTATCGGAGTTACTGTGTGACTTCGCTTGTTACAATCAATCGCAGTACCGTCAGTGATTGTGTGGCGGGCCTTCTTCGTCTCCATCAGAGGCGCATTTGTATTGCTAGAAAGTCTTTAGTCTGGAACAACCAGACCAGGATAATTTGTTTCGGGCTATACTCGCGACGTTATCATCACCACGACGGGACGCCGAAGCAACCAGCCATCGCCTCCAGTACGCCAGATCGTGTTCTTGCAGTTAATAAGTCAGCTTGATAATGTATGTCCGCAGCACTGGTAGATTAGGGATTTTGCTAGGCGACAATCAGAGCTCAGCAGAGCGCGCCTGTTCGTCTTTTCTAACTTTTCTCTGTCTTGGGTGTTCATTGTCTAAGTTCTCACTACTCTAGCAACATTTAATCTTGGGTTGGCTGTGTGTTTCTCTTAAGATTTGAGTTGCAAGGAATTGGTTCCACATACCACTTCATCATAAATGTCACAATCTAGTTTAGGGACAACTTCACCTTCACAGCATTTATTTGAGTATCAAATTTGAGCCAATTTGATGTATTGTAAATGTTTCATGTGTTTTGTTTATAATTTTGAGTTTAGACATAATAAATCATATTGTTATATTGGACAGAACTTTCATTCTGTTAATCGGCAGAGCAACCCTTTCATTTCTCACTACGTTAATGAAACTTCCCTTTATTTAATTAATTTCTATCAAATTAAATTATTGCAGGTGCCAAACTCTTTTCTACTCCACTTGCAGGGTCGATTACAGTCAGTTCGCGTTTCTTCTTAATCCATGTGCAACAGCAAAAGTCGGAGTTAGAATAGGGGGGCTTAGAGCATCATTTACATATGAAGATTCTAGAAGAATTTAGTGTTAAATATACTGCTAACCCCGGCACCTCGCAAGCATCGCAATTTTTGCACACAATATGCAGGTTGGCTGCCAAGCCTACTCCCTTAACATCATCTATACTCTGAATGTTATCACTACCACACGTCTTAGAAACAAAAGAACATTTCACTGCTGCAGTCAATAATTCAAGGTCAGTTAATCTAAATCCAGTGTACTGAGATTCATTACTGTAGTATGTACCATTCACCTCGCCAATTTTTCGCGTGGAGCTGCTATGAGACGAGTTCACATTTTCAGCAGATGTTCTTACTTCGGACGTAGCCTCACTGCTGGTTTGTCGTTGTTTCTCACGTCTTCCATTCACTAACTTATTCAAACGCAGTTTATCCAGTTTTTTATACACTCTTTGTGATCGTGGCGTAACTAAATGAAGAAAGAATCGAACACTTGTATAAATCTCCGTCAGTATCACAAGGCGCAAAAAAAAAAAAATAAAAAAAAAAAAAAAAAAAATTGCTGCGTGCTGCGTCATAAACGATGCAGCTAGTTTGTTATTGTTTATAAGATACGGAACAGTCAAAGATGGTCTATAAAACCAAAGAGTACGTATCACGGTGTTCTAGATGCATCCCACACACGTTTGGTTGAAAGTAATACACAGAATCGTTGTTAACTGAGGTGGTATTGAGGTGCTGCTTCATAACGTGGGCGTGGCCGGGAGACCGCGTCATACTTTTAATTAATTGTCAGGCTCTTCGGATGCGATTTCAACCTTGAAACTTTGGGAACGTATTGTCCATGAGTTGTAGTTAAGAACTAAATCGAAAATTTACAATTTTGGCCAATTTCATCAACGTGCCCCTTTAAGTACGGAAATGTGTAGCTTGCGAGGAGCAGGTCGACCATTCTATTTCATTGTTTTTAACTCTATACGCACAGCCATTTTGTTAGGTGGATTTCTGTAGTTATATAGAACTGGCGTGTGGTTCTTTCGGATGGTTTCATACTGTTTTTCAACCATCAACACCAATGGTCGACCGCCCCTGTGCCTCGGTAGATGAGGTCTGTCTCTTCTTAGTTTTCATGTGCTTTTTCCTACGCGTTTCTGCTTCGCAGTTACATCATCATCATCAGTCAACTTGTGCAGCTGTTGGATTTTTTACCCCGGTGACTAGTCGAAGTTCGATCTCTCCTGAGAGACCGATCCTGCTGTTACAGCATATCTACTGACAACACAGTACTTCCTGCCTCCTTTTACACTGACGAGTCCGCTTCTCGTGAAACTGAATGTTTAATACCGCACTGCACAGGACTGTCCGGATACTTTCGTTCAGATAGTATGTGACGCGATTAGGGCTTTTCGAGGCTGAGGACTAGTACACGAATATTACTTCGTGTTCTGAGGGGCCTGAAGCGAAATCTGACCGATTTCCCTAACGATACCTATGAAATGGTAACGCAAAATAACTTTACCCATACGCAAAAAAACATTCGCGTTTCAGCGCTGGGGGTGTCTACTTCCATGTTCCGAAGATGCAGGCGCGTAAGTTCGCTGTCGCTTGCTGAGCTGTTTGTTCCTCTGTTACAAGCGTCCGTCATAGTAGTTTCCGTCTTGATTATTTTCTTAACTACTCTAGTCAGAGGCCATTTACATGCCAGTTTATTGGCCGAAGGGGCATAATCTGTTAATACCATCGTTTTCAGACTCGCTAACTACTTTTAGAAGTTCTGATTGTAAGCGGACTTCAGCTACTGAACTGTGTCTCCACCACCGTACCGTGATCACACGCAAAGGAACACGCACCGCTACCATTGTCCCATCCATTGCCACACCCCCTGTGAAAGTACGGGCCAGGTCACTTTGTGCGCTCTCTACATGCTATGACAAATCAAAAGAAATAGCAAAACAAAAGAAGACTCTAATGACTGGCACTTAGTTATGACGTGATTCTACCCCTGAAACCTATTTTTATGATATCTAAAAGACAGATGTGTTTTACAGTTCAGACTTGCAATAAAATTGTGGACAGTATTAGTTGCATGGTTTTTGCAAACATACCCATGATCAATATCCCAACTGGCATCAAACGTATTTTAGTAAAGTAAAAGAAAGTGGGAGTGGTAATTTACCACAGACATTCCTTTACTAATCAAAAAATCGTAGGAAACAACTTACCAATCAATAAATAGTCTTGAATCGAATGACATAAATCTAGTTTACGGGTTACGTTTGACATTCCTTTTCTTCCTCAACGAATTCTAGTTGTAATGGTTTGTTATTTGCCAGTTTCTGCAGCAAATTTATAATTTTCTAAAATGTCCAAGTTAGCTAAAGCTAAGAGAACCTCAATAACTACTGAGTGTACAGACCATGGAAATTTTACTTGAAATTTTTCTGAATCAAAGGGATATTAATTACATGTAAGATCAACAAGGCTAAACACATAGGGGCATTATCAACAGATTCAAATGAAATGTAGAAACATCGAAATATGGCTTTCAGAATTCATTTCATGAGTTAGGTTCACTTAAGACTGAACGTTTGAAAGCACTTAGTGATGTAGCCGATTGAAACCAATGATGATGTCGACACTTATATACTGCTCTAGGAGCAAAACGTTGTTACTCAATAAGAAGAAATTTCAGCAACGGCTGTGTGTCCAGGAATAAAAGTTGACTACTTACCAAAGGAAAACATTTAGAAAAGCATCATGAAAGCTTACCGATCTTATTGCAGACTTGAATGTCTCGGGTAGATACTTAGGGAAACTAAGAGGGCGAGGCAATGAATTGCACTTCGGCAGTACAGCGTTCGTGTTCCTTACTTCTGCGCCATTACCCATGGTTTATGTGTCGCTAAAGTTCCTGCCATTCCACTACGCGTTACGTTATCTAGCATTTATTGTCTGGCAATAAGAAATGGTTTCAGCCCAATGAAAGTAGTAGAATCGGTGGTCATTACGGTCGCTGCAGTCTCAGACTCATATTTATAAATATACTTCTCCACATTATATAGAATACACAGTGGGAACGGCGCAAAGTATAAGGTTACATTACGTGAGGAGAAATAAAAAACATTTTCCGGTTTATATGCATATTTGCAAACATTAAGTGCTAAAGAATTGCCTGGAACCAACATAGATAACAGTATCCAGTAATCGTATAATAATAGATCTACTAAATTGTAAGCATGAATTAACAAACGCCTTCAGTCACAACTTTTCATGTTTTATTAAGTACACGATGCATTTCGGACCCTGTAGGTCCATGGCTTAATAAATGTTTTATTTTTTTCCTCGAATGAGATGAAATACATAAAATTAAGTACATCCACTACTTCTGTTCACGACAGCACGAATGAAATTAAAATGTCAATCGCTGTCACATAAAATATTGTCCAATAAACATAGTCGTAAGAATAAGAAATTTTCGCATAATCTTGGTTGTTTTTATTGTATTGTCGTTATGACATAGGCACCATAAAAAATTGAAATAAATGCCATGAAAAAGTTTCAGATCTTATTCAATAGAAATGATCAGTTTATAAAGCCATTACTTTAGCAATGTACAAAATAACAAATAAAATGCTTCTTACGAAACATTCTTTATTGAAATGGATAGGTGTGTTATGATGTGATATGATGAAGACTGAAATTGTTGATGAAAGTAATGCCATCGATGGGTGAATACACATTCCACTCACATTAAAGTGACCACCGCCTATGTTCGACGTCAACCTGCAACTACCACTCACCGACGGCAGGTGGTAGCACCAGCAGTGGAGGGTATATGAATCATGTCCGGGCGACGGGGGTAACAGTGCAATCGTTGTAATTCGCGGACGCAGCGATTTATCTGGTGCGCAAAAGAGCATGTTCGTTGGTTTTCGGGCCGTGAGTGGGGGTACTTCCGAAACCGCTAAGTTCTTTAACTGTCCGTGTGCCCCAATGGTTCACGTACAATGCGCATGGAAAAATGGCGCTATCGAAAACGGACGCCGAGGCAATAGTGGTGCCTATCGGGACACTGAAGACACGGCTGAATGACGGCTGCGGTGAGGTTACGGGCCGATAGACGTGAAACTGTTGCGTAACTGAACGTCCAGATGGACGAAGGGGCCACTGGCTCTCTCCCCTCCACGACGGTTCAGCGAGCGATGCTGCGGAAGGATCTCCGTAGCAGGCGTCTGGGTCATGCACCGATGTTGACTGCTGTTCATCGGAAACTAAGGTTGGAATTTGCACACCAGTACTACAAACTGACGTCCACTGAGTGGCTACAGTTGATCCTGTCAGACGAATCACGTTTTACGCTCCATCAGCATGAAAAGTCTGAAAGCAAAACCCTGCAACAATCGTCGGAAGGATCCAGGCCGTAGTAGGGAGCGTAATGGTCTAGGGAATGTTCCCGTGACTTTTCCTGGATGATCTCGTCGTTCTGGAAGGCACAATGGAATCACGCAGGTATGCATCTACTCTTGGGGACTATTTCCAACACCTTTTCGTCAGGTAGTGTGCTGGAAATTGCATGAAACAGTACATGATTATTTGATTTCTACGTCACTGTGAGAGAATTTGCGGGGTGAATGGAAACAGTGATTGAGATGTGACTTATTCTTGTGACAAGCGCAAAGTGGTTTCGTATATACACGACTGTAGATGTGTGCTATGTAGCACCAATAGTTCACTGAAAAACTCAAAATTTAGTCAATAGAGTCGCTTATCCCTATATACAACGAATTCTAACTAAAATAAAATATGAGCGTAGCTGACCAGTTTTGTTCTTATTATATTTCGCAAATACCTGGGATTAATGTTCTTTCCTTCTGTAATTTTTTTGTGTTCACTTGTGATGCTGAATATTTTCAATTCGT
Organism: Schistocerca piceifrons; assembly: GCF_021461385.2. Classification (NCBI taxonomy): domain Eukaryota; kingdom Metazoa; phylum Arthropoda; class Insecta; order Orthoptera; family Acrididae; genus Schistocerca; species Schistocerca piceifrons. The sequence continues at coordinate 157,489,178 of NC_060149.1, forward strand.
TACGAGTGGGAGGATAATGACTTTGTTATATTCCGCTGGATTTCGCTTTGTAAACTTCGCTGCTAAAGTGAAAGTAATGATGAGATCGAAATCATTTCTACCAATAAAGTGGACAATATTGCAGCTTTTAGTAGAATACAATGACTTTAAGAAACAAAAACAAACATTAGTTTGTGGTAGATCATGACGTAAGTAAGTAACATTTTTCTGACTAATAGAGGACTTTTTATCAAAATTGCTACAGCGTTGCAGTAATACTTGTTGGGTGCACAACTTGGCAACCAATCAACTGTCGGCGGCCAACCGGGGACGGCATGGAGTGAACAAACATTCACCGTTTTGGGTTTTACTTACTCCATAAAATTAATTGGACTGTTCGTTTCTCAAATCAGTTCAGCTGCGATAAAGTATACGAGAGTATTCTCAATTTCAATATTATCCAGCTTATTGCTAGTTGCAGAGGACCAAAGTCTTCCCTTAGTCGTTAGAATGGAATTGCCCGTCATCGGCAATAGGAGACGAAACAAATGTCATACACCACTTGTCATTGCTTTGATTAACGAGATCATAGAACATATTAGCCACCAGTGCTAGAAAAAAGCAAAACAGCGTCATTTCTCACATGTATTTCCATAACTCTTCAACGTTAATTTTTCTGCAGAGAACGTTGATCGATTATTCTTATTCTACACCTCTGTGATTCTTTATATACACCCTCGTTACAGCAATGGCATCAGTTTCGTTGCACCCCGACCCGCACAGCACGCCTTACATGAATCAGTAGCAATGGGTGTTAGGAACTGATACTCCGTCATGAACAGTCTCACCATGAGCGGCTTACTTTCTTACTAATCCAAAAGGGTTACCATACTTTTAACCCTCAGAAAATCCCACTGTCTGTTTAATCTTATTTCGGAAGGACCCTCTCAGTAAATGCTGTAGTGACTTTCGTAGTACGACTATTATATGCGAGGTGCGTTCAATAAGTAACGCAACACTTTTTTTCTGAAAGCAGGTAGCGTTTATTCTGGATTCCAATACATCATATTATTCCTCAGACTTTTGGCTACAAAATTCTATTTTTAATATAATCATTGTTCAGTGCTACGGCCTTACACCACCTTCCTGGGAGGACCTGTATGCCCGCATGGTACCACTCTATTGGTCGATGTTAGAGGCAACGCCTTCCTGCGTAATAACCTCCCCATCAGCCACGTACTGCTTCCCGCAGAGTGCATACTTCATTGGGCAGAACAGATGGAAGTCAGAAGTTGAAAGATCCAGGCTGTAGGGTAGACCAGGAAGAACAGTCCAGTGAATCTTTGTGATCTCCTCTCGGGTGCGTAGACTTGTGTGAAGCCATTCTTTGTCATGAAGAAGGAGAAGTTCGTTCCCATTTTTGTGACGACGAACACGCAGAAGTCGTTTCCTCAGATTCCTGAGGGTAGCACGATACGCTTCAGAGTTGATCGTTACAGAATGAGGGAGGACCTCAAACAGAATAAACCCCTCAGAGTCCCAGAAGATCATGGTTATGACGTTATCAGTTAAGGGGCGGCTTTGAACTTTTCCTTCGGAGGAGAGGTGATGTGGTGCCACACCATGGATTGCCGTTTAGTTTCCGATTCGACGTGATAAACCCATGTTTCATAGACTGTGACGATGTTCGACAGAAAAATGTCGAAAATTTTCACCGTCAGCTTCGTAACACGCAAGCAATTCCGCGCAGATGGTCCTTCGTTACTCTGTATTGTCTTCAGTGAGTCGGCGAGTAAACCAGCGGGCATATATCTTTTAGTACGCCAACAGGTGGACGAGTGTGTCCGCATTACCAACAGAGACGTCCAGTTGAGCATCAGTTGAGCACCATATATCGGAAACTCAAGAAATTATAGGCGCTGAAGCGAGAGTATTGCACAGTGTCCCACAATAGATTTCGCATTTTTTGAACCGAAAATGGCCTATAAAAATGTGTTGCATTACTTACTGAGGACACCTCGTAATATATGCAAATGTATTTCAAAGCATCACCCGTGAACTCCTCCCCGCACCACTACTTTCCCAAGTATTCTTATGAAATCAGTTGCGTCTGAGACTGGCGGCACCAGCTTAAGAGTGTTCAAATCGTTTCAGTCCTTGGAGTAGGAAACATAAACATAGGTTTTCTTTTAATATAATGCATGCGAAGTGTCGACTACTGTAAACCGGCTACAACAGATCTGATAACTATTCAACAAGTTGTGGCTCGCTTAATTCCATGGTTTACTAACAAATCGTCTCTTTAAACTGACTCGCAACAAATATTCGTATTAACAGAAATGCGTAAATTACCAACAGGTGTGATATGCTTGAGGATTAACCACTGTCAGCGATATTGCTGGCACCAACCACAGTTCTTACTCACAATGAGACTTTCCTTCTTACATCGTAAGCATGTTGCTATGGCGTGAGGAATGTAAGTTGGAAGTTTTCGAGGAATACTGAACGAAAGAGCTTATGTACACTGAAGTCAACGTAACTTATCATGGTGATCTGGACATTAAAAACGACAGGCCATGGTTCTTAATAGGACGGCAAAGCATGCCGGCCGCAGGGCTGGTAAAGAGTTGTTGTGGTATGGCTTCCATTCTTCCACCAGCGCAGCTGACAACTGCTGGACGTGCTCCAGTAGGTCTCCCCGACACATTCCACACGTCCTAATCACCCGCCGTGTACCCTACCGTTCCATCTGCTCTGTTCGATGCGGTCGCGCATTGTCATCCAGAGAAATGTGGTCAGGGCCCAATGAACCCCTGAAAAGATGCGCTTACAGAAGGAGTCACAACACTATTGACCAATGAGGGTACCGTGTTCAAAGCTTTGGATATCAGTATGCCCATGAAACGTAATACCTTCCCACATCATAACATCAGTAACATCAAAACGATCATTTTCGACAATGTACCTGGATTCTTTATCTTCTTTTCTTAGCCATATGGGATCCAGCATTGTCGAAGATTAAATTTTGTATTTCCTTTATGGGACAGTATGTGTGGTTCAGCTACATAGAGGAGGTAGTACAATTAACGAGACTGCAGTAATATCTCTGTAAGTTCATTATATCATACCCTCATAGTACGATAGCAGGAAGAATTGTTGTCGTTTACACACAGAATGAGCTTGGCTAACAGTGGAACTTCATACACTGAAGCACCAGAGATACTGGTATAGGCATACACATTCAAATACAGAGATATGAAAATCGGCCGAATGCGGCCTTGCGGTCGGCAACGCCTATATAAGACGACAAATGTCTGGCGCAGTTCTTAGATCGGTTACTGCTGCTACAATGTCAGGTTATCAAGACTGAAGTGAGTTTGAACGAGGTGTTT